>NW_020838004.1:7797092-7976822 GCF_003676395.1 Aethalodelphis obliquidens | reverse complement strand
TATATATATATATATATATATATATATATATATATATATATATATATCACATCTTCCTTACACATTTATCTGTTGATGGACACTTAGATTGCTTCCATATCTTGGCAGTTGTAAATAGTGCTCTTATCAACATTGGGGTGCATACATCTTTTTGAATTAGTGTTTTTTTACTTTTTCAGATATATATCCAGGAGTAAAATTATTTTTTGAGAAAAAAATGCCAGACTTTACATGAATTGCACCATATACACATAGAAATAAAATAGTAATATTAACCAAATTATAGCATTTGCTGGATAACAAAGGTTTGCCAGGTGACATTTTAAATGCATCAATGCTTTAATTTACCAATTAGCAACTTTGCCTCCCCCATCAGTTCTTATTAGTTACAGTTGTTGACTTCTAATTTGCAATCAAGAGAGATGACTTCAGTGCACTTTGCAGGTATTTATATGTGTGAGAATTGTCTAATTTGGTAGCAGAAATTTAGAAACTAAATTTTGTCCCAAAGAACACATTCTCAGTGGCAGTAAATTGAAGACATAAAAAGAAAAATCCTTTTCTTGCTAACATATACAAGATTATACAGCTATTAATCTGTAGCATGTCATACATGCTTATAGAAATCAATTCTGGATGCTGAGGAAATGCTAAAGAAACTTTATATAAAATAATGATCTATTTCTGAGATTAGAGATCAGGTCACATTGAATGATGGTAAGCTCATAAATCTTATTAAAAGGGAGCAGTAGTTTTAAGACCTGATTTGGACACTTAGTGTTTCAGTGAATTTAACTAATATACAAAAATTCTCTAAGTATCACTTTTCTCAACTGCTCAATGGTGAAAATAATACCATCTTTACAGAAAAGAAAACGTGCATATTGAGTCCAGCAAGTAGTCACAAATGGTAGCTGCCATTCCCTTACTTATATAAAGGGAACTGAGGCTTACCCCTAAAGAAGTGTATTTGATTGTGTGTGTGTTTTAAAATCTGGCATATCATTTAGCTACCTTTTTGGTATAATAAAAATAATAATTTCTGTGTGGCATCTTTTGGAAACTTGGAGAAACTCACCAAGGAAATGTATTTTCTATCCCATTCTTGAGATGAGGAATCTTGTCTTATTCATTTCTGATTCCCCAGGATCTGGCTAGTGACTGACATGTATTAGTCACTCAAATTTATTGAATGGCTTGCAGCAATTTTAAAATGCTTCAATGTTTTATTTTTCTTTATTTTTTTACTTTTATATTTTATTTAGTTACAGATGATTTTCTTGGGTTATGAAATAATTTGTGCTTTTATTTTCCTTTCCATTTTTACTGTTGAGAGAAGTACTTTAAAAGAAGCACATATGATAAGAAAGTTTTCCAAATAAACAAGTATCATATTCATATCTCTGAAGGTTTTCCTCTGATGTGATGCTGTCATTTATAATGTGACAACTAATGAAATACAAACACTTATGGTGTGATACTTATCCTCTAACCTTTTGTTTATCTATGAAATAGTGTGTTTTGGAGTCATCTGTTCACTCAGTACAATCTGTAAGACTTTAAAGGAAATATCCAATGTTTATTATTTTAATATAAAACATATTCATCTTTAATGTAAAACTAATGCTCATTACTCCAAAGTATTAAATGGGCTTAGCAATTTAAAAGTTAATTTGAATGTTTTCCTTATTATTGCAATTCAATTTAATAATGTAGGGATTATTGGACTTAATGTACTTTTGTTACTTAAGTAAATGGTTTGGCAGAACAAATTCTATATTCAAGTACCCATTTTAACTTTTGCCAGTTAGTCTAAGAAGTTGTTCCAGGGTGAAATGTGTAACAGTCTCTTCTTTTTCTGTTATATAGACACAGTCTATTACTATATGTGTATGATTGAAAATGAATAAGCAAGTAATTTACCAAACTATTCACCTCTAGAATATTCATATTTTCTAAGCAACAAAAATAAATTCAGTTTACATTGATCTCTCATCTAGAGGCATTCCTTTTTAAGTGTTAAACTGACACCCTCTCACATGGTGTGCATTTAATGAGAATTACAATATTAAACACTTTACTTGGAAACTTACCACCTCAGTGAGAAAGCAGCAGGTGAAGTTGATTCCTATGAATTACATTTGAAAGGTAGATTTCTGAAGCAACACACGCTGCATTAATATGGGGCCCATTATTCACTCCAACTGCATATTGACAGTGACAGCATTATTTCTGTGCTATACAATCAAATCCAGATCACAATGAATTTTTTTAACCACTTTATATTTGTCATCAGAATAACAATGTTATAATTAAGTCATGCAGTGAGTTACCTAATGATGAGGTAGATTATCACTGAAATTATTTCTACTTATTTAGATAGAATTTCCAAATTCTAATACCTTTTGTTCACATCTTATATGAAAGTATAGATTATTTTTTTGAATTTTAAAATTTTCATTTTTTGTCTGCATTTATTAAGCAAATACCTATGGTTTGCTTTGTTCAAAAAGTGTTTATCTAGGACTACAAAGAAATTCCAAAAACATAGGAACGGCTTCAGTAAAACACAGATTTTTATCTTTCATCAGGCTCTATTATTCATCTTACAAATGTAAGTGTATTGCTTTCTAAACAAGCTATTGAATTGGAAGGCCTCTGTAGTGAGTAAACACAAATAAATCTGTTTGGGGTGATGGTTTCTTCATAATAAATTCTTAAATATTTTATAACCTGAAGATTTTCTTTCCATATGTTAGCATACTTTTTACCATTCCATGAACTTTCCTTTTCCTATCCATCTTTAATGTACAACATAATAAAAATTAGGAGTGCCTATCCTATGATTAATATTCCCTATCTTACTATCTATGGTTTGTGACCTATTGAGGAGTTTTTTATTCAGGTAATGTTTAGTAAATGAAAATACACTAATAAACTAAGTATAACTATTAAAATGTAGTTTTAAAAGCCTAAAGCAATTTGAAATTATGTCAAATGCTGAAAATAAAAATAATGCAGACAACGAAAAATTAAACATTTCTGGCAGAAATTCAATCTTGCCACCAGTTTATTTAGCATGAATGTTATTCTTTATGATAATTTGAGAACTTTGTTTTAGGTTTAGAATATTCAATGTTTAGCTACTTGATGGTTGTGGGTGAGACAATTTTGCAGTGAATGCCCCTTATTATTTGCTCCTTGAGTATATTTAATGGTGATTCACAGGGAGAATCATCACATTGCTCAAAAGAAACTCATTCACCACATGCATCTTCAAGCAGAATTATTGTTTTTTTTTTTTGTGAATGGGGCTCTCAAACAGCTTCCATTAACTCAATGTGGTATAGCAAACATCTAGATCAAAGGAGGGTAGTAGGAGGGCAACTACCACAGACCACTCATTAGAGATGCAGTGCAACAACCAGAGGTAACCACTTTCATTAACAAGTCAAGCAGATAGCTTTTCAAGAGAATACTGAAAGGTAGCAAACTTGTTAAACAGTAATCAGTAAGAAATGTATGTCTAATGAATATAGTTTGAGAGAGCCTATGAGTAAAGCCTAACAGCCATTGCAATTTAGAAATAAGGGCTCTGAGTAAAGATACAATCATTCCTTGGAAGTTTTGAATAAAAAGCACAGTTTAATTAGAATAGATAAAGATAACTGCAATCTGAGAAAATATAATCCAGACTCGGCAAAAATACAAATTATCATTGTTTTGGTCACAGAAATTTTTTTGACCATAGAAATAGAGTTACTGCATTGCCTTTATGGCTTCTTGGTTTATCTCATTTTATGTAACTATGTATAATAAAATGTACATACATTTCATTTCAGTATACATATTTAGTAATTTCAAACACTATTTCTTAGCATCATCAGACTCACTTTTAATGACAACTATTTGATAACGTTGGTAATACTGAGGTTACATGCTAAGCTTCTATAATAAAGAGAAACCCAAATAAATTGCATTTAAAAAGATGGGAGTGTATTTCACCCTTTATCTGGGACTGGTAGGCAGCTCTGATATCAAAGATCATTCAGGGACATATTCTATCTTGCTTTTCAAACATTGCATAATTTGTTGCCCTCATCCACATGACTGGTACTAATTTGCCATCATTAGTCCCAAATTTCTGAGAAGAAAGAACACACACCTCAAACTTTTAAGATCAAAACTTGACGTTGCCTATGTACATTCCACTCATTTCCCATTGGAAAAAACTTACAAAAACACACAAAAATACAAGGGATTCTGTATAACATAATTTCTGCCTAGTTAGACAGTACTCTACTCTAGTTAAAACTATTCTATTGCTAAAAGAAGGTGAGAGTGGACATTGTTGGTACATAAATGGTCTCTGTCAAACCCACTTTACAGAGGTAAAAGAACTAAGTACAGAACTAAAAAAAACTAAAAGATTTTGCTAAAATATTAGAGGATTTCAAAATTAACATAAAAAAAGAATATGAATATATGATTGCCCTATGGGGTTATTTTTGATTGTTACAATAATTAGAGGATATTGCTGGTTGTACCATTATTCATGTAGATGAAAAATGTGTTCATAATTATTGAAGCCTAGAATATAACTCTCCTTTAAATATAAGTACAAATTGTTTTGGTATGATTTTTTTATACAGTGGAATGATTAGGAATGAAACCATGTAAATTGAGGGAAAACTCTACCTTGCCCCATTTGAGACTTTGCTAAATTAGGTCATAATTTCAGAAAATTAAATTAATACTATCAATATAACAGTTTTTGAGATGCCAATATAACACATCTGTATCATTTTGTATTTAAATCTATTGATATTTCATCAAACTCATTTTTTCATAAACTGGATTTATAAAGATACATGCCTCTGATGACTCAAAGGGTACTCAGATATAGAGGCAGACCCACACTTTTGTGAGTTTTACCATCATGGGTTTGACCTGGTTCTCACAGTGAATACACTGTGAGAACACCAAAGCATTGTTTTGTTACTAAGTTCTGCTTTCAGGAGAAAATATTTATATTTAAACAGAGCCTTACCTGTTGAAGTTTTATTAGGACCTAACTGACTTGGGGGAAGGGAAATACCAAACTCCAGCTTACTCTAGCCATCCTGCCCCATCTAAAGGAGATAGGGAGAGGGGAAGGGAACTGAGAAACATGTAAAGTTCACAGTCTAGAGGCATAATCTCATTAAAAGACTGAGACCTAATCATAGGACTATGGAGCACTTCTCCTCTCCTCATACCTCACCACCACACTATTAAAAATCTAATAGTTCTTTCTACTTGGCACATCATAAAAAATTACAAGGCATGCAAAAAGAAAAAAAAATAGTTTGAAAATGCTGAGCAAGCATCAGAAGCAGATTCAGATATGGAAGGGAAGTTAGAATTATCAGACAAGGATTTTAAAACAACTATGATTAATATGCTGAGGGACCTAATATATAAAGTAGACAGGATGCAATGTAAGTAGAAAAGGGGAAATCCTAAGTAAGTACCAAAAATAATTGCTAGCCATCAAAAACACTATAACAGAAATGAAGAATGTCTTTGATGGACTTGTTAGTAAACTGTATGCAGCTGAGAAAAGAACATCTGAGCTTGAGAATATCTCAGTAGAAACCTGCAAACTGGAAAAGTAAACAGAAAAAAAAAAAACAGACTTGAAAAAAAAAAAGTGCAGGATATCCAAGAATGTGAGACAACTACAAAAGGTGTAGCATATGTGGGAATATCAGAGAGGAGGAAAAAAGAAAGGAACACAAGTAATATTTGCATCAGTGACTGAGAATTTACCCAAATTAATGTCAGACACCAAATCACAGATCCAGAAAATTTAGAGAATGCCCAGTAAGATGAATGTTAGAAAAACTACAACTAGGCATATCATTTTCAAACTGTATAAAATCAAAGATAAAGAAAAATTTTTGAAAGGAGCCAGAGGGAAAAAGCATCTTACTTATGGAGGAACAAAGATAAGGATTACATCTGAGTTCTCCTCAGAAGTCAAGCAAGCAAGAAAAAAGTGTAATGAAATATTTAAAGCATTGAGAGAAAAAAACACCAACCTAGAATTCTGTACCCTGCAAAATGGTTCTTGAAAAGTGAATGAAGAAACATAGACTTTCTCAGACAAACAAAAATTTAGAGTATTTGTTGTCAGCAGACCTGTCATGAAATGTTTAAAGAAGTTCTTTAGAGGGAAGAAAAATAATATAAGTTTTCTCTGATCTAAATAAAGAATATAAGGGTATCAGAGAAAGAATAATTGAATGTAAAATAAAAACTAATTTTTCTAAATCTTAGTTGATCTAAGAAATAACAGTTCATTCAAAATAATAATATATTTGATTACACATCTTTATGTATAAACAAAATCAATATATATATGCATGTGTATATTTAAATATATGTTCTTACAATTACTATGTATAAACAAAGTGAATGACAGCTTAATGAATAGTACAAGGAGGGAGAGAAGAGTTACAATTATTTTGTTATTATAAGGAACTCACACTACCTGTGGTGTAGTGTTATTAAAAGTGGACTAGGGTTAGTTGTAAATGTATACTGCAACCACTCTAGGGAAACCAGTAAAGAATTTTTTTTTAAGTATAACTAATATGCTAAGAGAGAAGAGAAAATGAAATCATATAAAATGCCTAATAAGACCATAAAAGGCAGTGGAAGTGTGGGAGAAAAAAATAGGAACAAAAAACAAGAAAAGGACAAGAAATATAAAACATTAGCAAAAATGGTAGACATTAATCCAACTATGCCATAATCACTTTGAATGTCAGTGGTCTAAATGCAACAATTAAAGACAGAGATCATCAGAGTGGATCAATAAACAAGACCCAACTCTATGCTGTCCACAAGAAACCCAATTTGGATATACAGATACAGATAAATTAAAAGTAACTAGACAAAAGAACATATTGCAGTCTAACCATAATCAGAAGAAAGCTGGAGTAGCTATATTAATTTCAGATGGAACAGACTTTAGAACAAGGAAAGCTTTTAGGCTTAGAGGCATTACACAATATCAAAGGAGTTGATTCCCAAAGAAGACATAACAATCCTTAGCATGTATATAATTAAAAGCAGAGTGCCAAATACAGAAGGCAAAAATTAATAGAACTGCAAGAAAATTCAGATGAATCCCCTATTATAGGGGGAAACTTAACACCCCTCTATCAAAAATGGATAGATACAGCAGGCAAAAAATAAGGACATAGTTGAACTCAGCAATGCCATTAATTAACTGGATAAAAAAGACAGCAATAAACAATTTCATTCAATAACAGAAGAATGCACCTTCTTCTCAGGCTCACATGGAGCATTCAACAAGATAGACCACACTCTGGGCCATAAAATATCCCTTAACAAGTTTAAAAGAATAACAACACACAATGTCTGCTCTCAGATAATGAAATTAAACTAGAAATTAATAACATGAAGATATCTGGAAAATCCCCCAAATGCTTGAAAATTAAACAGCAAACTTGTAAGTAAGTATCACGAGTCAAAGAAGAAATTTAAAAATATTTTAAACTAAATGAAAATGAAAATATAACATTAAATAAAATGTGTGGGAGGTAGGAAAAGCAGTGCTTAAAGGGAAATTGATTCCATATATTAGAAAAAAAGAAAATCTAAATCAATCATCTAAGATTTTACCTTAGGAAAGCAGAAATAATGTGAATTAAACCCTAAAAAGCAGAAAAAAGCAATAATAAAAATTAGAGTAGAAATCAATGAAATTGAAAACAGGAAATCAATTGAGAAAATCAATAAAACCAAAAGCTAGCTCTTTGAAAAATTCAATAAAATCAATAAGCCTCTAGCCAGACTGATCACTTCACACTTATTACAATTTCCAAAATCCAGAACACTGATAAAACCAAATGCTGGTGAGAATATGGAACAGCAGGAACATTCATTGTTGATGGGAATGCAAAATGGCATAGCCACTTTGGAAGACAATTTGGTGGTTTCCTGCAAACTAAACATACTTGTACTATATGATCTTGCGATAATGCTCCTTGGTATTTACCTGGAGGAACTGAAAAAGTTGTGTCCACACAAAAATCTGCACATAGGTATTTACTCATAATTGCCCAAACTGGAAGCAACCAAGATGTCTTCAGTAGGTGAATGGATGAATAAACTATGATACATCCAGACAGTATAATATTATGTAATGCTAAAAAAATGAGCTATCAAGCCATTAATTGACATAGAGGAAACTTAAATGCATGTTACTAAGTGAATTAGTTAGTCTGAAAAAGCTATCCACTGTATGATTCCAACTATATGACATTCTGGAATAGGCAAAACTAAGGAGAAATTTCAGTGGTTGCCAGGGATTACAGGAGAGGGAGAATGAATAGGCAGAGAACAGAGGATTCCTAAGGCAGTGAAAATACTGTATATAATACCATAATGATAGATATATGTCATTATAAATTTGTCCAGACCCATAGAATGTACAATATCAAGAGTGAATCCTAATGTAAACTATAGATTTTGGAGGATAATGAAGTACTAATGTAGGTTAATTAATTATAACATATGTACACTCTGATGGAGGTGTTGATCAGGGAGGAGGCTATACATTGGTGAGATAGAGGGTATCTAAGACATCTCTGTTCCTTCCTCTCAATTTTTGCAGTGAAACAAAAAAATACAGCCTATTATATTGTGTCATCCATCAGACATTCTGTTATATGTTAGAGTTTTGAAGACAAGTAAGATAAAACCTTACATTTGATAGGATCCTAGCCCTAGACCAATAAACAGAGAAGGAAAAAGAATTGAAGAAACCAATAAATGCAACAAAATATTATTACGGGAGTAGTGCTTGAAATCTATGTCAGGTTCTACAGAGATACAAAGCAAGAAGTCAATTTTACAATCGAGCATAGAGCTTAAATATTAACCTAAATGAAGTTTTACAAAATTAATTGTCATGGGGATAGGCTGTTTCCAGGAGAGAGCACAAAGGGAACTTAAGCATAAGGGCATGCAATGACCTGGTAACTATGAGAATGTGAACAGTGTAATGAGGCTGGAGAATGAGGTGTAACTGAATAAGACAAGAGATGAGAGACAAATCAATGATTAATGACCATTATTATTCAAGTTTTTGTGTGACAGATGAGTTAGGACCGTATCCTAAAACTATAGTGTGCATATTATTTTTGGACCTGAGATATTTCTCCCAGTGAAATCTTTCACAGACACTCAATAGATAAATTGGTAAGGATGAAACTGTCCTGTTTCAAGCAAGGTAATGAACCTGCAACACCATCCACTCTCCCTTCATTTTCTTCTCTGTCCCAAAGGCATTTTGTTTTTAGCCATCCTACCACCACCATTGGAGTACAAAAGGCATATTTCAAAAACCTCTTCTATTTATGATGAGGACCTAATGAAAGTTTTGAAAGGTCGTGGGGAGCAGTGTAAAACTAATGATATTTAGGCGTCTGAACTTAGTAAGGATGAAGAAGGGGGTATGAACATATATCAATGTTACTTCCCTAAGACTTAAAAAATTGCTTTTTTCCTCTCATTAGAGCACTTCTATCCAAATGAAAGAACGGATTTGTTGTGGCAGAAGTGAGCTTATGTGACATTTCTTGTCACTCTGAATAGGCTTAACTAAAGCCACACTTCCCCTCTGACTTTGTACGAAATGCACCCTGAGTGTCCCCTCAGAATGACTCAATAAACTATAGACTCATGTTCCCTGGGGCAAAGATAGCTTCTAAGGAGCATGTCAATATAATTAAACCACTATAAACTTATAGTGTGACTTATAAAGGTTTTACTTTTGTAAGCATGAGGCAATAGGTATGTATTTATTGTATGTAGTAGTATGTAAATATATATAAAAGTAGTGGTATTTTTAGTAGTAAAATACTTAGGAGAGATAAATACAGTAAAATAAATTCTTAATGACCCAAATATTCAAATAGCATTCTTTTGTGATCCCTGAGCTGAATTTGCCTATAGGGAAAGGCTGTGACATAATATTGTAAAAATTTTCAGGTTTCACAATTTTAATTATTTTCTATTTTTCTTAAAAGCTAGAAGTAACAGTAACAATCTAGAGTCTTTATTTCAAAATGCTTGTTTATTTATTTATTTAAATGTTAATTAAGTTATTCCCAATTTCCTCTGTACTGAGGGTACTGTATAGTTCTAAATTAAATAATTTACCTTGATAGATATTGATTTAGACCATTAATATGTATTTTTATATACCATACAAAAATAACCTAGTAAATCAGACTGTAGATCTCAATTATTTTTAATATATGCCTTTATAGGTCATAGTATCATAAATTCAAATGTCTTTAGGACATAAAACTAAGAAGGAAGTATAATTAAGTAAATTAGTGTAATGAACTACTCAATTCAAATTCATTTTTAAATGTTTTGAGCAAATAAAACATATTTGATAGTAGATTTTGGCCCATAGGTCACCAGTTTATGACTCCTTTCCTGGCCTTAAAGTTTCATTTTTTTAAAGAAATTATGTACATTTACATGTTTCCATTTATATATATCTTCAATAATCCTTAATTAATCATTGAATTATCATGTGATAATTCCTGATATTTACTTCTAACATCACAAGTTAAATCCACTTCAATAACTTTTTAAAATTTTAAAATTAGTTTTGTAATAAATACATGTATACATTAAAAAAAAATGAAATAGTACTACAATATTAGAATGAAAAAAATTAACCACAGCCATAATCCTCCATATCCTTTATTCTTGCTTCCTGTTTGAATTCTATTTTCTTCTGAAAATTACTAACATATTTCTAAATAATATGTGTATATTATGATTGATTTTCCATGTTTAGTTATTATGTATTTTTTTCTTATAAGGAAAGTGATAATAAACCTCAACTTACCCTCCCATATAACTTTTTCCTAGTCTATGCCTGTAATATTAATTCATCACATATTTTCTAAATAAATATTTAACATTTACATCATTACAATTAGAAAATATTTTTATAACTTGTATAATATTTTCTACTTTTATAGTTAATAATTGCATTTTTGTTTAGTTTTATGTGTGCCATGTCTTTACTGCTAGCACATTCAAGCAGTGAAATTAACATTTCACTCTCATTCTGTCTCTCTCTGTCTTTCTCTCTTTTTTTAAGACATGCTATCTGGGGATCTCAATTTTTCTGCTCCAATTCAACTAATTGTGTTTTATGCTTCCTGCACTGCTTTTGTCCTGGAATTCCTTTAATCAGCATCTTTGTGCTCTTTAGGAGCCCATGTTTTCTGGAGCTCCTGTAGTCTCCTGTACCTTATTTAATCTTGTTTAACTCCCTGGATTTGAAAGTTATATTTTTCATTACTTTTCTGAATAAGTCAGCATGGGAGGTAGATTTTTTTTCTGGGAACATGCTGGTCTACTTTTTTTTCTATTCTCACTTTTGATTGATATCAATCCTTAAATTGATTGACAAAATTGGTATATAATTCAAGTTTAAAGTCATTTTCCTTCAACATTGTTCTTGGAAATTTCATTGATTTATTTGAGTTTGTTTTTGATTGTTGCTTGTTTGTGATTTGTTGATTTCCTTGTCATTTGGTTTTTGTTTGTTATTTTGATAGGTCATTGTTTTTAAAATTTCTTTTTTTAAAGCATCTTATGTCTCAATTTAATACTTTTTCTTATTGATGTATTATTGATATTTTTTCTTCTACTGTCTCTATCATCATGTTACTTCTATTTAGTTTTATTAAGTTTTTGTTCTTGGTTTTGCTTTTTAATTTTTTTCACTGAAAGTTCTGTGAGCATGTCTGGGACTTATCAATTCATATAACTCTCTACGTAATGAACTGGTAGAGACACCATTTCAACTTAGACTCTTTTATGCTTCTTTTTAAACCTAAAATAAATTATCCATTCTTTTACCTGGATCCATAATCCTGGCTGCCAGTGTTCTTGCAGCTTATTGTGGAAGACAGAGATGGTGAAAAGTGTCTAGTCAATATAAACATTCATTTAGCCTCCTGTTTTCAGAACAGTCACTCACTCCTGCTTCCCACTGTATCCTGTATTGGAGAGTACAGAGAATCTCTGTTTAAATCTCACAAGAATCCAATGTTCTGCTTTTCTTGGGATAGAGAAGGAGGAATCACTCACTACAACTTTGGAAAAGGGAATCTCACTGTGTAATTGCTTTTTAAAATAAGTTCTAAAGGGATCTTCTTGTATAATGCACTACTTCAAGTCCTGTTTTCTCAATTCCTTAAACTTTCTAAAGTTTTATGGTGCAAAATCAATTTTCAGAAGTTCTATGTCAGTTATCAGTACACCATTTGCTTTACATCATACACTTTTTTGTTGAAATATTTCATTTTATGTTGTTGGTGTTGCTTAATTCTTGTCCTAAAGGGTTGACGAATTATAACATTAATCCTTAACCTACCACACAGTAGATTTGGCAAAAAGCAGTGGTAACTAATGACCGCTTGTTAAGTTTTTGTTCCTAGAAGACTAGAATAGAAGTAGCTAGTGTTTTTTAAACTAAGAAAATGCATTCCCCTGACTAAATTAACCAAAAAACAGTTACCAACTGCATCTTCTCATTCTCCAACCATAAGAAAAATTATGAAAAGAAAGGAGAGAAAATCACAGCAAATAATGCAGTGACTAATGAGAAGAAAAAAAGTACTTTTGAGAAAAAGTAGGAATAAATATTGTAATGTACAAACATCAGTTTTGTACTGATGTTTTATGATAAACAACGAATTATTTCTAATTGAGAAGAAAGGTGAGAAGAACTGGTGTTTAAAATCATATTTTTGTCTTTTCTCACTTAGATGACTTCACTTTCTCATGAAGTATTTTAATTAAGAATGTAACCATTATAATCCTCTATGAGGTCTTCCTGGCCAATATGGCAACAAAAAGTAAAAGCAGGACCTGGTATGCCTCCTGCCAACTTTCCACTTTTATTTATAAATACACACAAAATTGGAAAAGTGCTACTAACCTCTTAGTACAAAAGAAACAAGCAATAAACCACAATCTCACAGTATAAGTTCATACAATTTAATGAATAATTAACAATTCTTTTTTTCAGGCCTTTGGATAGGCCCTAGGGACACAGTGATAAATAAGGTAAAACACATCCCTGCCCTCATTGGTAGTCTCCCAGGGAAGAGAGCCCTTTGTATGTAAATGCATGTGTGATGAGAGTAACAAGAAGGTAAGCATATGATGTTATGGAAGAGCAAAGATAACTAACCTTTGGGAAAGCCAACTTTAGGAAACGGTATTCAGATTGAGATTTTATACATGAAACATGTTAAACTCTCGACCATTTGAGTTGAAACATTTTATTGTAAATTGAGTCTAGAATAATGAATAAAAATGAATAATTTTTATCTAGGTGAAATTTAACAAGGAGTGAGAAGAGAACTCTGAATACTGATGCAAGGTTGAAGACAATAGTTTTTGCTGCCTCAATTATGGGGATATAGAAATATACTGAACATAAAATTAAACTTTCAGGTCCCTGGGATGATTTAACCAGCCCTAGTCAGACTTATACCTCTGACCCTCCATCACCAATCAGGGAATAACTTTCCCATTTTTTTCCAGATTACAACACCTAGGACTCTACTACTAGAAAGTAGTGTAGGAAAGAAAGATTATATCCTGTGATAGTTGGATGATGGATCCAAGAAAAGACCAAGAGGCTTATATACTAAAAGCTATGATCTTTAATATGTAGTACAGTTGAAATGGTTTTCTAACAACAACAACAGCAAGAATACTAACAATAGTTATAATAATAAAAAAAAAATTGAAGAAATCTTGATAACCTTCCCAGAAAGGGTAGCTATGGCTTTCATGAAATAGAAACAGGAGCACATAAAAAGCTAAAAGGATAAAATGACAACAGAGATGCAGAAAGAACTGGAAGACAATATAAAAATATTGTCAAAAAATTCCAGAAATAAAAAGTTATCATAGAGCATAAAATTAGCTAAATAGTGGGAAAGTTTGAGAAAATTTTAAGTGAAAAAACATAAAACCTGAGAAAAATTTTTAATATGGATAAAAAAACAGAAAAACTTAAAACAATGGTAATATTGTACATCATTAATTCATAATTGAAGCTGTTTTTTCTTAATTAAAAATATTTTTCAATCTGCAAATCCAAAGAGGTCACCCAGTTTCAAGCAACTTTTTGAATCTTAAGGTTAAGTCAGAGTTAAGGTTAACTTTAAGGTTAAGCAAAAGTTCTGACAAGCATTGAGACAGCAAAACAGGTCATGGAAAAAATTAGACTAAGCTCAGAATTCTTGAAACAATTACTACCAATATTATGAGTAATTTATTACATGCTTGCTACTCTGTTAAGTACTATAAGAATATTTTCAAATATTAAGAATATTCAAATATTAAGAATATTCAAATATTAAGAAATAGTTGCACAGCTGTAAAGTCGATACCCCTCTTAACCTCATGTAGAAATTTAACATAAAGAGACATTAAGTGACTTAGTCATGTAAAACAAATATTTGGCCAATTTAAGATTAAAACCCAACATTCTATTTCAAGAGCACATACAACTAACAATAATGCTTTACTCTAAGATGCAAGTGCCAACAGTAAAATGAGCTAAAAATTTCTGGTGCATGGTAAAGAGAAGGGAGAGATTATTGTGATTCAAATAATCTCTATCTAACTAAACTAGCATATAGGCGATAAAAAGACATGTAAATTATGAAAGGCTTAGAAAAAAAAATCTTCCTGGGAGGAGGAGGGGGATTGAAGATGCACTCTTGAATAAAAATAAAATTAAGAAATCAATATTTTGAAAGTTATGGCATAATAATATTGGAAAGGACATTGTAAAGATAAAAATTATTGCTGTAAATATGGTTATATGAATGCTAGAGCAAAACCAAATTAATGAGAAATATAATTTGCATGATGAGTCATAATAATTATTTATAAGCGACATCTCTAACTTAACAAATTACATTGGCAAGCGTTATAAACTGGAAGGGCATATTAAGGGTTGTAAAATGCAGTACATTTTTCACTGTGGAAAAGGGATTTACTTATTTCTTTTTGTAATTATTTTTACCTAAATATGTGTTTACCAATGCATCTGATGCAATTATAAGTAACTGATCTTATAATGAAAAATTAGATTTCAATCTCTCAAACTTTGCAAAAGGAAAACATATTGTTTTCTAAATAGCAAATAATCAGAAAGTAAGATAACATAAAGCAATATAACCAGAATAAATCGAGGTGACAAATATGAAAATAAATATAATTATGCAAATTTTTTGATCAATAGGTAAAGACTTTAAGACTAGGTTAATAATATCATATTTGTGTTAGTTTGCAAGTTGTGTTAGTTTGCAAGAAACAGACATTAATAAAATTGTTCAAAATGCCTTAAAAATTCTCAAAGAAATAGTAGGAAAATATAGAATAAAAAAGGAATACTGATATTAGCAAGAGGAAAATCCAAAGTAAAAAACATAATATTATTGACCATCTTATACATAAAAAATATCAATTCAAAGGTTTCATGCACTCAGAGAATAGACATTAAGCTTAGTAAGAAACAAACTAGGTCTGAAATTCTATTCTGGTAATAGGAAGGGAAAGATGGTTGTTGGCAAAGTTTAGACAAAAAATAAATAAAAGGAAGATGTTTAGCAACATAGAAGAATGAAATCAAGTAAATAATTGCTGTAGTTCAACATAGTTTAGCACAGTTAATCTTGCATGCTTATGATATAGTGTATGTAAATCAAAAAATCTATATAAACTGAAGAAAACTTATCATGTTGTTTTTATTCTTAGGTATAAGTAATTACTTTGTTCAGGAAAGTAAAGTAATGAGGCAAGCAAATGTTTAAATTATTTTTTTTCAAATTTTGCTGATATGAAAGGGGAAGATGACAAAGAAAATTAATTGGATAGAGAGGATGTAGAACATTTTTATGACTATGCTATCCTGTAAGTGTAAATATAAGAAGACTTGTTTTGATAAACATTATTTATTTTGTGATATGCCTGAGAATGTTGTGATAATTTTAATACATAGGCCATCTTTCAATGCCAAGTGTAGCACAGAGCATTAAATACACTTAGATTTAGTAATTCTGGATTTCACAATAATATGTCTTGCTTACCTAAGCTTCTCCTTGAATCCCTGGATCTTGATTCTTTGTTTTAAAGAGTATCTACCTGAGTATCAACTCATGAAAATACTGTCATGGTTTCTTTAACATAGACTTGATAACAATGAAAACCTTATTTGTCTTTAACAATGATTGTCAATGAGATTTTCACTTCTCCCTAATGCATTCTAGAAATATATGGGGTTATAAATATATGGGGTTGAGCTTTAAAATTTTATAGTTGTCCACACTGAACCTCCAGCAATTCCAAAATAACAGTTTAGGTTTTCCTAACCCATTACTTGTTACCATGGAGGTTTCAATTCAAAGTTTTCTGCTCCAGTAAGTTGTGATTCTCTGAATTTGCCTGTCAGTCTCCTTAATTTTGAGTGCAGAATTTCACATTGTGACCTCATTTCTCTTTAGGATCTAAATTTGTTGATTTTGTAGTTTACTTAGTTTTTTACTTGTTAGGATGTAATGGTGACTTCCAAGCTTCTTACATGTAGGATTGGAAAAAACTGTACTTTTATGGGTATTTTTAATGAATGAAGTCACACACTTTTCAATAGTTAGAAATATTGAGTAACTAAAGATTAATTCTAATTTTCACAAAACCCAGTGAGATATATAATGCTAACTCCATTTTCAGATGAGAAAAATAAGTCTTAGTGATTGATTGACTTGATCCATATTAAAGGGGTAGTGAATGGAGGTCTTTAGATTCAAAACACTTTTTCAAAGTTGGTCTCCTAGTAACACACCTTCAAACAAACCCAACCCTGCAACTCTTCTCTTAGTTCACTCTCTTTATATTCTTCTCTCTTCTCTCTAGCAATCTTTTGTTGTTGACTCTCCCACTTGATTATTTCAAAATCTCAGATTTCAGTAACATGTTCCTAATGCTTTAGACTTGCCATCACTTTCTAGCACAATATTTCAACAGATATATCTGTGGATAACCACCTTCTCTTGTTAATGATCAGCTGCTCTCTTAGGCTGAGCTGAGACTTGCAGGAAATCTGGGCTTGGTATAATGATAGAATAATCATAGTGTTCTTTTTATTTTACAATGTTCAAACTGCAGTGCTTATTTTTCTATGGCAATCTATCTTTTATGACTTTTATCAGCTGATTTTTTTAAATTTCCTGCACTTCAGTTAAATCTTATTCTGCTTCAAAGGAACAAGTAATATGTTTTTTTTATATCTGTTATTACCTAGTACATTTATAATATTACATCGAAGGAGAGATGATGTATTTGAGATGTCTTCTTGATGTTATCTGTTATTCTATTTCTTGTGTTTATATGTTTGATCATTTGTTTGAGATACTAAACTCTATCTCAAGTTCAATTTTTCTTAATTCCAGGGTTATTTAGAATATTATATACCATTGCTTTTTGTCAGTCTAAATCAAACTAGAGAAGAAATTTATGGATCTTACCTTGGAAGAATCTAAATGCTCCACTGTAATAGCAAATTTTCCAAAGTGTACTTTCAGTGATATAAAAAGGTATTTCTAAGAAAATAGCATCTAAGTGCCTGTGGTTGATATCAAAAATTTTATAGCCTACTGATAACAACCCATGTGCAATAAATCTAATGAAAACAACTTTGTTTTCAAGCAAACATTCTAACTTATAACTGTAGATATGTTCCAATTGCATATTAATCATTCATAGTGTAGTTGGTTGTGGGTGACCCAGACTGAAACTAAACTGTATGAATAAAAACTATTACATTTAATTGAAAATTCAAGGAATAAGTGCCAGTTTCTCTGAATCCAAATAGGAGGACAAGGGTTTTAAGGAATTATTCTTAGTCAAGCAATCCGATTAATCCTCAGGGCAGGGGAGACACAGGAGCAAAATCTTAAGGTGGAAGTGAGTCTGTGTTCTTGGCATCCAGAAGGAGTCTCAGGAAGGACGAAGATTGGCATGGTCACTGCTCTCATAAAATTCAGGATAATCAGATAAAATGTAATGAGCATTGTGAGTGTTATATAAGAGTATTATGATAGGGCTTTTCAAAATACTCCATGATGCCCAAGAAACAGAACACTTAACATAATCCATAGGGTTAGAGTAAGCTTCCCAGGAAGAGTTGTTTTACTTTCTCTGTTTGGTTAGATTTGATTTTTATTTTGTGCCCTTCTCCCATATCTCCTACTAGAATTATAGAAGAGATTGAGGCAAAATATTATATAGGATGTATGGAACAGTAGAAAGAAAGCATGCATGTTCTAGCAGAGACCAGGGAGAAAAACATGAGAACAAAAGTAGGTATTTAAAATCTATATGTTGTTATATCTGACATCAGATTATCATGAGAGGCAAAGTGTGAGGCAGCAATTACCTCATAGTAGGCACTCACTAAAGATTTTCTATCCATCAAGATCTGATGTTGTGGGATGAGAAGAAGTAACTATATGTCTGGAGATAAACATGAGTTAGGCCATGGAAAACATGTGTATTACACAGAATAGATAGGATGCACTAAGATAAACATTTAAACTCCCAAATCTCAGTAAGTTAACATAATAAAGGTTTATTTCTCACAGACATTTTAGCTCCATATAAGTGAGGCATTTCTCTTCCTTCTTGTACCCATGCCATCTGGAACACAGGATTTAAAGGTAGCCACAGAAAGAAAAAGAACAAGAGAACTGTAAAGTGTTTGAATAGTCAGGCTTAGAACTGGCTTGTCCTACATTGCTTCTGTCCACATTTCAATACAATATTGCTTCACATGATCCAGATCTAATTGCAAGGGAGGTTTGGGAATGTAGTCTCACCTAGTGTTGTCTCTGTCAAAAATATTAAACAGTTTAAATGCTGCTGGTAATATCATTGATAAATTATGTGCATTTTTATGAGGCTAACAAAGTGAAGAATGAAAAATGCAGTCTAAGCACAAGAGTTTTGTTTTCTGTGGGTTTTTCCAAATAAAGAGCCTAATTGCTCTATATAGGAGTATCAGGGTAATTTACTCAAAGCATTTATAAGTAACTTTGAGAATAATTAAAGTGGTATTAAGGTATTTACATGAGGATTAATGGAAAGCATAGAATAATCAAATTAGCAGAAGTACTAAACTGAAAATATTTCTGAGACTAATTTTTTCTTAAGGCAATTTTCTAGAAAGCAATGGACATATACAATGGGTATAAAATGATATTTAAGAGACAGATCAGTGTCAATCAAAGTCAAACTAATATGCCTTCTCATCCTTCATCCTTACCTTTATACATTTTTTTTTCAAAAGACATTCTAAGGTTTTCTACAGAAAGCAAATTGATTTTTAATCAAATTTAATATAGTTTAATGTAATCTATACCAAACATTAAACATGTTTATACAAATTAGTGTTTTCTTTTAATCTGAAAATAATTTGACACCAAATAATGTATTTTAAGATATATTTTTACCTTTAAAAGGGAAAATTATACATGATAACACTAAGTTCTGTCAATAATGTGAATGATTTTGCACTCATATTCTTCTGGAAGAGTAAAATTATACACACAGTTTTTGTAATAGAATGTGGCAACATTATCATTCAAGTATACCATAAATTCTGCCTATGAATCTATCCTATAGATTTAAAAACACTAGTATGTAAAGCAGTACATATTTGGTTTCAGTGGCAATAAAAAACAATAATAATTGACTTTAAATAGCTACCTCAATAAATTTAAATTTAAATTATACTGTAGTATTCTTAGATTATAAAGGAAGTTATGGGGAAACATATATATATAGTACAATAGTAGATGATTTTTTATAAATAAGTCAATGCAAATATATTTGTATATATGCATGATTAAAATTGTATGCTCATGATAAAAATTGTGGGGCTGTCATTGGATTAGACTTTTTTTTTTTTGTGGTACGCGGGCCTCTCACTGTTGTGGCCTCTCCCATTGCGGAGCACAGGCTCCAGACGCGCAGGCTCAGCGGCCATGGCTCATGGGCCCAGCCACTCCGTGGCATATGGGATCTTCCCTGACCGGGGCATGAACCCACGTCCCCTGCATCGGCAGGCGGACTCTCAACCACTGCGCCACCAGGGAAGCCCTGGATTAGACTTTTAATAGCCATTGCCATGAAGGGGCTAGGGTTTGTGTGGGAGAAAGATGAAATGTAAGAAAAAAATTCATCACTGTAACAAATGGTATTTTATCCAGTGAAAATACAATACAAAATCCTATCAAACATATTGCTTGAAATATAAAATATAGTTAAGAACTATGTCTGAAATTTTATATGAACAAATGAGCATTTACTTCTTTAGCTGACTGGGAGGTAAGAAGTTTATGTCTTGAAATTCTATAACTTTAATAGGTTTCCAGCAATCAGTATTAGTTTCTTAAAAAAAATAAATCAAATATTCATAAGAACTTTTACATTATGATGTGTAGTTAAAGCTTTCCATGTTGGTGACTTTTTGTACATACTCAGATTGAGAACGTTGTCCTTTACATAGAGTCTACAATTTGCCTGAAATACAACAATCTCATGGATTATACCCAGCACTGCTATTAAACGCTAGATCAGAAACCACAGTAGAGATGAGGAGGTAAGAATTTGGCTTTTTATGAGCCTTTCAAAATTCTGACCCCCTCTACTCCCACATCAAACCTGTGAGAATTGTTGCCTCCTTTGTGGACCTTTTTATATTCTGTCAGTAAATCTGTCAAAATCCAGTTTTTCTTATTCCTATGACTTTGCTCAAGACATTTTCCCAAGCAACTAGCTCTGAGTTATGTTAGACCAAAAACCACAGATATTTGAACTCTGAGTAAAATACAGCATTTTAAAGTAATTCAGTAACTTTATTTCAAGGAGAGCCTATCACACTGAAACATACACAGTGCAAAATCTAAAGTAGTTAGACTCTCACAATCTATCCCTCCCTTTAGAAGAACTTTCCCCTTCTAAATTCTTTTATGTCAGCAGCATAGTCCCTGAAATATGAAACTTGAAGTGGGTAATGACCTTGTATGTCCCTCCTCAAAGGGAGCTTGCTTCTTTGTAAATCTTGGTAGTAAAAAAATCTAGAATGCCTGTCCCCTATAATTCACATTGCAAAAGGATTGTCTGTGCCTACAGGTGCCTGTGAGTTTCAGCCTGCATCAGATAGTGTATTTTCAAAGGCCAGCTGCCTTCTGCCAAGGCTTTGAGAAGGCTTTGAAGGAAGGCTCAGAAACAGCCTGAGTGTAATTGTCAGAAATCTCTGTTAGTTACCAACTTAAATAAACAATCTGATTTCTCATTTTTAAGCTGCTAGTTTTTAGAAAACAACTAGTTGTATAACCTACCAAAATACCTGTTAAAAAACAGAATAACAAAATGAAATGTACTTCAATACTTCTAAAAATTGTGATATTTCATTTCCAGGGTATACATCTCCTATTCAACAAACAAGTTTTGAGCTCATACATGTTATTATACAGTGGGCAGGAAACAGCCCAGACTTTGAACAGGTTAGACTCTAGGAAAGGAAAGAATACATTGTTGATGAGTACTCATGCTTTATAATATTAAGGTTTATCTGTACTGATTCTTCCCCCATATTTAAGAGTTTTCTATTTGAATTCATGAATTCAGGAGAATAATGCAGTCTACTTTGTGCCGGGATTTTCATGCACACATGCACACATAGGTGCACTCACATGCACAAATATACATTGAGTTTTACAAATAGATGATTTTTCAAAAAAATAGAAGAAGAAGAAAAGAAAAATAGGCCTTTAAAATCTAAGTTTAGATACTGAGAATTAACAATTTTTCACTGAGCTAATCATTTTATTTATTAGTACCAAATATCAGCCCCAATAACTGTAAACCAACTGAAGAATAAAAAAGTGATTCTGTTCTTTCAAAGTTCACTTATACAAAGTGATCCACATTTCCCAGGGACAGAACAACTTGACACAAAGTGAAATATAGCAATTGCATGCCGCGTTCATGGTTAAAGGGAAAAAAAGGTTGACTTAAAGAGGGAAATGGTAAGAAAAAAAAAAAAAAAAAAAAGAGACAGGCTAAGTTAATCCTGTCCTTAGGTTTTATTTATTTTCCAGAAAAAAATTCATATGAGCCTTTTTATCATTAAGGAATTGAGATTGAAATGTATCCACTTTAGGTAATCATGTCTTGAATTCTAATTTATCTCCATGGGGTCAACTTAAATGTGGCAAATTGAACCGAGTGCAAAGGATTAATGCAAGTGAAACAGCAGTCATTTTTTTAATGTACTGCACACAATTTGGACCAATTTTACTGCAGCCCTATGAGAAGAATTTGATCTATGAAGTAACTGAAGAGATTAATCCACTTAGAAATAACGAGCAAGAGGTTAGTGACTTTTCATCCCACACTTAAAATCTTGTTTAAACTAGTTTGAAATCTAGATTTAAAGAGAAAAGTACAAAAGTCAGTTCATATTTTAAAATGAAAATCTGCTGGTCTATCCCCACAGTTCACCTACCCCATAACAACTACACACATTTCCTTTGGTACTTCTTTTGTATGATTAACTATCCTTTTTTTTTTTTTTTTTTTTTTTATTGAACTTTGCTGTTACAGAATGCAACTTATCTGATGATATCTCTCTTCTTCGGTACTACATTAAACTGTCAGTTCTGAGCTATCTGATCTTTTTGACTGGTTTCTATCCATCGTTTTGCACATTATGTATCAGCGTGTACCACAGCATATTGACAGGCAAGACGTTTAAGAATAACCATAACATAGAAAATGGTAACTATCATTTCTATTTCTCGTTTAAAAAGTTCCAGAGCCAAGGTTTCACTGTGCAATACAAAAATAGGTACCCAAACAAATTTATATTCTGTTCTTAAGGAGAAGTTCACATTTATTAAAAAGAGAAATGAATTTATCATAGAGGATCTTGGTTAATCTTAAGGCAACTCATGAGTATCCCCTGAAATAAAGTAGCATACAAAAGCCCGGCTGAAACTCATCATCCTTACAGTGAAGAATTATATTCAATTTTCCCATTTGAAATATATTTGAGCTCCCTTCTCCTACTTTTCAGGAAATGAGGAGTCTCTTTTAGTCTCCCCCTCTGCCTCTAATGGCCTGGGAAGGAAATTCTGAGATACTGGGCTACAAAGCAAGAGATGAAAGTGAGGGCACAAGAATCACTGGGAGTAGAGGCAGGACATTCTTTTCATACAGATCTCCTGACACTCCTTTCCTTTGTAACATCCTTTTAATAATTAATTAATTTGATGTAAAAAAGGTGATCAACAATACTAATGCACAACTTCACTGGACCAGGAGGTAGATCAGATTCTAGAATACAATGAAGTATAAATTACTCTTCAGACTAATAGAAGTTTTGCCTATTGGGAAAATAACACTACATAGCAAGTGTATTGGCAGACAAGTGAACACAGAATAGGGTACTGAGGCAAACTACTGGGATACTTGAGATTTCTTCATAAGAGTTGAGTTAGATCATAAAATATGTGTCTTTCAAATGGAAATTGGAGGAAAAGTATTCTAGAATCCATAGAAATCCTTTTCATGAGTAACATGATGAGTTTTTTAGGGAGAAGGTTTCTATCACAAGAATTGGGGCCAACATTACTCTAACAACTGTCCATTGATGAGAATTATTTTGAATTCTCACATTGGATGTGTGGAATTAGGAAGAAGTGGAGAGAAATGCCTTCAATAGGTAATGTAACAATGACTGGAGCTTAAGATGAGTTTAGTTTTCCTTAACACTAAAGAGAAGATCAGGGAAGCAATGTTGGTCAGGAGTGATTTAAGATGAGACCCCTGAGTGGGATAATTTTATGGAGTGCTAAATCAGCATCAGATGGATAGAGATATGGAAGGGCAATTTTGAACATGCCCAAGGAAGAGAGGATGGTCATCAATAGATGAAAAACATTAAGGATCTAGAAGAGTGCCTGGTTTCTTCTTTAGATTTTTGGAACTCAGAAATTTGAGATACTTTGATGAAATTGTGGAGGAACAGAAGCTTAGATAAGAAGTAATTGAATATAAATGACTAAAAGAATAGGACATATATTGTATCCTAATGTAATAAAACTAAAATTATACACTATTAAAACTATACATCATTACAAATTTATGTTATTATTAAAATTATTAAAATCAGACATTATTATTATACATGAAATAATTTTAAAAGATATTGACTACTTCCAAGAATGGAAAAGTAAATATGTGTCTCAGCATCTCATAATACCATCTCACAAATTTGTAGAAATTTGTAACTGCAATTTGTAGAAAAAGTCAAAGCCTTAAATATCTGGTAAGGGTGGATATTTGTTCTAATAGAACTGAAAAATATTATATCTTGCATTCAAGGAAATATCAGACTTATGCTGACAGTTATTTGGTCAGGTTGATCATGAGTGCTGGGTGAAAAACGGATTGTATCTTCTTGATGGGAAGTTAGAAAAAGACAGGAGCATTGTTAAGAAGAACAATATTGGAGCTCAGATCAAAAATGGAGATAATAAGATTAGAAATAAGAGAATATTAAAATCGACAGGAAATGCAATTCTTTCAGATTGAGTCTTCTCTCTCTCTCTCTCTCTCTCTCTCTTTTTTTTCTTAACAGAATAAGTTTGACACCAGAGAGGATATATATTATAAGAAGATAAAACGTGGACTTGAGCTCTGCATCCTCCGATTTCTATACAGTGTTTAATTCATTGACCCAAACAGTTTGGAAGAGTAACCTTCTTAGGAACTTTACTCTCATCAACCTTAATACCACAGGGCTCTGAGACTAGAAACTAGACTAAGACTGTGAGAGAGTGGAAGATTATTTCCAACAGCACCAGAAGGGTCTCTAGCAAAACAATGGAAAAGTAAGAATAATTTCTATGACTATGAGTTATTCTCTGGTGGTTTTAACCTGGAAGGGGCTTCAGTAAGTCAGGTCTAAATTCATAATAACAGGCACAAGCTTGAGAATTTGTGTGAAGATATAGAAGTTGACTTTTAGGAATTTTAAATTAAAAACAAACAGTATTTGTCTATCATTAGAAATTACTCATAAGGTGACATTACTTTGTAAAATTCATCAAAGTCTAGATAATGGATCAAATTTGCAGACTTAAATTGGTGTCTCACAGTTGTTCAGATTAGAAAATGTGAAACCATATTAAGACAATTTTCCAAAGAATTGTATATAAAGCTATAGTTCCACTTATTACTTTTCATGATAGAGAAAAGTATCAGACTTATGAAAGGTATATTTAAGCCTAATTAGCACACAATTTCACTTTGTTATCTAAGTAGACTATCAGTCCTAATATTCTCAATGCTGCTTGATAAGCCTGGAGTCAGTTCACTAGGTGGGTATTAGCTGATTCAAAAGCCCATCTGTAGAGTTCTTTTTTTTTTTTTCCTTAATAATAATGGAAATAACACTCCTGCCAAAAACAATTATAAACTCTAGACAAAATAATTAAATAAATTGGAGGATATTTACCCTTGAAAGAAAGAAGCAGCAATGATTGATATCCACATTTACACAAATATCCCTTAGAATACTCCCTAGTTCTTGGGGTGGCATTCTGAATAGAGCAAAAAAAAAAAAATCCTCATTTTTTATTTGAGGAGTCAGTGGATAGAGTTCAGGGTTGTACAATCAACTAATAATAAAAGGGAAAATCCCAGAAAGTAAGGAGCCAAAAAAAAAAAAAAAAAAAAAAGGCGAGAGAGAGCTTTAAAATTCTGTATGATAATAACAGCACAAAGAAGGGGGTGGAAACAGGGATACATTGAAGCAAATTTTTTGGTAATTATTTTTATTGAAATTATGTATTTAGAGTTCTTTATGTTTTAATTTCCCAGGCAAATAGTTACAAAATAATTGAAAAATATAATAAAAGAAAAAATGAATTTAAATGGTACAATAGAGAGTATCTATTGAAAATAGAAGGAGGCTGTAATGGAGTAAAAGAAACACAAATTAATAAGACATACATAAAACAAATAGAAAAGTGGTAGATGTAAGTCCTACCTATTCAGTAATTATATCAAACATAAATTAATTGAACACCCCAGTCAAAAAGCAGAAATAGAATAGAATTAAAAAAATTTGATCCAACTATATGTACTGTAAAAGAGACACACTTCAGACTCAGAGACACAAATAAGATTGATGTAAAGGATGGAAAAGATTAATACCAATCTTTTACAAAGTGTTCAAAAAATGGATAAAGAAGAAAACGCTTCCCAAGATATGCTATGGGGACTTTATTACTCTGATATCATAACCAGATAAGAAAATCATAAAAAATACTAAAAAATATTATCAATGTTTAATATAAATGCAAAAGTTCAGCAACACGGAAACAGATTATACATTATGACTAAATGGGACTTACTCCAGGAATGCAAAATGTGATTAACATATGAAAATCAATGTGATGTATAAAAGATACAAAACATATACCTCAATATGTGCCCCAAAACACTTAACACATTCAACATTCATTCATGATAAGAAGAAAACTCTCAATAGATTAGATATAAAAGGAATGTATCTCAACATATTAAAGATCATATATGATAAGCTCACAGCTAACATCATACTCAAAAGTAAAAAGCTAAAATATTTTTCTATACAATCAGGAATAAGACAAGAATGCCCACTCTCACCACTTCTATTTAACATAGTATTGAAAGTCTAGCAAGAGCAATTAAGCAAGAAAAGAGAAGTAAAAGACGTCCAAATTGGAAAGAAATAAGTAAAAAGTGTCCCTGCTCACAGATAACATGATAGTACATGTAAAAAACCTAAAGATTTTATCAAAAAAAAAAAAAGGAACTAATTAACAAACTCTGCAAACTGGCAGGGTAAAGAAATCAATGCACAAAAATCAGTTGTGTTTCTGTACAGTAACAATGAACCATCCAACAAAAGAAATAAAGAAAACAATCTTTTACAATATCATTAAAAGAATAAAATATGTTAATCAAGAAATAAAATTAATCAAACAGCTGAAAGACTTGTGTACTGAAAACTACAAAACATTCATGAAAGAAATAGAATATAACACAAATAAATGAGAAGATACCCTGTGTTTGTGGATTAGAAGAATTAATATTGTCAACATGATCATGCTATCCAAAGTGACCTATAGTTTCAGCACAATCCCTTTCAAAACTACAACGGCCTTTTTCACAGAAATAGATTAAAACACTCCTAAAATTTGTGTGGAACCACAAAAGACCCCTAACTAGTTAACACAATCTTGAGAAAAAAAAACAAAGCTAGAGGCATAACACTTCCTAATTTCAAATTATAATTACCAAATTATATAACAAACTTACATAATCCAATAGCTAAATAAATAAATAACCTGATTTAACAATAGGCGAAAAACCTGAGGAGATATTTTTCCAAAGAAGAAAAGAGCCAAAGTTATGAAGGTGCTCAACATCATTACTCATCAGGGAAGTGCAAATCAAAACTAGAAGATATCACTTCACCTGTTAGTGAAGATATCACTTCACCTGTTAGGCTGGCTAGTATCAAAAAGTACAAAGATAATAAGAATTGGTAAGGAGAAAAAAACCCTTATCCACTGTGGATGAGAATGAAATTGATACAGCTATTATGCAAAACAGTATGGTAGTTCCTCAAAAAATTAAACATAAAGCTACCATATGATCCAGCAATCCCACTTCTGGGTATACATACAAAGGAAAAAAAATTCACTACCTTAAAGAGATAGCTGCACTGTCATATTTATTGTAGCATTATTCACAATAGCCTAGATATAGAAACAACCTAAGTGTCCATCAACCAATGAATGGATAAAAAATATAGAATATAAAGATATATACATACATATTCAATATTTTATACACATTTTATACATATATATAATATATATAATTCATTCTTAAAAAAGAAGGCAATGTCATTGACAACATGGATCAACTTTGAGAACATTATGCTAAGGGAAATAAGCCAGACAGAAGAAAGAGAAATACTGCATTATCTCACTTATATTTGAAATCTAAAAAAGTTGAACTCATGGAAATAGAGAGTAGAAAAAGTGGTTACCAGAGGCTGGAAGTAGGAGAAATGGGGAGATGTTGTTCAAAGGTAAACATTTTCAGTTATAAGATTAGTTCTGGAGACCTACTGTACAACATGGTGACTCTAGTTAATAATACTGTATGTATTCATGAAATTTGTAAGAGAGTAGATCTTTAGTGTTCTCATCATACACACATATACAAAAAGATAGCTGTGAGGTGATGGATATGTTATTTAACTTAACTGTAGTAACTATTTCACAATGTATGTATATATCAAATCATTACTGTACATTGTATAGTTTAAAAATATATATATTTTTTGTCAATGATCATGTCAAAACCACATGATCATCTCAAGTGGTAAAGAATAGGCATTTGATAAAATTCAACACTTTCAGGGTTAAAAAAAAAAAACTTTAGAAACTAGGAATAGAAGTGAACTTTGATTAGTTGATAAAAGGCATCTACAAAATTCCACTGCTAGCATCATATGTAATAGTAAGACTACAAACTTTCCACCTAAGGTCAGGGACAAAACAAAGGTACCTCCTCTCACCACTTTTTTTTAACATTGTACTGGGAAATATAAACGGGGTAATTTAGCAAGAAAAAAGAAAAAAAGGTAAACAGAATGAAAAGGATCAAGAATATCTACCTCTACTTAGAGATAATATGGTTTTGTATATAGAAAATCCTAAGGAACACGTACACACACACAAACACACATATACACATGAATTATTAAAACTAATAATTATTAAATAATTATTAAAACTAATAAATGAGTTCAGCAAGGTCAAAATCAATAAAAATCAATAAAATCAATCAAAATCAATAAAAGGCATTGCATTATATTTCTATATACTAGCAATGAACAGTCAAAAATAAATTAAGAAAGCAATGACATTTATAATAATGTTAAAAAGTATAAACTATTTCATAATAACTTTAATCAGAGCAGTTCAAGTATATACCCAAAAAGAAGAAACTACCATTGACGTTGGTAGAAGACGTTGAAGAAGACCTAAATAAATGATAAGATATTCTGTTTTCATTAACTGAAAAACAATATTCTTAATATGACAATACTAATAAAATTCATACAGATTTAATGCATTCCCTATAAAATTTTGCAGAGTGACAAGCTGATAATTAAATAAAATGGTAATGAAGAATAGCCACAACAATCTTGAAAAAGAAGAACAAATTTGGAGGACTTATAATTCTCATTTTTTAAACTTACTACGAAGCTATAGTAATGAAGATATTGTGATACTAGAACAAGGACAGACATACAGATGAATGGAATAGAATTGAGAGTCCAGAAATAAAACCTTACCTTTATGATCAATTGATTTTTGACAAGTATCCAAAGCCAAATCAATGGAGAAAACATATAGTCTTTTCAACTGATGGGACAAATTGATGTCTACATGGAAAAGAGTGCAGTAAAACCCTTGCCTCCCATCATATACAAAGATTAACTTAAAATGGATCATAGACCTAGATGCAAGAGCCAAAACTGTAACAATTGTAGAAGAAAACATAAAAGTAAATTTTTGTGACCCTGAATTATTGCAGTGGTTCTAGATATGGTCAGAAAACCACAAAAGCTGAAAGAAAAGATATATTGGACTTCCTTAAAATTAAAATGTTTTTGAAAGTTAAAATCAATGGAAGAAAGAAGGCAGTGAGATATCACATTAACTGTGGTGAAGAAAAATTGTCTACAACTCTTTGCAAATAAAAACATAACTTAAAAGAGCAATCGATAGTTATTTTATTGACTTTATATACACTCAATTTATTCTAATTAGCTCTTTTCCCTAATCTGCCACTCCCAATTTCCCTTTTGTATGTCACAGTGTACAATCCATATTGTTAAACTCAACCTCTCCTTACTTTTTATCTTGCTTGACTTCTCAGCATAATTCAACTTTGACCCTCCCTGCTTACTTATTGAAACAATTTTGCTGTGGACTTCAATAATGCACACTCTTTAGTTTTTAACTGTATCACAGGACACTCTGGTGGTCCTGCCTTTATAGACATACCTCCTTACATACCTATCTAAGTACTTAAGGGGCAAGGCTCAATCCTAGATTCTTACTTTACAACTAGAGGGCAGATTAGTTTCCCTCTTTGTAAAATCTTCACTGCACATTTCTGACTAGTTTCTTACACTTCGTCAAACATCAACCTTGACCTGGCCCGGGGAAGACTGCCAGGACCCATCTCTAGCAAGAAGGTCATTTCATGACGATTTATAACATTTTCTTGAATGTTCATAATCTGAGGCTAAGCCTAATAGATAAAATCTACTGAGGTTTTTGATCTTGAGATTAATAAGCCCATTCAAATCTTGGCAGTATGTCAGAATATGTACACTGAACGAGGATATTAAGAACAAGTTTACTCACATTTGGGATTAAAAATAAAGTGTTTATGAATATATATATTTTGATATCCATATGTATTATGGTTACTATCCACTAGAAATTAGCAAATTGCCTCAATTATATCTGTTTTCCTAACTGAAAAGGTGTGTGTTAAGTATGTAGAAGTATGGTAAAATATATACTGATTTATATTTTTGTGTTCAAACCTATTTTTTCCTAAATTGATATTCTAAAAGCCTTGATAAAATTGAATTAAAAAAACAATATGAACAAATGGTTTCTTATTATTTTTATTATTTCACTTAATGTTGTACAGTGCTTCCATTTTAAAATCACACATTGCAAATTGATATCCTTGTTATTGGTTGCTGCCAAGTCTTTCCATATCAAATTTTTACATGCATTAATTGCATTTAGCATTCAACCCCAAACATAATATGTAAATTCAGACTATGATTTGTTGACTAATAAGCACACAAAATGAATACTAAGTTATTAAGTTTTCAATGACCAATATTCTTAATTGTAACTAATTGCTTTTTTTCACTCAGATGTTTACGTTTTGATGTTACACATACAGGGGATTTTTATACAGGTTGTATTTATTTTATGAAGCTTGACAAAGAAAAAAATTATATTCAACATGCAACATGCTCAATATGCTTAATAAATAATATCACCAAATATGCCTGGATTTATTTGAAACACCACATTATCTGAGGATAAAATGAACCTTATAAATCCTACAGAATCTTAAAAAGAATAAACACAAGGCAGCATTATTCCCTAATGTAGAAACAATCACTAATTACAATATATATTGTGTTCTATATCGTTTTTTTTAAAAACCCTCTTCTCTTAATAGTATGCTCAATTTTACTATCATATTTGTGCCTGATGAATAAAATGTAATCTGTGCTCTTCTGTTTTATTTCAAGTAATAGCAACTCAACTATTTAATACCTTAATTAGTACTACCTTCATTTGAATAAATGAGTTTGAATTTAAAAATTAGTGTTCTCAATGATTTAATTGGCCAATATATATTATTACATTATGGTTTGATATTTACAACCAATAACCTTAATAAATTATGTAAGTAAGTATAAGAAGAGTCATTCAATTTTAGTCCAATAATTTAATTTTCTAATACTATAATCAAGACCAAGAGAAGTTGTGTAACCTGCCCAGGTCACAAATCTGGTTATTCACTGAAATGAATTCAGTATCCAAGATCTTAACCACACTTTTGGTTATCCTTCAGTTTTGTTATTCTTCTGTGTGTCTGCCATACAACTAATCTGTTAGTTGAAAGAGTTCTTCAAAATATGCCAACATATGCCACTCTCTCAAAAGTACTATTTAATTGTTGTTACTGGTATTACCATTTTAAATATGGCACATCTTTTGGCTTTAGGGATAATAAAGTCAAGTCTGAGGAGATCTGTAGTACAGAATTTTAGAAAATTTTATTCATTCCTAAGGCCATGTGGCAATAGATGGTAGGTTAGGTACATACTTCACCAAATTTAAGGTAGTGCATTTTGAGCTCTGTACATGCAATAAACCACTTATTCCATTGTAAATGTTACAATCCATTTTTATTTGTAGCTCTCTCTTAACCTACTACAATCTTATAGCCAACAATATGTCTGGATACCACACGTGTTTGTCTTTCTCTTGTTCATCATCAATAGGTCAAGCAAATAACCCAAGTCTGTTTTCCTGTATATTAACTAGTTAAAAGTTCAAAGATTTTAATACAAAGCTAGGGCAGTTAATCTCAGTATAGCATTATTTAGTAGATAAAGAAATCAAAACAACAGAATTGCCTAATCTTGAAGACGATGGGAAATTCCCATGAAAACCAACCTCAACACTTTCAACATAGTGACCTACAAGGCATGTCTGATGTGATAGCTGCTCATCTTTCCATCCTTACTTTGAATCACACTCCAGCTTTCTCACCCAGCTCCATCCATAAAATCCCTTTCTAGCTCCTGAGAAACATGAAATCTTAGAAAATTTTATTTTCATCTTTCTTTTCTCTGCCTTTCACATGGATAAATCCTGTTTATCTTTTGGATGTCAGCTTAAATATCACTTCCACAGAAAGTCTTTAACCTAAATTAAAACTTCTTGTCATAATATTTCATATCAGCTTGCACATTTACTGAATTAGTGAAATGCATGCACATATATAATTTTTATTAATATATTCATTATTTAATATTTATTTTTCAAATAGACTGTAAGTACCAAGATGGCAGGAAATGGATTTGTTTCTTTATCATCTATATGCAGATTTTGCATTTAGCAAGTAGCATGTATCTAATTTTTGCTGTTCTAGGACATGAATTATGGTTAAACCCAGTAATGAAATCCATTGCTTATTTCTGTTACTTCCCTCCATAATACACAAAATTTCTTCCTATGCTTTGGTATAGTCTATTAGTTAGTAAAGCTATGTTATAATATGTCTTGTTTCTGAATATGTGCCCCATGTCATATCAATGTCCTCTGAAATGAGCTACTTCACACTTAGATATCAATTATATATAAATCAATTAACAGTCAGATAATTCTCATTTGTATCTCATGACCTATATTTAATTTTAATTATACTTAAATAAAAAGTAGTGTTTGAATACGTTAATGTCTGAGTACTTTCTGTTATGGGAAGATACCCCCCTCTTGATTCCTGGGAAGATTAAGTTTATTTGATTGACACCATTGCAACAATATGCAATTCAGGAGTTGATAAAACTAGACATTAGACAGATGCCCAGAAATAAGATAACATGCCATAGTCTTCTGGAAATGTTTAATTCACATAGATTATCTCTTAAAAATGGGAAATTAGGGGCTTCCCTGGTGGCACAGTGGCTGGCAGTCCGCCTGCCGATGCAGGGGACGCGGGTTCGTGTCCCGGTCTGGGAGGATCCCACGTGCCGCGGAGCGGCTGGGCCCGTGGGCCATGGTCACTGGGCCTCCGCGTCCGGAGCCTGTGCTCCGGAGGGGAGAAAAGCAAAAAAAGGGGAGGGCCCCGAAAAAAAAAAAAAAAAAAAAAAAAAAGGGAAATTAGATAGTATAATAATATCCTAGAAATAGCAAACATGATATTTCACTTTAATTGAATATAGGTTCATTATTTAAAATCGCTCATTGTATTGCATGATGTGGGAAAAAAAGCAAGTTGCTTACACACTCTTTACAAAATGCAGTTTCTTCTATCCTTTTATTAAGTGAGGCAAAACTTCCAGATGTCACTCCTTTAAAATATGTTATTCAGAAAATTAGAACAGTTCTTTAATATTTTTCAAAATCATGAAAGAAAGAAATAGTCACTTGTTATCTTCATCAGAAAGCAGTCTTGATTGAGGGTGAGGGAATATAATTAGCAATTTTATTCTTCAGTATTTCCTTCCTCTTTAAAAAAAAGATTGCCTTGGGCTTCCCTGGTGGTGCAGTGGTTGAGAGTCCGCCTGCCGATGCAGGGGACACGGGTTTGTGCCCGGTCCGGGGGATCCCACGTTCCGTGGAGCGGCTGGGCCCGTGAGCCGTGGCCGCTGGGCCTGCACGTCCGGAGCCTGTGCTCCGCAAAGGGAGAGGCCACAATAGTGAGAGGTCCACGTACCGCAAAAGTAAAAATAAAAAATATTAAAAAAAGATTGCCTTTAATTTTGCAATATGTATGATTTTTAGTAAAGACACCCTCAATCATGGGTGGATGGTTGTTTGAATTTCTTTAAGTACTAGCAATGTCTGTATTATGGTGCACAGCATGAAATAAGAGAATTCAATGGTACAGATGAACTTATTTGCAAAGCAGAAATAGAGACACAGACATAGAGAACAAACGTATGGATAACAAGGGGAGTGGGGGAGTGGAATGAACTGGGAGATTGGGATTGACATATACACACTACTATGTATAAAATAGATAACTAATGAGAACTGACTGTATAGCACAGGGAACTCTACTCAGTGCTCTGTGGTGACCTAAATGGGAAGGAAATCCAAAAAAGAGGGGATATATGTATACATATAGGTGATTCCCTTTGCTGTACAGCAGAAACTGACACAACATTGTAAAGCAAATATACTCCAAAGGAAAAAATAAATGTCAACATTATTACCCACCAAAAGTCATGGAGAACTGTTCATGGATTTATGTGAAATATCTATCAAGGAAAAGTTGTCCAGGAGAAAAAAACTGGGCAGGAGTATTGAGAGAAGCTATCAAAATAATATGTAAATAAGTTTTGCTGACCTGAAACAAATAGACTGTCAGATATTTCTCCAGCAAAGATGGATTTATTAGAGATCAGCAGAAGCTAGCAGTTAGGGGTCTGCAACCAGGTGAGCCACCTGCAAATCCCTGCTCAGCAAGGGAAGGAGAAAGCTTTTATAGAGGAAAAGGAAGTGGGGAACCCTATAGTAAACCAACAGTCTATGGCTGTTCTCTGGCTGAGTCCTTACAGGAAAGAAAAGGAGTCTTCGTGTTGTTGGTCTCTGCTATAAATGCAGGGAATAAGAGCACCCCCTTCTGTTCTCTCAACTTCATTTAATTAAAGTTTCTGTTTATCAAGTTGTACAGTTTAAACAGAAGAGCAGAAGTTATAATCAAAACAGGGCACAGTCTTATTTATCCTTGCTGTTGTAGCCTCTTTCATTTCCAATTATCTCTCTCTTCCCTGGTATATTTACTTGATAATGGAAAGCTGTGATGTTAGAGCCCTCTTTTCTTGAGACATGGAATAACAATGTATAGGTCTTATTAGTTTAAGACTGCCACAATAAATCTCTCTGGGGAGAAGATATTATGTTCAATTCAGAAAGTTAGCAGAATGTGAAATCACTTCTGATTACTCTTCTAGTTCATCCCGGTTCAATTAGCATTGGATATTGTATTTGGGAATTACCTGTTATCCAATTCTTCCTGGTATGTTTATAATGGCAAACGAGCTATATGCTAAGCATTTTCTATAATGTGCATATAAAGCTATTTATTATGTGATGCACAACAATTGTGTGAAAAAGGAATGAAAAAGGAATGACCTGTAAAAGGAATGACCTGTATTTGTTTATTTTACAATCACAGTTTCATTTTTTTGCTGTGTCATTAGTTTATCCGTGCCAGAAAAAAAAGTAAGAATACAAATTATTTGTATTGAAAATTCAGGTGTGATTCCTAATATTAGACAAATTTATTAGGCTTAAATAAGAAAAACAGATTAAAATTATCCATTTTCAGAGTATTTTTGCTGTACAGAGAATTTATTAATAACAGAAAGGAAAATAATTGGAGACTGTTCTTGCAACTGATTTCTTTTTGTTGTTGTTGTTATTGAAGTATAATTGATGTACAATGTTGTGTTAGTTTCAGGTGTATAGCAGTGATTCAGTTATAAATATATATATATAAAAAAATATATATATAAATATATATATATGTGTGTGTATATATATATATATACTTTTTCAGATTCTTTTCCATTATAGGTTATTATAAAATATTTAGTATAGTTCCCTGTGCTATACAGTAGTTCCTTATTGGTTATACATTTTATTATATGTATAGTAATGTGCATATGTTAAACCCAAACTCCTAAGTTATTCCTCCCCTCCTTTCCCCTTTGGTAACCATAAGTTTGCTGTCTATGTCTGTGGGTCTATTTCTGTTTTGTAAATAAGTTCATTTGTGTTTTTTTTTTTTTTTTTGGATTCCACATAAAAGCAATATCATATGATATTTGTCTTTCTCTGTCTGGCTTACTTCACTTAGTATGATAATCTCTAGGTTCATCCATGTTGTTGCAAATTACATTCCTTAATTCTTTTTTTATGGCTAATAGTCCATTGTATATATGTACATAACACTTCTTTATCCATTCATTTGTCGATAGACATTTAGGTTGCTTCCATGTTTTGGCTATTTTAAATAGTGTTGCTATGAATACTGGGGTGCATGTATCTTGTCGAATTAGAGGTTTCTCTGGATATATGCCTAGGAGTGGAATAGTGGGATCGCTGGATCATATGGTAACTATATTTTTGTTTTTTTTTAAGGAAGCTCCATACTGTTTTCCATAGTGCTATACCAACTTACATTCCCATCAACAGTTTAAGAGGGTTCCTTTTTCTCCACACCCTCTCTGCCATTTATTATTTGGAGACTTTTTGATGATGGCCATTCTGACTTGTATGAGGTGATACCTCATTGTAGTATTTATTTGCATTTCTCTAATTAGTGATGTTGAGCATTCTTCCATGTGCCTGTTGGCCATCTATATGTCTTCTTTGGAGAAATGTCTATTTAGATCTTCTGCCCATTTTTTGATTAGGTTTTTTTTTTTGTTTGATATTGAGCTGTATGAGCTGTTTGTATGTTTTGGAAATTAATCCTTTGTGGGTCACACAATTTGCAAATATTTTCTCCCATTCTGTAAATTGTCTTTTCATTTTGTTTATGGTTTCCTTTGCTGTACAGAAGCTTTTAAGTTTAATTAGGTCCCATTTGTTTATTTTTGGTTTTATTTCCATTACTGTAGGAGACAGATCCAAAAAGATATTGCTGCCATTTATGTCGGAGTGTTCTGCCTATGTTATCTTCTAGGAGCTTTATGTTATCCAGTCTTATATTTAGGTCCCAGAAATAAACACACACACCTACGGTCAATTCATCTATGACAAAGGAGGCAAGAATATGCAAGGGAGAAAAGACAATCTCTTCAATAAGTGGTGTTGGGAATACTGGACAGCTACATGTAAAATAATAAATTTAGAACATTCTCTAACATCATATACAAAAATAAACTCAAGATGGATTGAAGATCTTATTGCAACTGATTTCTAAATGGGCTCTGAAATTTCTAATAATTTCCATTTTTGTGATTGTTGAAAAAAAGCCAAGTTACATCAATTTCTTGTTCTTGCTGGTGGCATGTGAAGCATCAGAATTGCCTCTATTAGGAAAACAACTATTTTGTTCTCCAGAGATTAGAATGTTGAAAACTCAAGGGGTAAGTCTAGCACTTTGAATATATTCATGGTTAAGTAATACTGAAAGCTAACACAGGGTTAATGCATTATGGCAATTAAAATATCTAATGTATTTTTTTAATATTATAAATAAGACATATCATTTTATGTATGCATTTAACAATTCCCAAATGAAGAATAAGAAGGTATTACTAGGGAGAAGACACAAAATTATTTGACTGTCTCCAATAGTTTACAACTTATATTATAGTTGACCTAAAGAAAAATAATTACATGAGTTCTCCAGACTTTTTAGATACTGGTCTGAATTATTTTCACTTTTTAAGTAAATATATCTCTTTCCTTCTTTCTTTTTTTCTTTCCTCTCCTTATCCCTTCTTCTGCTCTTTCTACAGGCAGATGAGAAATTAAAGGAGAGAAACGTAGCAACTGGTGTAAAGATATATGTATGATAATATTCAAAAAATAATTTGTATTACACTAAATCAAAATATATCTAGTTCAACTACTGAAGATAAAGGAGACTTAGGGCTAACCTAGAAAATAAATTGCATTGTGGTGAGAAATGAAAATTTCTTCCATTCAGAGTACAGGTCACTGTCAATATGTTAAAAAGAATAATCATTTTCACTGTATCATTTCACTGAGTAAATCAAATTGCTAGGAAAGAATAAAACTGCTTTTTCCTTAAAGTGGCACCTTTATTTCCTTGAGTACAAATTCTATTTTCCCTCCTGGAGGGTTTTGATAGTTAAAATAGATGTTTCCTTTCTTTGACTCTCTGAGAGAAGTTTCCTGGTTAACATTTCCCTCAGTTTTAAGTAAAACAGAGATTGAAATGTGAGATTTTTGGTTCTGTTGTTCCATTATGCATCCAAGCAACCTCTCAGGATCTTAGGTTAAAAAATTGAAATATTGGAATCAGAAAATTATGAGCCAAATAGTGATCTTCAGTTTTAATGTTTCAAACTCAAAGCCAAGCATATCAACTTCTAATTTTGCCTTACAAAGTAATCTTAACTATTTTAGATATTTGAATATTTTTCATGACCTATAAAATGGAGATAATAGTATCTTGTCTCTGTCTTCTTTTTTAGGTTAGCGTGGAATTACTAGGTAGTTAATGGATGGAGTGATTAGAATTTCCATGTAGTTGAGAAATTAGTGACTTAGTTTTATTTTGCTTGATTTGGCTTGGTTTGATATGAGGGGAGCATAGTCATTATTTAAAGTTCTTTTATAAGTTAATTATAATACTCAATAACACTAAAAGTTGAAGATATACTTGTGGAATGAAAGAAGAAAATTTTAAAATAATATATTTTCCACATTATAGCAAGTCTTAGTTTAGCTCTAATGTTTACCAAGTTTTTCTACATTTATCAAGTGAACTCATTCATTCTACACTCATTTAGGACTACTGTACTGTATGACAGGCAAAGTGCTAAAGATAGAAAGAAAAATATTACTTGTCATTAGTTCTAGAAGCATAGGAGAGAGAGAGGGACAGAAATACTAATCAATGATTATGAACAGTATGACAAGTGCTTGATAGAAATCTTTGATAAATGCTAAGAAAAATATTAAGGAAAAGAAATGAAACTAGATGGATCTCCTAAGTGGCCAGGGAAAGATTAAATTTGGCCTGAAGAAATGACAAGTGTAAATACACAAGATCATGGGCCAACATTATGCCTCCGGAATTTACAGGTATTTCCTTATGACTAGAAGACCTGAGTGGGACTGGTGAAAGTTGTGACTAGAAGTGAGGACAGGAACTAGAATATGAAGGACCAAGTGTGCTTGGTAGTAGGTATTTTATTCTAAATACACTAGGAAGATCATCATTAGTGAAGTTTGCATTGGGAAATTTTGATGAGGTTTTTATTTTGTTTTGCTTTGGTTTTTCCCCAGGGGAAAAATATTTTTTATTAAGAGTATTTAAGAATGTATTTTAGGATAGGGACTAGAACCATGAAGTTATATAAATTTTAAATGGACCAATTATAGAAAAAATGTAAAAAGTTATTGAAAGGCCCCATTTTATCTCCTATCTTGACAAATTCACCAACCTAGTTGATTTCATAAAGGAATACTAACAAACACTCAAAATCACACAATTTCAATACCACCTGAAACACACCAATAAAGAGAACAAGGAAAAAGTTCAAAATTCATTTTTTAAATCAAGGCAGGTCTATGCCTAAAAAATTACAAAACTAGTATTAAAAAAAAAACCCTAGAACTCAATACACTGTATATATTTTGCCAAAGTCTAAACAAATAGAAAAGGAAATCTTGTAGCATAGTAATATCATGAGTTATGTCGTTCATTCTAGATTTGTAACAATAGTTGAATATTAGGAATTCTATAAATATAAATCATAATGTTGGTAAGTCAAAGAAGAAAATAAGGATTATGTCCATAATTGCAGGTAAGACATTTCATAAAATTCAAGAGCCATTATTGCTAAAAACTCACACTCACAAGTGAAACAAAATAAAACAAACACAAAGACAAAAATGACAACTACCAAAATTACTAGCAAAAAAATAAACAGATGAATAGATGGAAACTGCTTTATCATGATGACTGTGCAGGTTTGTATAAATAAAAAGCCATCAGCTTGCTTAGTAGTGAAATTTTAGAAGGACTTCCATTAAGTCAGGATACCACTATTACATTATTATTTCATATTTTTCTGACTGATGCAATTAGCAGAGCAGAAGGCAAATCATCAACACTCATTAGGATGAGAATAAATAAATTGTGAAACATCCATACAAAGGACTGTAACTCAGCTTTGGAGTAATGAGATAGGAGAAGTGAGGTAGGCTGTACTGCTGATGGATCTGTACTGTAAGTGAAAATAACAAGATGTAGAAGAATATGTATAATAAGTTTCCATTTCGGTAAAAAAAATATGTGTATATATGTTTATACATGCATGGACAATTTCTGGGGTGATACACACACACACACACACACACATGCACACTGACACACTACTAATCATTTTCTTTTTCTTTGGTGATGGGACTGGAACTATAGAAAGGGAACAGAGCTCACTTTCTGTTATACAACGTGCATCCTTATTTTTATTAGTCATAGCTTGTATAATTTATCCTTTTAAAGGAGATTAATTTAAAATGTATAAAAAATAAATTTCTTAAATAATTTTGACTTCACAATTTGTTTTACACACAAAATTTCACATCTTTACACTAGGCATACCACAAACTTCCTGTTTCCATATTCATTCTCTTTCATAACCATGGTTTTAGTAACATTTTTAAGTTGTTATTTTAGAGTCCATTTTTTCTTTACTATTCTTATTTATTGTAGTTTAAACTTGGGGCTACATCTCTTATTTCCTGTTTCCATGGAAAGACATTGAGTCAAAAGTCTAACATTTTATCCTTAAAAAATTACTGATGAGGAATTCAAAGTGAAGGCAATTGATTTGGGTTTTTTTTAACATCTTTATTGGAGTAAAGTTGCTTTGCAATGTTGTGTTAGTTTCTGCTGTATAACAAAGTGAATCAGCTATATGTGTACACATATCCCCATATCCCCTCCTTCTTGCATCCTCCCACCCTCCCTAACCCACCCCTCTAGGTGGTCACAAAGCACGGAGCTGATATCCCTGTGCTATGCAGCTGTTTCCCACTAGCTAGCTACGTTACATTTGGTTGTGTATATATGTCAATACTACTCTCTCACTTCATCCCAGTTACACTTCCCCCTCCCCGTGTCCCCAAGTCCATTCTTTACCCAATTGAATTTTAAAATTTAACTTAGACATGCCCAGGAATAGTGGTATTGAGGTTTATTGTTTACAAATTAAGAGATGTAGATCATGGCTTATGAATTTGTACAAGTATGGCCTTTAATGGTATCTAATAAAATATCTTATTCCTAGGGCAAACTCTGATCTCATTGTATAAGATACACAAGCTGAAAGCAAAGTAGATCCATGGACATTTAATTTAAGACTTCTGAATTGGGGGCTGTTTTTTTTTTTTTTTTTTTTCGGTATGTGGACCTCTCACTGTTGTGGCCTCTCCCATTGCGGAGCACAGGCTCCTGATGCGCAGGCTCAGCAGCCATGGCTCACGGGCCCAGCCGCTCTGCGGCATGTGAGATCCTCCCTGACCGAGGCACGAACCCGTGTCCCCTGCATCGGCAGGCGGACTCTCAACCACTGCGGCACCAGAGAAGCCCTGGAGACTGTTTTTGAATGGCTCAAGGAAGAACTTTGTTTCTGATGAGATCAAGAGGCAGAGATAGTAACATAACAATGAGATATTTAGAGCTAAAATAAATAATTGAACATTAGTCATTGAAATTAACATGGGCTCTTCTCCAGATTGTAGGATGAAAAGAAATAGATTCCATTCAACAACCATCTAGGTGGCTCAAACCTAAAATGGGTTTTTAAGCATAAGTAATCCAGATTGGTTTAACTGCATGGAAGAATGTTCAACTTTTTACTTCTACAATCTTTTTAACATGGTTTCATATAACATTTTTTATTTACTTGATACTGATGCAGTAACAGTGGTAGTAATATCTCTAGGACAATTTATTCTAAAATCATTAGCATAGACAAATGAGGTTTTCATCTAGAATATAGAAAAAACTGAGGTTAAGCAAAGGGGGATTTTAATACTGGTCTGATTATCTGAGATTAAGATGCATCACAGTGATAGAAAGCTTTATAATTAAGCTGCTGTTTTTTTTTCTTTAATTGACTTTGATTTTCAAGTTTACAAATATGCATGACAAGTTTACTAATATGCCAATGACAGTAAATAGAAAACCTAGGTTCAAATAATTTTCAGTAAATGGGAAGTGTTCTTACCATAATGATAATTGGTATCTTGGGCTCTAAAACAAGTTATTTCTTCATTGACTTTGGCTTCTCTAACCTCCCATTGATTCGTACAGTTATTTTTGTTTGTCTAAGATGTAGATTCAGTCGTTTAAGTAAGATGCAGGTCTGGAAGGTTTTATTGTGGTTGGTGTATTACTTATCTTTTTAATAGTGACATAGCTGAATATACCTAGCTGATAACCTAATATTATTATTAATTTTCATTTGCCTATGCTACTAGGAACCTCTCAAATATTGTAATTTTCATAAAATAATTATAGAATGTTAGTTACACAAATCTCTTTGCAAAGATGAATATTTATACATTTGACTATTTTTTCAGTAATCTTTTTTCAGCAACTGATTTTTGATGTTAAAAGAATATCAAATATCACCCATAAGTATCTGCTTATATGATCATTTTTGACTATTGCTCCAATGTCATTGTTCTCCTTTGTATGACTGAAGTAAAATGATTTTTTTTCTCTGAAGTCTAAAGTCTTACCAACTTACTTTTTCTGTGACATTCGAATAGTACATGGCACACTAGCTACCCTATTTAGAAGCCTGTTTATTAAAGAAGAGAAGTAGAATAGTTGATAATAAAAATAAAATAAAAAAACATTCCATCTACATGAGTCTATACAAATAAGAATGAAGTGGAATGAGGCATAATTATCCTTGTAATTTAATAAATATAAAATATTGGTCTAATTTATTTAGTACAAATATATCTATTCATTGATTGTTTGTACACATAGCTATGAGTGTAAATCTAGCTTTCAACACCTGAAGTTTATGAAGATTAAGTTCCACAATGGGAAATATAAGGATAAGTAGAAGACTTTAAATTCTCAAATATTCTTGGACCAGGGAGTTGTGGGCATTATTTCCTTAGAGTTCTTTAGCAATATTTACATGAGTGTTTACAATTAAAAGCTGAGAAATAGGTTAAACATCATGTTACAAAAAAAAAAAAAGTAGAATACTTGCTTCTTGATGAACTCACCAAGGAAATAGTCTAGTGCTTCACAATTGTTATGTGTGGCTTGTTAGAAACATAGATGCTAGAAATCAGGTTCATTACATATCATATATGGTTTAGGAATCTGCATTTGAACTAGTACCTCATTTGAGTTAGATGATGATGTTAGAGAAACAATAGCCTAGGGATTTTTCTCAAATTTACTACATTCAGTAACTGAATTTTTACATCGCCCAAAGAAAGAGAGGCACACGAGACTTATGAAACAGATTCATAACAAGCAAACTCATAAAATATAAGGGTTATTAATTAATAACAAAAAACAACTTCCAAACTGTCTAGACTGGTTTGTCTTTACAGGATTTTCTCCATAGGAAGCCAAATTATTTCATGTAAAGTTATTTCTAGGAGCTTGGCATTTTAAAAGGGAGAAGAGGTTTATCTCATTAGATAGATTTAAGAAATTGTGGTGGATGATTCACCCATCTCCACAGGGACAGCAGGGTTTTTCACACTGTGCAAAATGTGCATATGAATCCCAAGATATCTTGATAAAATACAGATCTTGATTCTGTAGGATAAGGCCTGAAAGTCTAAATTCCTAACAAACTCCCAAGTCATGCAGGTACTGAAGGTGCTGGTCTAAGGACCACACTTTAAGAAGCAAAGTGCTAGTAGGATTCTAGAAAATCAAATATTCTAGTCAGATGGTGAATATACTTCCTTTAAGCTATAATTTTTTCACTCAATGAAATTTTTCCAGGCAGAATCATACTGTAATTAAACATGTAAATTTTTTTCCTTCTTCTAAATTTACTATATATACATCTTGTCTGGAGTGCACATGAACTAAACTCTTACATAGAAAGTTTAACTCTTGAACTGTGTTGCCAAGTGAGTGGAGCATGAATATTTTCAACCTAGCCAAATAAAATTAATTAACTTTCTAAAGTTGTACTAATATTATGTTCTACGAGTAAAGTATCCATGTTAAACTGTATTTTACTGTAGTTTATATTAGCATTTCCACTTTATTAGCAATGCTGAGAATTTCTCATGAGTTTCTTGGCATTTTTCTATTTTTTTACTCTGTTATGCAATAATTTATTTTGCTCATTTTACAATTAACTTGCCATTTTCTTATTAATTTGCAGGGTTTTTAGTACATTCTGCAACTAATAATTTGTCAGTCACATGAGTGGCATATTTCCAGTTTGTTTTGTACTTTTCCTCTCCTTATGGTCACCTCTGAAGAGTAAGTATTATTACTTTCAATGTTGTAAATGCCTATCTATCTAACTTTATCTCTTGTTAATACTTCTTACTTTTTGTCATTTGCTTAAGAACTTCTCTATGCAAAATTAATAAAAATATTTTCCCATATTATAATTTTAACCTCTAAAGTTTTGTCTTTCACATATAAATCTTTGTTCTTCCCAGAATTGGTTTTTTTGTCTGAAGCAAGGGATTCAATTTCTTATTCTTTCATATGAATAACCACAATTTGACAAAGCATCTCCTCACTACTCTGAAATGTCAATTCTGTTATGGATCAAGTTTTCCATATGAGTGGGTCTGTTTACCAGTTCTCTATCAGTCTCATTGAAAAATATATCAATCCCACAGAGTTTCCATTAGTGCAATTGATATGAGTTCGGACAATTTTCCTCACGTATTCTATTTCTCCAGGGATATCTCTGATATTCTTTACTCTTTTAAAGGAAATTGCTGTATTTCAAATCAGCCATTCCAAAAATATATAAGACCCCAGTGCAATTTTGAGTAAACAGGGAAAGACGGACATCTCCACAATCCTGAGTCTTCATAAAAACTAATTTTTCACCAATTTTAAGGATTTTGTTTATAGTTCTGTGACCAATAGGAAACTATGGATGTGATTGTGTGTGACTTCCAAGCCTAGGATATAAAAGACATTGCAGACTCTGCTTTGGTCTCTGGATTTCTTATCATGGGAGTAGCCAGCTGACATGCCATGACAATTCTCAAGCAGCACAGGGGAGTGACCCACTGGAAAGAAACAAACTTGTTAACAGTGTGAAAAAACAAGTTGGGAATAAATATTTTGTAAGACTGTAGCCCCAGTCAATCAGACTGCAACGTTATAAGAAACTCTGAGCCATAGATGCCCAAATGAACCACCCCTGAATTCCTGACTCACAAAAACTGTGAGATAGTAAATCATTATTATTGTTTTAGCTTGGTAAATTTTTCAGTGATTACTTAGGCAGAAACCAATAAGTGATACAGTAATATAATAATAGTAATATAATTCATTATATTATACTTATTATATTATATGGTCAATATTTGTGTTGATTTAGTCACATGTTTACTATTGTGTATAGCTCTTTGCCTTACTTCTCAGTCTTTCCTTTTGAAAAGACTTTCTGACTTTCCTTATTGAACTATATGCTTCAGAAGTTATATAAATGAGTTTCTAGGTTTAAATTTTCTTTCAGTTTTAATTTTTCTGAAATTGTATTATTTTCTTTATATATTTGAAAGTAAGTTTATTGGGTTACCATTTTAATTTACCAGTGAATTTCTGTTTATACAGGTCTAATTTACTTTAAATTATAGATTTCTGTTTTGTTTTGTTTTCTCAGAACATAAAAATAGAGTGCATTCCAGCCTCACACTAATGTATGATACTGCCATTATTCAAATTCTTAGGAAAAAAATTTATGTTTTCTCCTAAATATTCAGATTGATATCTGATATTGATATTTTCCTGTGGTAGATTTATTGTTATTTTTGTTTATTTGTTTCTCCTTTCTCTAAGTGTGTTAAACATCTGATCTTCGGCCCACAACTATTTATTTAATAAGCCTTAGGTTCCTGAAGCCATTAAAACTGAAATTCTAGGGTACTGGTGAAGCATTAATAACCCTGATATCTGCTGACCTTCCTAGTCTTATTCTCTTATAAATCTCCTGGTTTTAGAAGACTTATCTTCTTGTCAGGTCATCCACACATTAAAGGAATTGTTACAGTATTTGTTTTGACATTGTTATGTGTTCTGTAACAGGTGCATATTAGAATATCAGATCTGCAATATTGCCATACAGAGGTTGTTGGCATAGAAGATTTTAAGCTAATGTTTCTGAAACTCATGCTTATAATGTAAGAAATTATTTGGAAAAATAAACAAGCAAACAAAAATTAGATTCATGGACTTCAAACAGGAAAAGTTTTAAAAGATCACAAAAGCCAAGGCTTGGATATGATACTTTGTGTCTCAGATAGATGATCGACAGGTGTAGACAGTGAATGAAGAATCATTTACAAAATGTTTTCTGATAAAGGCTGGAAAGAAGAGATCATAAATAAAATAAAATAAAGAAGTTAGAACTTGTATAACTTTTAGATATTCTCTATCTTCTCCATAAGCTTTGCAGTTAAAGAATCTGTGGAGAATCAAAGTAGTGGAGTTGAGGAAATTTGGATGTTTTGTCCCACTTATTCTAAGGATTGTTTTAAGGAACTAACTAAATATTAATTTAAAAGTTACAGTGTTTTCAAAGGCCTAGTCAAAGTTGTATAAAATAAATTTATTCTAGATCCTTTCAGATCATTTTTGTGGTTTTGTCCCCTGTATAATTCAGTAGCCATTGTGAAAGGGTAGAATTAGGAAGTCATGACAACAAATAAGGTCATAATTTCATACTTAGAAATTCCCCAGGTAGACATGCCAGAGAAAAAAGAAAGTGAAGACACAAATCAAAAACTGTACAAGCTAAACTTAAGGACTCTTTCTTCACAATTGAAGAGTCTTGTGCCCAACTTCATGGCCAGCTTAAGTGAACAATATAAAGATCAAAATAACGAGCTTGAGGAATATAGTTTTTCCTATAGTTTATTATAGCATAATAATATTGTAAATTTAAATTTAAGATACTGAACACTCATAAAATACAGAGCCATTTTGGTAATCAAGTGTACTCAAATCTTAAAGGTCTTCATTTTTCAGGTGAGTTATCATGATTTATAACATGACTTTTCATGTCATGAAAAAGTGACAAACAGGAATCCAGAGGAAGAAAGTTCCCTGGCATGGCAGAAGTTCCCTTGTCTAATAGGTCACTGGTATGGAAAAATTGGATAGAAAATAAGGTTTTCCAATAAATAGAATTACATGAAGACATATTTTTCATTATAATTATGGGTGGCCTGTTCACAAAATGCTTGTAGCCACACTGACACAAAGAGTAATAAACATTTCCTCACTCTGCCTAGTGTTGAAACTAATTATTTATGAATGCAGGAAATATTTATTATTCATCTTGTATTTTACATCAATTCATCTTGGTAACCTTAAAAATAAGACAGCAATTTCTTCTCCTCATGCTTAACAGAGGCTTCGGGTGGGACTAGAGCTTTTGTGATTAAGCAGAAGCCAAGCAGCATTAGGGTTCTATTAGGATAAGGTTTAGGCAAGACCCTAAGTGAAGACTTCTTGCCTAAGGCAACTGAAGATACGCTGACTGTGCAAAAATTTGAGGCCAAAATATCAGGTAAAATAAATACTCCTGGTGGGACCAAAGTTATGGATTCAGATAAAAGTATGGAACCAAGGGCCAAAACTTGTGAAAATAAGCAGATATTAAAACAAGTCGATGATACAAATGAATGTATTTGCAAAAGAGAAACAGACTCACAGACTTAGAGAACCAACTTATGGTTACCGGGGGGAAGGATCGGGGAGGAGGGATAGTTAGGGAGTTTGGGATTGACATGTACACACTGGTATATTTAAAATAGATAACCAGCAAGAACCTACTGTATAGCACAGGAAACTCTGCTCAATATTATGTAACAACCTAAATAGGAAAATAATTTGAAAAATAATTAAAAATAATAAAACAAGTAAAGAACTAGGGTTAACCTCGAGTAACATCAACTTGCTTCTATGATTTAATTTTACAATCCCAGAAGACCACATTATAAGTGAGTTGATATTCAGCTTAACTGATCCAAGGTAAGATAGAAAAACACTGGTTGTAGTTTTTCTTGGGGATTTGATAGACAGTGCTTTAAAAAACTGTTTTGTCAGTTATACAAATCCAGATTTAATAGAATTTATTTTCATCTCTGAAATTATGTTCAAGCAAGGAGGTGAACCCAAACACAAACATTTTGATCAACAAATGTAATAATAGCTATTACTGCAAGACCAAAATTATCACTAAACACCTCTACTGCAATCTTGTCTTATTTTGGTTTTCATAATTTTTTTTCCAATATCTGAATATCCTAAAAATCTTCCTGTGGCTGCAGGTGCTGATTAATCGAATGCAAAGAATAAGAAGCTAGATTGTCAAACTAACTAGCATTTTCTCATTAAAGCCTTTGAAATTAATGGCAAAGCCTTGATTTGGAATCTGTGTTTGATCAAGCAATATAAAGGAACAGAAAATTAGGCTTGCAAACTTTCTCTAACCAGTTGGCAAAAAATGGTGTTTTCCAACCAGATGCTGCTTTTTTGTGATCTCCTGGGTGAGGGCCAGACATATTCTCTTACACAATTGTTGAATTTAAATCAGTTATGCAATGGTCATTGACAACCCAAGGATTCATTAATATTTGTTGTTATTATTGTTAGCAGAGGTGGTGGTGACAATTCTCAATTACAAAATATTTAAAAGAGAAGAAGATAAGATTTTATTGCTATTATTAATTTCCTAAAGACTTGAATATTATCATGACTGTCATTTCTTCATAAGATAAAAGTACAGCCTAGGGCACAACTTATTGTATACTTCTGAGAAGAACATCAGTACTGAATTTTAAGACATTTATTTAACCTCAAGAAGCATCAGGTGTTATATATGTATAAAAATACATACACCTTATGTATATCTTAATTCCTGACATAAATAATTTGAACTTACCTTAAAGGGTTTTAAAAAATGGCTTCCCTCTTTTATACTCTTCTATACAAGCATAGGAAATAGACAGATGTCATAAGGATTAAGCACAAAATGTTCCATAATTTTTATAATTCACAACTTCCAATGTATATAAACAGAATAACATCAAGTTCAAATTAAAACAACAAACAATTTAATTGATTGATTGGCACATGAAACATATGCTCAATTTTTTAAAAAAACACCTGAAGAATTAGAAATGCCAAACAAATGTATCTATATCCTTAATGCTTTCACATTCAAAATATTGAATATTCTTGTTTCCTTCAAATGTATTTTGGTCTGGAAAGGTATCATGCATCTCTTTGGTGGGATTGCCAATGCTGCAACATAGCTCTCTTGTCGGCTGCCACCTGTTGTGCACTGTGGCTCAGGGAGAATTCCACAATTTTCACAACTTAAGTTAGGGAGAGATTTTAATGTGTAATAGATAAAATTACAAGTCATAGATCTGCTAGACAAGAAATATGATGATATATAAAGAGATATGATGAGTCCCTCATTCTCTCATTATTCTATGGGCATGCCAGACCCAGGGACATTTGATGGGTACATTTAGTGGGTAGTTTTGTGTTCAAGTAGAGGAATCTTTCACACTCTCTCATTGGTGTCCTGTCTCATAAGGTAGGCATAGAAGTCAACTTACAGTGGAAGAAATCTCACACTCTGGCATCAGGAAGTCTGGATATGGATGAAAGCTATTGATAGGAGTTGTCTAAAAATGTCAGCTTCCATGGCTTCCCTGGTGGTGCAGTGGTTGAGAATCTGCCTGCTAATGCATGGGACACGGGTTCCAGCCCTGGTCTGGGAGGATCCCACATGACGTGGAGCAACTAGGCCTGTGAGCCACAACTAATGAGCCTGTGCGTCTGGAGCCTGTGCTCCACAACAAGAGAGGCCGCGATAGTGAGAGGCCCATGCACTGCGATGAAGAGTGGCCCCCGCTTGCCACAACTAGAGAAAGCCCTTGCACAGAAACGAAGACCCAACACAGCAAAAATAAATAAATAAATTAATTAAAATGTTAGCTTCCAAATACTAAGAGATATTGGGTCCAAGGGTAAGATTTATTCTCCTCTTCTCGCATGACAGCCGCCATAACTTTCCTGGAAAGTTGACGTTGGTACAAACTCTTCGGTGGGTAGAAGATACTCAGGCTTCTTTTTGAACAATTTAATCATTATTTTATAATAATTTTCATAGGATACTTTTTTTGCCTTCATTTATCATGGCTTCTAATCAAAGACAAAGGAATTGGTTCACCCAAAAGACAAATAGATCACCCAGTTAATCACATTCTTATATAAGTGACTACAGAAAGTACACTTTTGTGCACTAGAATATAGGTCCTAAAATCTGAAAGAAAAATAAATAATGTATATATGTATATCAAGCAATTTGCTGTTGATGCTTAACTGTATGCTACATGGATTTTGCTGAATCATGAGCAAAAATAAAGTCTCAGATGTCAAGGAAAAGAGTCCAAATGTAAAGCAGAAAAAAAAAATAAGTCCATTTTTCTGCTTGAACAGAAAGAACAAAGATATTTTACATTAACATTTCTCCTACTCCCTTAGCCCTTATAATAAACATGGCAACAAACAAAAACTCAAGAGCTCAAATCTCAATGCTCATTCAAGCCTGCACTGTTGAAGAAGTTCCTAGCATCTATTAGCTTTTAAATATATGACTCTCAGTTCGAGCATAAACTCACAATTTGATTAAAAAACACTTGGAGTTCCTGTTTAGCAAAAGAGTTATTTGCTCTAGCTGATATAACATCCTGTCTTTCTAGGAACCCCTGTTAATACTGAATTAGAGCCTTTAATTTTAGTTTTGTGTGAGGACCTTCAATGAATGGTGTTGTGTTTCATGCAGTTAACTTATCAAATAGTCACCATGTTTTAGGAAATTATCCTTACATTGAAAATACAGTACTTTTAGCTTGGGGAAGTGAGATCTAAGGACAGGAAAATGACTGGTAATAATATGGTGATTAAAAGAGACAATTTCATCACAATCGTCCCTTTTGAAAGAGCAAACTAGAATTTTTCCAAAATGTTATCTCCTGGTTAACCTATACCAAAGAGAAAATAGATTTTTCTATCTCTCTCCTTCTTTATTAGCCATGCATGCACATGTGTGCACGGAGGCACACACACACAAACACACACACTATGTATGCATGCACTTCATATATTGAGAGAAAAGAAAGGAGAGATTAAAAGCCAGTCTCTAAAATTACTTACTACCAGTCTTATATTTTTGGGTGGGGAATAACAACAGTATTTTATCAATTTAAGAAGTAGAATTTTTCACATTTTAGATCTCCATATGACATGTTAAAATAGCTGTTAGCCAGATGACTGTTGTATCATAATTTTAATTCTTGATGGCATGACCAGGCAATTGCACACCTCAAGAATTCAGTCACTGAAGCATTTAAGAACCATTTGAGGAACAAAAAGAAGTCCAGATTGTTTCTTAAAAACCTCCCATTGGACACTTTGGGGAAAAATAAAGTGTTCAAAATTTGCAGAATTTGTATTAGAGGCTTCAAAGAATATCCTTTAGACACATGCTCTAGGGGACTGTAATCACTATCTGCTTGTGGATATGGAGCATTTTCCATGTAATTAGCACAAATTAAGATATGATATAAGTGTAAAATATTCACCAAATTTCAAAAATTAGTATGTAAAAAGAACATAAAATATATCATTTATAACTTTTATATTTATTACATGATAAAATGAGAAAATTTTGGTTATATTGTGGTAAATAAAATACAATATTATTGAATTGAATTGAATGTTTTATATTTTAAGTGCATTATAAGAAAACAAAATTACATATGTGGCTCACATTACATTTCTGTTGAACATGTTGCTTAAGAACATATGGAACATTTTTTTGAACAATGCTGCATCAAAAGCATTTTGATGGGCCAGAAGATGATATTGTATAGAAAACACAAATGTTAATGACCCTGAGTCAAAAATAATTCTGAAGATTTGGAAAATGAATGTATCTAGTTTGAGAGGGTTTTTTTTCCCCCCAAGACTTTGTGAAGTATGGCCAGCAATCCAATTCCAGCTATTTATACTTTTTGTGAAAAAAAATATTTAGTAGAACACAGCACTGTCTGTTAGTTTACATTTAGCCTATGGCTACTTCTTGCTACAATGGCAGCTTTGAGCTGTTGTACTGAGAACTTTTGGCTGCAAAGTCTAAAATATTTACTATCTGGCTCTTTAGAGAAAATGCTAGCCTCTGCCTTAAGCAATTTATTTTGTTTATATTTTCCATTTTATGTTTGAAAACAAATGATAAAATATATGTATAAAAACTTAAGTCTAAATAAAAAAATATCAATAAGAATAAAATAAAAAGAAAATATGGGTAATTTGTTTAACATTTTTCTTTTATGAGAGTTTATATTGCTATGTGTTCCTTTAAACAAAAATCAAACAAACTCATAGAAAAAGACATTGGATTTGTGGTTACCAGAGATGAGGGTGAAGGAGGAGGAATCAGATGATGGCAGTCAAAAAGTACAAATTTCTAGTTATAAGATAAAGTACTAGTGGTGTAATGTACAACAACATTAATATAGTGAACACTGTCGTATGTTATAAATGAATGTTAAGAGAGTAAATCCTAAGAGTTCTCATCAAAAGGAAATTTTTTTCTTTTAATTTTGTATCTATATGAGATGATGAATGTTCACTAATGTTACTGTCATAAATATCTCATGATGTATGCAAGTCAAATCTTATGTTGTACACCTTATACTCATACAGCACTGTATGTCAATTATATCTCAATAAAATTGGGAAGAAAAAGATGCTCTATGTTCCTATCATGTCTTAGAATTGATGAATTGTACTTAGATCCATAATAGATTGCTTTTCTGTTTATATAAATAAGTATAAAAGCATTTATTTGTTTAGTAAATAATTATTGAGAGATTTCTATATACTACGCATTGTTTTGGATAAATATGTAGAATTAATTATATAGAATAAATTAGTATTTAATTAGGAACTTATCTTCTGGAAAGAGAAAGACTGATCACACAAGTGTAGGTGTTAAATGGCATGTAAGTAGGAGAAAAAAGAGGTTTCTCACATTTAGGAAGAAATAATAAGCTTTTTAAAAAATGGTGTTAGACCAGGCAATTAGTAATCTTGGAAATTGTTTGATTTATGTCTCACAAAGAGTATTATGAAAAATTCCCAAGAATCAAAGTCATAAATATATTTTAAAGCAATAAGTCAAAATATATTAGAATAAACATAACAATTTTTAGTTATTTTGGAAAGGAAAAATATTTTTTAAAATTCAGAAATTAGAAGTAGTAACAAAGGTAATGAATTCAACCAAAAATTACAAGTGTAAGCATCTTTACAGGGAAAAATTACACAATCTCAAAAGGCAAATAACTTCAATTGAGAAAAAAGAAATATTTACAACTACTACTACAGAAAATGGACCACGTGAAGAGAGAGATATTGGAATTTGGGTGGGGGGCAAGTAGTTAACTGAATTTGTGGTATACAGTGTTATCATTGGAGTGAACAACACAGAGATAACACAGTAGAAATTGGCACAATTCCTTTTAATTCTTTCCCTGAATAAAAATTAGTGCCTGCAACTTGTGAAATTCAATAAGACTGGGCAAAGAACAACCATGGAGCTGTTACATCCACAGTTACACGAGCACACTCAAGGCCAAGAGATGTTCAAGTTCTAGCCCATCAAATTAGAGAACTCACATTGAACACTTGGGACATTCAGTGGATAGCAGAGTTCTTAGCAGTTTACAGCTTCTAGAGTAAAGCTTACTGTATAACTGAAGCAATGAAACAACCAAGCTGATCTTCAATAATATTAAATGTTTTCCAAAGCAATTTTTAGTACACTTAAGGGAAAATAATATTATTCAGATATTCAGCAACATAATATTAACATGACTAAGATAATGGAATTAGAAGATAGAGAGTTTCAAATAGAGAATTTGGTGATTTAAATAGTGAAACATGAAACTTTTAAATAAAAAGCAAAATATATAAAATAAAAAATGTCACTGGATTTGCTTAACAGTCAACTATGTACTGCAGAAGAGAAAAATAGTGAATTTAGTAACATAGAAATAGAAACTATCCAAAACAAAGAACAGAGAGAAAAAAATATGAAAAAAAATGATCAGAACATCAGTATACTATGGGACCATATGATAATAGCAATCTGGAAGGAAGAAAAAACAAATTTTTTTTTTTTTTTTGCAGAATAACAGCTTAAAGTTCTCCAAATTTGATGGAAAATGATAAACCCATAGATTTAAGAAGGTCAATCAACCCAAAGCAAAATAAAAACAAAGAATACAACATAAGCAAACTACAATTAAATTAATGAAACCAGAGAAAGTAAAAGCATTAAAATCACTCAGAAAATTGGGACATTATATATAGGAGAACAAAGATAAGAGCTATTACTAATTTCTCATCAGAAAAGATGCCACTCAGAAGACAATGGGATAATGTTTTTACCATACTAAAAGAGAAACAAATAAACAAACAAAAACTGATCAATCTAGAATTCTATATTGAATGAAAATGTCCTTCAAAAATGGAAGTCAATTTAAGATGCTTTCCAGGCCAATATAAAGATATTTTCAAATTAACACAAACTGAAAGATTTTCTATCATAGTACTGTGCTGTAAAAAATGTTGTTCTTCAGAGTTTGCACAGCTGAAAACTTACATCTAATATAGAAAAATGAGAAGGTCTCAAAGTTAGAAATATATAGATAAATGTAAAAGTCTTTTTTCTCACTTTAAAAAATCTTAAGATGTAATAACTGCTTAGAGCAACACACACAATGTGTTTTGCATAAATCAAAAGATACAGCATGCAATTAATAGGAATTCTAGAAACATACAATAGAGAAAACAGGAAACTCAGGGAAGTAATTTTTTCAGTGAAGTAACTGAACACAATGACCAGAACTAAAGAACCCAAAGAACCCAAATTTGTGGACTGAATGGGTCTTTCCATTGTTCAAATTGGACAATAAAGGAACAACAGCAGCACATGTTTGCTTTACAAAATAATAGGAAAAAAAGAACGAAAAATTCCTAATTATTTCCAGAGAATGAATGGAGGTATATCAAAAATTACTTATAAATTAATTGACATTGGACTGGTGTCTATTAATTCTTACAACAGACCAATCCAGAAACATAGAAAACAATGGGGAAAATCTTCAAAATTCTGAGGAAAAATTATTTCCAAAAAGTATACAATCATTTAACCACACATTTAATCAAGCATAAAGTTAGAAAGAAAACAATTTTAGACATGCTTGTTATATCATTTGGAATTTAGATTCACAGAAGAAAATCTATTCTATCTAGTTTAGGCATGAAGGGATTAATGGCAGATTACTAAACTGCCTAAAAGATATTGAAATTGATGATAAAAAATTAATGTTTGCCCTTAAATAATAATATCTAAATCTACGTGTATTAGTCAAAGTTCTCCAGAGAAACAGAACCAATAGGATGTATATACACAAGAGGTTTATAATAAAGTATAAACCTGCATAACTTATTCAATTTTGGAGATTGCCAAATCCTAAGATCTTCAGTGTTAGTCAGCAAGCTGGAGCTCCAGGAGAGGCAGTGGTGTAGTTCCAGCTTGAAGGCCAGCAGACTCAACACCTAGGAAAAGTCAGGGTTTCAGTTCAAGTGCAAAGGCAGGGAAAAGCCAATATCACAGCTCAAAATCAGGCAGGCAGAAGAAATTCTTACTCCCTCAGAGGAGGGTCAGCTTTTTGTTTTATTCAGGCCTTTAACTGATTTGTCGAAGCCCACTGGCTTTAGGAAGGGCAATCTGCTTTACTCAGTCTACCAATTCAAATATAATTCTTATCCATGAATACCCAAACAGACACATTCAGAATAAAATTTATGCAAATATCTGGGCACCTTGTGCACAGTCAGGTTGACATATAAAATTATTATACCAACTCATAAAATCAGGTAATCAAAGGAGCTTTTTTTGTAATCTGAGATCTCTGACTCCTCAATTGTAAAGTTATCAGTACAACTATGGGCTCTGGAACCATGCTTCCTTAGCGACAGATGACTCTAGTTACTAAAACATTTGTGAACAGTGTCACAGAAAACAATAAAAAAAAATCTAAACTCCTTTGATTTTGTTTGCCACCAGGAATACAAAAACAGTCGAAGTGTGTCATCTGACATACCTGACTTTCAAATCTTATCTGTGTCAATTCTCCATATCCACCTCCGTCAACCTCTATGATATTCCTCATCCACATACGCACACACATATCTTCCCATACTTAACCATCTAAAACTCCCAACATCACCAAATGTTCCTATATTACAGAATGCAACTATTCCTTTGTGCACAAACACAAATATCTGACAATCACCCTAAACGGAAAATCCAAAAATCACTTCAGACATGAAATCCATGTTGAACATATTCATTCCTTGCTGGTTCAGTCAAAATCCCAACTTGATAAAATGTACTCTATGGAATAAACTATAAAAATAACCACCATCACCACTTAATATACTATAAAATAGAGGAAATGGAAAGGGGAAAAACAAAAAGGTGGAAAACATAGGACTTTACATCAGTCTTCATTTTTTGCAACTCGTTGTTTTTAACTTTTTTCTTTCATTATCTATTTAGTATTACTTTGCTCTCAACCAGAACATCAGCTTTCCAGGGTTCTTTACAAGATTGAATGACCAAAAATTTATTCTTGGGAAAGTCTTGGCCCTTTTGAAGTTATTCCTGTATTTAGATTTGTCACCCAGCCAGTTGAATTTTTACGTCTAAAATTTTGGAGAAGAGAAACAAGGAGGGCTATATATTTTAGTGAAATCAGCATACAGCCAGAAATTAAAGCTATGTTTGTGAATAAAATCTCCATTGAAAGAATTTGGTTGGGTAAAAATGGAAAAAAATCTAAAGAAGAATCTTGAGGATAATATTCATTCCCTAGTGACTGTCTGTAGAAAAATCAATGTCATATTCAGTAAAATATTTCTCCCCTAGCCAGTGGTCCTCTTATTGGCTTTGCTATTGACAAACTTTAACTCAAAATTCCCTTTAGTTTTGAATTTAGTCATATTTTCAGATAGTCTCTTAACTGTTTAATATTTTCATGAAGATCTTAGAAAATGACTATTTTAAAATATATGAATACTTAGACTCTTTAAAGTACATTGTATTATTTTGAAGACATATAATAAAAAGCTTATAATTGCCATTTATTTTACAATACAGTTTCTTTAAATTGAGACAAATTCATTAAAAAAGTATAAAGATCTTAAGGAAAAAACCTACAAGTTATCCTTCATGGTTACCTTTTTCTAAAATATAGAACATTTCATTTTATATTAGAGTAATTTTTAATGTAACCTTCAATTGTGTGTCACTATGATGTCTTACTTTAAAATAAATTCAGTTTTATAGTTAAATTTGTTGTATCCACTTATGCAAGTGGAAAAAACAAACAGTGAAAAAGACAGCGTTTCCAAAAGGGAATGATACTAGTGAACTTTGTGGTATAGGTTCAAATATCTGGATTAGGATATTTGAACCTTGGCACTAATAGCATTTAGGGCCAAATAACTATTTGTGTGTGGATGCATTATAGGATATTTAGCAGCATACCTGACCTCTACCCATTTGATGCCAGTAACAGTTCCCCCACCCCCTGCCATGCCATGACAACTAAAAATATCTCCAGACATTTGCCTCCTGGAGGGGTAAAATCATCCCTGACTGAGAACTGCTGCTCTGCATTTAAGAGGAATTTCAGGTCATTTAGAATTGAAATTTAACTGTTAGAATAAAAATCACTACAACATGATTTAGAATGCATTTTGGATATTTAATTATGTCAGTGCATATTACTATTCTGTGGATTATCATATTATGTTTTTTCTATGAAGGACTATTGCTTTTCTACATTAGAAATAATTTTCATAATAGCTCTTGCTCGACTGCAAGGATAATCCAAATGAAAAATAGAAATTATGTAGTGGCACTGAGAAAAAGGTATGATTTAGATCAGTTTTTCCCAGAAGCTTCCTGGTGAAACATTAACTTTACTCTCTTTCTTGCAGGCTTTTGTCAATCTTTTGAATTAGTTATGTGATTTAGAATTGCAAAGAGGAGATAGGAATGAAAAGAGCATCTTATTCTTTGGATGGTGTTCATTTGGGAGAATAATTATCAGACATAGATTTTAGAATATTCCCTGATACCATAATTGCAGCTTGCGACATGTCAAATACATAAATAGTTGACTTTTACTTGTTTATTGATACTGGTACAATTGATTATGGTCAGTATAGTTGAACTTGTTTAATAGTGCATGTTAGAACTTTGTTTTGTATAAAAGACCATTTGATATCAGGCCCCACAAGATGGCTGCTCTCTTGCTCTGTGTACAAGCCCTGCCTCACCTTTATCTTACTCACATGATTGCTTTCAAGCATCAAATGCGTGAACGGCCTGACCCCCAATAAGTAATTATTCTATTCTTCTGAGCAGAAGAGCTTCATTATGTCATGTTATCAACAAGAAACCTTGGCCTTCATGATGGTTGCTAACCTGAAGATATGCTGCCCAACATAAACAATAAGAGAAGGAGCTTTCATCACAATGTAAATCAAAAAAGATACTTGGCAACGTATCTTCATTAAGGAAGCAATGCTTTGAGTTTCATTCCAGCTCAAGCTCCTTATTTCATTGATACTGGCACTGAGTTACCTTGATCTAGTAGATGAGTGTTTTAGGTATAAAGTTTAGGAAATACTCTGAGGTAAGAATGTATTTATATGTTCAAGAAAACCACTGTAGTCAGAATATAATAAGAGAGGGAAAAGTAGGAGCAACTCTCCATTCAAGGATAACTTGGTTACTGAAGGTGGACAGAAGAGGAATCAGGGAGACTAATTTAGGATATTACAAAAAAACAATATTGTATGGTGATGAATTTACTGAGCCAATGGTGGTACTATTTATTGAGATGAAGAGCACTGGTTGTAAAAACAAAGGTGAAATCAAATGTCTTTGCCTAAGCAATTGGATGAATGGTCTTGCAATTTAAGGAGATGGGGGTCGCTAGATTAAGAGGTATAATTGAAGAAACAGGAAAATCAATAGCATACTTTTGGACATGTTAAGTTGGACATTCTTATGAAAAAATCAAACTGAAGATGTCAAGTCTTCAGTTGAATATAAGGGTCTGAAATCCAGGTAGGAGGGCAGAGTTGGTGATCAAAATTTATAAGTCACCATTATCTGGATAGTTTTTAAAGTAATAGAAGTAGGTAAATCAGCTTACTTAGGGAGTGGATGTGGTTTAAAAAAACAAAAACAAAAACATGACCAGTCTGGAGTTTTCCACTGCATAAAATTCAGAAAATGAAGGAATATTTAGCAAAGAAAATCAAGAAAGTGTTGCCAGTGAAATAAAAAGAAAATTTAAGAGAGTTTGTTATATATGAGGCTAAGTGAATAAAAGTGAAGGTTATAAAAAAGAATGAGGAGGTAGCTAAGATACAGATTGGTCATTGTAAAAAATAATACATATGTTGGAATTTAAAGCAATAAAATTCATTTCTAATATCCTCTTTTCAAGGTTATAGTCTCATAAGAAGCAATTATCATATAATGACTTTGCTACTATAAAAATAATTTCCTATTTCAGCATTGAGGTGAACATCACATGAATTGACTGAAAGGGATGGAGGAAATACAGGCATAGTTTCTTATAATAGGTTGTGTCTATGGGTTCTACCTTTAATAAGAAATAATAAAGGCTGAAATAGATGTTTACAGAAGACTTCAAGTATCCATAACTCTGACACATAGAGATTAAAATCGATGATACATATAAGTGATATAAACTATTATAAATGTATATTTAGGGTTATCTTGAGAGATTTGCACTGGAGTATGCCAATGAAAGAACATAATAACTTGATATCTATGGATTTTGTATCCTTCCCCTTAGGGAAATGGATCTATGCATGAAGAACCAATTTAACAATGTCTATAATTAAGTCTCTAACTTTTACAATATAGAAAGAAAATATGATTTGTGTTATAGCACAATTTGAGTAGAGGCCTATGTATGTATCCAGGGACTTCATTACTTCCTCCTCAGCACTAAGTTTTACCTCCACTCCCTGAAGAAATTAAGTCTTCAATATCAACTATCAGGTGGATGGTGAAATATATTTTGGACAGCATTGACAAGAATGGAGCTACATTCTGCATAAAATGAGAATACAGGCAATTTCTTAGCTATCCTGCTAGGATAGAAAATCATGAATTGATTAGTTTACTTCTTCTTTGTTAGAAAACAAGTTGAGCCAACAGTGGAATTCATTTATTAATTTAATAAATATTTACTGCTATGTTCCATATTTTTGCTATGTTTGTGCTCAGATTTAGCTCCTAAGTGTATGTGAAATAACAATGCTTTTGTCCAACCAGCATCTCATAAGGCATAGATATGACCTAGAGACAAGATTAGAATACTTGAGGAATTATTATTACATCTGCTTATTTTGATTGAATCCATTCTAAAAGCCAGCCAGTGGTAGATGTCTTACATATATTATCTAATTGAATTATCATAATAATCCTGAAAGACAATATCTTTATTTATAAATGAGAAACTAAGGTTCTGTGAGTTTAATGAGGTCATTTAGCCAAGACATTAAGGTGTTTCAATAAGGTGGAAGTAATGATTTTTCAAAGCTGCTTGGAGTTCAAATAAGATTAAAATATATAAATGATTGAATTTGAAAAGTCATTGGTAAACTTGAAAAGATGCTGTTTATAGAGTCAAATCATTGGTGACCTTGATAAGAATGGCTCTTTTAGAGTCAAAATAGTAGTCATTCATAGACTTGGAGAAAGATGTCACAAGGAAATGAAAACCTGATTAGAGAGGATTAAAGACAGACTGGGACATGGAGACTTTGAAACAGGAAATGTAAACAGATTTTGCGGAAACTGCCTATAAAATGGAACAGATAACTGGTCAGTTGTTAGAGCTACTTAAAGTGTAAGGTTGAGGGAATGTTTTATAAAATTGAAGAATTATTTTGTATTTATGCTAATTTACTGTGTGCAGGAGAGAATAAATACAGTGATGCAAAAGGAACGGAGATAAGTGCAAGAGTGAAAGTTTTTACTTATAAGATGCAATGAGATATAGTGAAAATTTTTAAATTTGGACTCAGGGAGACAGAAAAAGAGTTCTGACTTTGAAAAAGGAGGAAAGGGCAAATATATGGGTATATAGTATACAAAGTGAAAATGTTTTATGCATAAGTAGATTGCTTTTATTTTCATAAAGAAGTAAGAAGGGAAGTCATTGACTAAGAATAAGATATTGAGACCATGTTAAATATTCCTTGACCTGAGTGAGAAAGTTAATCTATCAGGGCAAAATAGTACTGTAAGTTCAGAGAGCTCACTTGAAATCTGTGGCTTTAAAAGTATCAGGGCAAAATAGTACTGTAAGTTCAGAGAGCTCACTTGAAATCTGTGGCTTTAAAAGTGAAGTGAGAGTGGTCTGCATTGGTGTGTATTCCTTCAAATAAATTCATCTGAGTTGGTGTAGGCCTAGTTGCTCTATTCTAAATTTAAAGAAAAAGACTTTAGTTTAAACAGAATTTTAGACAAGAAGAAGGGAAAGGGCTAATGAGGAAAGACTATTTGCAATGAAATGGCTATAGTAAGACTATGAAAAACAAGATGTTCAATGAGTGAAGAGAGGCATGAGGTTGATAATGACTGAAAGTAACCAAGAATTTAAAGGAAGCTTGATGTGAGAAAAATGAAAAATACCTGGAAAGGTAGGAGATGACACTGAGAGAATGAAATACTTGAAATGTTATTTTCTGAGGTGGTGTACTTACATTTTGTTTTGAATGTCTAGGAAATGACCAAGGCAAGAATGAGAGGCTGAGGTAAGCTGAAGAAAAAGATCTTCAGAAGTGATGAGGTGAAAGGAACAGAGACACTAGTTATATCTTCTCCATAGAGGTGGTTATATCTTCTCCATAGAGGTGAAGTCATGAAGAATGAGCTCAACCGAATTGGATATTTTGAGATTGGAGGGAGAAATGAACCTATGGAATTGGATAATAAAAAGTTGAGGGACATAAAGAACAAATGACACATCTTCAAGCTGTATAGTATGTAATGGTGGGGGTATATAAGTATCACCTTGAGAAGGCTGGATGGACCCAGTATCTTCAGTGGGCAACTTGGATTCAGTTATAGCAAGAACAACGTAGGAAACTTTGGAGAATAGACAACCGATATTTTCCAGGTGATATTTATAAGTTCTTTAGGACATAGTGTGATTGGGGGGTGGGGGCAGATAAGAGCAGTGTAGGAGATAATGTCTGGTCAAAAGATAAATAAAAAGTATCTTGATGTGAGATAAGATAATGATGGCTGACATGGGACATTTATAATTTGGATGGTAATGTATCTTAAAAAGTACATAAAACATGATGAGATTAATCAGAATGATTTCTCAGAGGAAATTGAGTTATTGGTTTCAGCTATAGCTCTTTTTGTATGGTTTTTCAATTAGGCTTTAGCACTGAAGGCAGGGTCAGGAACAAACGCTTCAGTATGTGGGTAGAAGCAGGAAGTCAGAGAGTCAATATCTGAAGGCAGGGGAAAGAACAAGGGTGGAATAAAGCAAAGCAAGGGTTTACAGCATACTCAGTCAGAGAGGGGACAAAAGTAGTGCTGACCAAGTGTTCTTTTGCCAAGTTAGTGAGAAATCTTTGCTGAAGTTTTCCTGCATAACACAGAGTTTATTCCTAACTTAGGGACATTGATGAGCTCATTAATATATGAGGATTGAGTGGCATTTGTTGGAACAATACAGTAATGAAGGGGAAGAAACTCAAATAATTCGATTTCTGTTTCCTTCTCATTTGCCCCTTTTCTACAATGCCAATGAGTTGCTGCTCTACATAATCCACATCAGATTCCTTGATATTTTGATGTTTTTCCCCATGGCAACAAAGTTTTTAAAAGGTAAGTATGTTCTTGAAATATGTACTAACAGTAATGCTATAAGGTATCTAATATGCATTTTGTAAATCAAAAATTTTCCAACATATTAGACTGTATTTAATTTATTTACTTATTGATCTATATTTTTATTAAATAATAGTTGATTTACAATATTATATTAGTTTCAAGTGTACAACATAGTGATTCAATATTTTTATAGATTATTCTCCATTAAAAGTTATTATAAAATTTTGGCTATATTCCATGTGCTGTAAATATTTCCTTGTATTTTCTTTATTTTATACATAATAGTGTATAGATAGCCTCTTAATCCCCTTTCCCTATATTTCCCCTACCCCCATCCCTCTCCCCACTGGTAACCACTAGTTTGTTCTCTATATTGGTATGTCTGTTTCTGTTTTATTATATTCATTCATATGTTTTAAATTTTAGATTCCACATATAAGTGATAATATAGAGTATTTGTGTTTCTCCATCTGTCTTATTTCACTAAGGGTAATACACTCCAGGTCCCTCTATATTGTTGCAACAAACACAATTTCATTGTTTTCTATGTTTGAGTAATATGCAATTGTATATATATCACATCATCTATATACATTGAGTTTTTGATTGACATTTAGGTTGCTTCCATATCTTGGGTATTGTAAATATTACTGCTATGAAAATTGAGATGCATATATCTTTTTGAAGTAGGGTTTTTTTTGTTCGTTTGTTTGTTTTCTTTGGTTATATACCCAGAAGTAGCATTCACTGGATTCTATGGAAATTTTGTTTTTAATTTTTGTTTTTAATTTTCTTATTTTTATTTTTTCCTTTTTTTTCTTTCTTGGCTATGTTGGGTCTTCATGCTGCACGTGGGCTTTCTCTAGTTGCAGCAAGTGGGGCATACTCTTAGTGACAGTGCATGGGCTTCTCATGGCAGTGGCTTCTCTTGTTGTGGAGCATGGGCTCTAGGCACGCGGGCTTCAGTAGTTGTGTCACGCAAGCTCAGTAGTTGTGGCGCATGGGCTTAGTTGCTCCATGGCATGAGGGATCTTCCCGGACAGGGGAACAAACCTGTATCCCCCGCATTGGCAGGCAGATTCTTAACCACTGCACCATCAGGGAAGTCCCTTGTTTTTAATTTTTGAGAAGCCTTCATACGCTTTTCCATAATTGGCTGCACCAGTTTACATTCCCACCACCAGTGTACTAGGGTTCCTTTTTCTCCATATCCTCACCAACATTTGTTATTTGTGGTCTTTTTGACAATAGCCATTCTAACCATTGGCTATTGGCATTCTGACTAGGTGTGAAGTGATATCTCATTTGGTTATATTTGCATTTTCCTGATGATTAGTAATGTTGAGCATTTTTTCATATGCCTGTTGGCCATGTGTAAGTCTTCTTAGAAAAAATGTCTATTCAGTTCTTCTGCCCATTTTTAATGGTGTTGTGTGTTTTTTGATATTCAGTTGTATGAGCTGTTTATACATGTTGTGTATTAACCCCTTATCAGTCATATCATTTGCAAATATTCTCTCTTGTTTAGTAGAGATAATTTTTGTTTTGTCAGTGATTCCTTTTGTTGTGCAAAATGTCTTAAGATTATTTAAGTCTCATTTGTTTATTTTTACTTTTGTTTCCTTTGCCTGAAGAGACAGTTCCAAAAAAATATTGGTAGGACTTATGCCAACGACTGTTCTCCTTATGTTTCATCTAGAAGTTTTAGAGTTTCTGGTCTTACATTTAGGGTTTTTTTTTTTTAATCCATTTTGAGTTTATTTTTGTAGATGGTGTGATAAAATGTTCCAATTTCATTCTTGCCACATAGCTGTCCAGTTTTTCATGTACCACTTATTGAAGAAACTGTCTTTTCTCCATTGTATAGCCTTGCCTCCTTTGTTGTAGCTTAATTGACCATAAGTGCCTGGGTTTATTTCTGTGTTCTCTATTGTGTTCCATTGATCTGTGTGTCTGCTTTTGTGCCAGCACCATACTATTTTAATTACTGTATCTTTGTAATGTAGTCTGAAGGAGAGTGATGCCTTCAGCTTTGTTCTTTTTTCTCAAAATTGCTTTGGATACTTGGAGTCTTTTGTGGTTCTATACAAATTTTAAGAATATTTGTTTTATTTCTGTGAAAAATGTCATGGGTAATTTGAAATGGATTTCATTAAATCTATAGAATGCTTTGTGTAGTGTGGACATTTTAACAATATTAATTCTTCCACTCCATGAACACAGGATGTCTTTCCATTTCCTGTGTCATCTTCAAAATCCTTCATCAATGTTTTATAGTTTTCAGAGGATAGGTCTTTCACTTCCTTGGTTAAGTTTATTCCTAGACATTTTATTCTTTTTGTTGCAATTTTAAGTGAGACAGTTTTCTTTCTTTCTCTTTCTGATAGTTGATTATTAGTGTATAGATAAGCAACAGATTTCTTTCTATTAATCTTATGTCCTGGAAATTTACTGAAATCATTTATTAGTTCTAATCATTTTTTGGTGGAGACTTTATGATCTTCTATATATAGTATCACGCCTACTGCAAATAGTGAGAGTTATACTTCTTCCCTTCCAATTTGGATGCCTTTTATTTAAATATCTTGTCTGATTGTTGTGGCTAGGACAGCCAGTACTATGTTAAATGTTAAGTGGGCATTCTTTTCTTGTTCCTGATTTTTAAAGAGAGGGATTTCTGCTTTTCATCCTGGAGTATGATGTTACTTGTGGGTTTGTCTTAAATGGCCTTTATTATGTTTGGACATCTTCCTCCAAACCAACTATGATGAGAGGTTTTATCATGAATGTACATTGAATTTTTTCAAATGCTTTTCTGCATCTGTTGAGATGATCATGTGATTTTACCCTTTTTTTGTTAATGTGATGTATCACATTGACTGACTTGCTGTTATCGAAAGATCCTTGCTCTGTGGAATAAATGCTACTTGATCAAAGTGTGTGGTCCTGTTTATATATTGCTGAATTCAGTTTGCTAATATTTTACTGAGGATTTTTGTATCTATATTCATCAGAGATATTGGCCTGTAACTTTTTTTTGTAGTGTCTTTTTTGTAGGTTTTTTGTTTGTTTGTTTTTTTAGTGTCTTTGTCTGGGACAGTCACAGGAAGCCAGTCAGAGCCCCAGGCAGTTTTCAATCTGCTTCCTCCATGCTTTTCCCTAGAGTAAGCAGGCATATGCACAAACTCTTCATGAGCAGACTTTCAGTTTCCTACAACTCTCTGGTAAGTCCCACTGGTTTTTAAACCAGCTAAGGGGGCTCATCTTCCTAGGGTCAGACCCCAGGGCTGGGGTGCCCAATATGTGGCTGGAACCCCTTGCTTGCCAGGAAGGATTCCTGAACCCCTGATATCTCCTCCTGTGTTCTTTGCTAGGGAGATGGGTCCTGACCCAATCACCTCTATTCCCTTTCTACCAAACTCTGTGTGGATCTTTGTTTTTATAGCCTTGGTTGTAGAAGAAACTTTCTGCCAGTCTCCAGGTTGTTTTCAGGGAGAGTTGCTCCACATGTAGATGTATTTTTGATATGTTCAGGGAGGAGGTGAGCTCAATCCTCCTACTCCATCATCTTGATCTCCCATTCCAGACTGTTTATTTTTATAACATTTTTCTAGTTATTGTAACTCTTTTCAGAAAGAAATAATGATGGAATAGTGTTACTACAGAAACATGAATTTTTAAGAAACAAAATGTTTACTTTATGATAAATATAATTCTTTTAAAAATTTACAACTTATATTTAAGTCAGAGTATTGAGTCACTTAATACCTTTTCTTTATCAGTATTTTAAAAGTTTGAGTTAATAACATTTACTTAATGGTGAGTCAATAAATCTAGAAGGCTAATATTTAAATTATTGATAACATTATTCATGAAGAACAGTGTTTTTTTAAAATCAGTTTCAGTATCCAATGTATTCTATATGTATTTTTCATTGAAATTTAAGATAAAAGTATGAATTTATACTAATAAGTAAATGCAGATGATATTCTTGTAATAGTTTGTCTTATAATATCTGATTACTCTTTAATTAAACAACTTTAGAACCTCAAAAATAAAATAATATTATTTTTTAATTTTAAAATAAAGTGTATAAAGTTCATTATAAATTTCAGAGAAAATCTATTTCAGATTTGTAAGTATTTTCTAACTATAATATTATGTAATATGCAAGATAATTGAAAATCATTCACTTATTATTTAACTGACTTACTGGCTCATATTGACCTTAAATTAAGTGTGTGGGACAGGTGTTATAGTTAAGGTTTCATCTGTAAAATTTTACATTACTGAACATGTATAGGCTTTAGGTTAATATTTTATATATTTACAAAAAAATTAAAAATGTTGCATACATTAAACAGTCACTTCTCTGTTGAATTCTATATTTAGTGGCCTGTTAGGGAAACCTTCACAGAGAATTTAAAATATATCTTGAGCTTTCCACTATACTCTTAGATATTGGTACTCAAAGTTCTTCCAGCATATCAGCTTTTTGCTCTTCTTCATTGAGTATATTACTGCCCTCTGAATTTCCTTATATATTAAAAAGGAACTCCTGAGAAGAACATCCTGTATTCTCCTCATTTGATTTTTTTTTTTTTAATTTTTCCTCTTGTTGATAAGTAGCATCTGTATATTTGTGATATTCATCTGGGAAAGTTGAGGTTCCCAGGCAACAAGTTGTCTCATAGAGCTTGGAATCTTAAACAAATGAGAAAGGGAGGAGGGGGGAGAGAGAAAGAGAGAGAGAGAGAGAGAAACTGCATCTAGATTCATATATTTTCTTCTAAATCTCCATTAAATTTGATAATTTCTCCAATTTGTCTTACCAAAGAAAAGAGGTCTTACTAGTAAGCATTATATCACATATGTGTTTATTCTGTTGTTTTTAAAATATTTTATAAGAATCTGAGACATATATCTGTACACATACATGTTTTTGTACTAAATATTGTTAAGCATATAGTAGGGGCTTAATATTTTGATGCTTGCTAGAAAATAACATTATTTTGTAAGACATTGGGTTAAATGTTTATGAGTGCTATTTTATTTTATCTTTATAACAGCTTTTACATAAATTATTTTATTTTTCCTAGTTTACTGATGAAAACAAACATTTCATTGATTAAGTGACTTGCAGGAAAGAGAGCCAGATTTATCACTAGTTCCAACCTTATTTCAGATTTGACTAACTTCAAAGTTTATGTTTTATCCATTATGAAATATTGTTGAATATGACACTAACCTGCTTTATCTCACAATTTTATGCTCAAATATATAATAAACTCCACCAACTGTTTATCCATATTATTATCACTTATTGTTTGGTAGTTTCACAGTGAGAAGACTAAAGAAGTATGTTTTAATTAGCTTAACATGTGGGTTTGTTTTGTCAGTTATCCTTGCATATTTTGGGTAAGAGTAGATAATAACTGTAAAACCACATCTATGAATACAAGGTACTTAAGAAAGGAAAAGTTGAATCTTAATTCTTATATAAAAGAATAATTCACATATGTTGTGAATGTTGTTTACTTCAAATATCTGTTACTACTTAGTATAAGGAATGAAACACTACAGACAAATTTTCAATTATTGTAATAAAAAGAATAAAAGAAACAAGGTATATAAAGTAATCATGAGATCAATAAAATGTTATTATTTTAATTAAAGTCTCAGAAACTCAGACCATAAGCATCAGGTTTTGAAAATGTATTATTTTTCACCAAATGTGTTATACTCCAGTTTCCAGTGGACCAATTCACTAAGTTGGGAAAGAAAAAGAAGTGCTAGAGAAAGCTGAATTCAGAGTTGTTTGAAGATAACTAACTAATTTATTTATTAAAATAATTAAATATATTTCAAATAGAGATAGATTGTATAAAGCTATATGAAAATTTTGTTTAAGGCTATATGAAAAATTTCATATTTGGTAATTTATATAATAAAATCAAAACACTGATGCGAGCAAAATTTAAAATATATTATAAAATTTATTTTAAGGGACTAATAAAGGGTGTAATGAAAATATAATTCCATAGTTTTTAATGAAAAACATTTCTCTGAACTAGGTTTTGACCTAGTGTGTTCACTAATTAATTCATTTTATTACAATTACTGGACTTATTTGTTCCTAGGAAACGGGTTTAATGTAAGAATATAAAAGGTTTAAATAGAAATAATGTATATCTTTAATATTTGTGTAGAGGACATTATTCCTGATTTTTGAAAAAAGACAATCACATGAATCTCATACATCAAAATTGCTTTAATATTCAGGAAAACTTTAGAACCATTAGTGCCATTGTAGATGATTTAATAATTAGATAAATTTTCATACTTCTTTACCTATATAAAGTATTCCTGTTCCCTAGCCCACTCCATTTACTAAACTCTTAATTTTCCTTTATAACTTCTTAAACCTCTGTCTCCTCTGAACTTTCCTGTTACTTCTAGACTCAGTTATTCATGGCACTACTGATTTCCCTAGAGTTCTTTGCCTGCATTCATGCATTACTGATCATCTTATATTATTTCAATTACATATTTTCAGGTTTTTTTCTACCTTTGGTCATAAATAATTTTAGGGCAAGCAGCACATCTTATGAATTATTACAACCAAAATATATAGCATAGAGCTTGTCATATATAGCTTGTCATATATAGCTTGTCATATTCAGCCACCCTCTGAATAATCTATGGATTCAAACAAGTTTTGGTACAAAATGGCCAGTACTTATATTGCATTTCAATGTACTGCACACACACATAAACACACACAAATTATATATATATATATATATATATATATATATATATATGCATATAACAGCATTGTTATATTTCTATTTTGTGATTATGCCGTTATTCCAGATGAAAACTATAAGGAAAATAAAGAGTTTGTCTAATCTAATTTTCCCATAGTCACACAGCAAATACATGGTGGGTGGGGAAACATATTTACCCTACATTATAAGATAGCCCTTTGGAAAATTCTTTTAAAGTATTCATGGAGAAATCAGTGCTTGGGAATTTCACTAACCCTTCGACTCATTGTTATTCCTTTTATTGGAAGCGGCAAAATCTCAACTTAGACTAATTTAATAAATATAATTAATTGGCTCACAAAAACTGAAAAATCAAAGGGTAGTTTTGTATTCAATCACCTATGGATCTAGGTGCTTAACCACTTCATTGAAAAAAAAAAATCAGTCCTTCATCTGCTCACTATGTCACGCTCGTTTCTGTTCTGGCAAGTTCATTAGTAGTTGGCTCTCAAACTTTAGTCAAGTAAAACCCCCAGTCCCATTTTTGGAACCCAGAGATGTGATCAGACTCACTTAAAACAAATGACATGAAAGGGGGGACAATTTCTTCTAAAGATGCTGACCAGATCAAAAAACATCTTGTGTTAATAAACGAAGCGGGAAAGTTAGTTTGAAAAATATTCATGACATGAAATAAAATTTCCCTCTCAAATCTCTCTTTTCTTCCCAGTACCAATGTCAGCAGGTGATCTTCCAAATTGCATAGGGCCATTTTTATATTTCCTTAATAAATTTCCTCAATTTTCCTTCTTTTGTATAGGCATTGCAGTGTCATAGTCAAACCATGGGAAATAACACTCCCCCAACACTGTAGATGATGGTATCCAAGCCATCCAGAGCCACATAATTGAACTAACTTTTAAATTTTCTACCTTTTAACTAGGACTACATTTTAATTGGGACTATGATAAAAATTATTTTAGTTAACAAAGAAGGGAGTAGTTAATTCTGCTTGAGATGAAGTTCTGGTCAGGAAATGCTTTAAGTTAGGTGTGGACTTTTAAGCTAAGCCTTAAACATTAAGTAAGTTTGTGGGGTTTTGTTTTTGTACTTGTTGCAATTAGGAGATAAAAAGAAAAACTTTAAGCAGAGCAAATGGCATGCCCAACGCCTTGAGATATAAAAGTTTATGACTCCTTATACAATATTCTGCCATGAATAAAGAAGAAGGTGCTGCAGGAGATGAAGTTGGAACGGTAGGTGGAAGGTAGTTTGTACCATACTTAGGTCTTTGTGAAATTTTTGTGTTATTAATGAGTTTTGGTTAGAGTTTTGGTTAGTATTCCTAGACAGGATGCTTGTGAAACTTGTTTAAGTCTTTTTACTTAAGAGAAAGAGGAAGGAAGGAAGGAAGGAAGGAAGGAAAAGATAAAGGATTTTTTTTAATCCTGACATTATTTTATTTATTCAAATTATTTGAAATTTGGAGAGCAATTTCTGCCTTAATATGCAGGAAAAAAGCCTTCTACTCACTGAAATTCCTATGAAAAATGTCAGAATGAGCATTAAGTTTGTATTACTTTGGAAATCCCTGCCCCTTACCTGTATGTCCTACCTTGATGCATTGGTAGAGCAATTGATTATAACTTGGATAATTTAGATATTTATTAGCATTTTTAACAACTAAGAATAATGAAGAAAATTTTTCTAAGTGAAATAACTTCTAACTTCTAAAAAAAGGAACTGAGTTAATATTATTGTAGGATAGAGAAAGTTCTAAGAATTCTGTCCTAAATATTGCCCTTGTGGTAGGCAGCTTCTAATAGGGTCTCAGTAATCCCCACCTCCTGGTATTCACAAATTTATGTGATACCCTCCCTTTGAGTGTGGGCTGGAACTAGTGACTTGATTATAATGAATGAAATATAATAAAAGTGATGGGATGCAACTTAGATTGATTTACATAAAAGCTGTGACTTCTGTTTTATTGTGTCTCAATTTTCACTTGCTGTGAGAAACGTTAGCTCCTGTGTTTTTTAAAAATTGACATATAATATTGTATAAGTTTAAAGTGTATGATGTGTTGATTTCATACATTTATATACTACAATATGATTACCATCATAGAGTTAGCTAATATCTTTATCACATCACATCATTTCCTTTATGTGGTGAGAACAAATGAGATCTAGTCTCTTTGGTACTTTGATGTTTATAATATAATATTGTGACTATAATCTAGTCTTTCAGGGACACTCACATGGCAAGGACTGATGTCTCCTGCCAGTAGCCAGTGAGGACAGGAGTCCTGCCAACAACTACTTCAAGATCAGTTGTATATTCTCCCTCAGTTGAGTTTTGAGATGACTGCAAGCCCTGGGCAAAACCTAAATTGTGACCTTGTAAGAGGTCTTGTGCTGGATGGATCTAGCTCAGTAGAACCTGAATTCCTGATTTGCAGAAACTGAAATAAATGTTTGTTATTTTAAGTCACTAAAATTTATGGTAATGTATGATATAGCAATAGATTATTAAAATGCCTTTCTTTTGAGATGCCAAATGGTTTTTATTTTCTCTTTCCTCAGTCACAATATCTTGGTTTACCCATTTACTCCTGGCACAGGAGTAGGAATGGTCTGCACTAGCCAAAACCAGTATTAAACTGAGAATCAGAGTGTGGCAGGAAACATTTTGATGCCTAAAGCAGGAATGAATTTGGACAATGCCAACCTCAGAAAGCCATAGAGAAAGAAAGGGCTTAAAATGCTTCCATTCTGAGAGCTGAATGCCTTTTCCTACTAAGAAACTAATGATGTAATCCCCTTTAAATTCTATCATGTAGATCTTTTCTAATAGATTTCTATAGACGCTAATGTGTACAATTATCAGTTTCCTGGGAAAAGGAGTTTAACTGCTTTAATGGAAGGGAGCATGTGCTAGTTTGCTAGGGATTCCATAACAAAATATGACAGACTTGGTGGCTTAAACAAGAGAAATTTATTTTCTCTTGGATTTGTTGGTCAGAAGTCTAATATCAAGGTGTCAGCAGGTTTGGTTTCTTCCAAAGGCTCTCCCCTTGTCTTGCAGATGGCTGCTTTCTGGATGTGTTCTCACATACTTGTCCCTGGTCTGTGTGCACATATCTGATGTCTTTCTCTCTGTGTGTCTTAATTTCCTTTCTTATAAAGACAGCAGTCATACTGCCTTAGGACTTATCATAAATGAGATCATTTTACCTTAATTACCTCTTTGAAGGCCCTATCTCTACATACAGTCACAATCTGAGGTACTGGGGGTTAAAACTTCAACATAGAAATTTTAGTGGGTACAGGGCCAAAATTCACTTTTCTTTTTGATTTCAGTAGTTGGGTCACACTTAGGCATTCGGGTCATGGGCTTGCCTATATGTTTCTATGAAAAGGGAGAAATTGTAGTCCTAGTTAAAACCCACAGACCTGGGCTTCCCTGGTGGCGCAGTGGCTGAGAATCTGCCTGCCAATGCAGGGGACACGGGTTCGAGCCGTGGTCTGGGAAGATCCCACATGCCACGGATCAACTAGGCCCGTGAGCTACAACTACTGAGCCTGCGCGTCTGGAGATTGTACTCCACAGCAAGAGAGGCCGCGACAGTGAGAGGGCCGCGACAGTGAGAGGCCTGCGCACCGCAATGAAGAGTGGCCCCCGCTTGCCGCAGCTAGAGAAAGCCCACGCACAGAAACGAAGACCCAACACAGCCAAAAATAAATAAATAAATAAAATTAAACAAAAACAAAAAAACCCACAGACCTAATTTGTCTTACTTGTCAGCTATCTTTTTTTTTAAATATTTATTTATTTATTTATGGCTATGTTGGGTCTTCGTTTCTGTGCGAGGACTTTCTCTGGTTGCGGCAAGCGGGGGCCACTCCTCATCGCGTTGCACGGGTCTCTCACTGTCGCGACCTCTCTTGTTGTGGAGCACAAGCTCCAGACGCGCAGGCTCAGTAGTGTGGCGCACGGGCCTCGTTGCTCCGCGGCATGTGGGATCTTCCCAGACCAGGGCTCGAACCCGTGTTCCCTGCATTGGCAGGCAGATTCTCAAACACTGCGCCACCAGGGAAGCCCTTGTCAGCTATCTTTACAGTGTGATGAATTAGTGACAGGTCAATTAGTCAACAAGCATTTGTATAGAACCAAGTTTGTTTAAAGTACATACTTAGCCAAACATTGTGTCTAGATCAAATGTATTACTCTATCTTTCTAAATAATCACTATTGATTTTTTTGACAAAATTGATGTCATAATACAGTTTTTCAAATTATTCTAGTTTGTGAGTTCGTATGTCTATAGATAACACAATGCTGCTCAAAACAAATACATGCATCTATCTTCTACTTTTTATTTGATATGAAACACATAATGAGACTATAAATCAAGAATTGTACATTTTTAGGTAAATTATGTGCATCTCATTCTATTTATCGTGATTTAGGTTTTGAAATGGTTTGGGAGGTTGAAGAGATCTGGTTTGACTATTTACTAACTGTGTCATCTTTAGTAACTAACTTCATTTCTCTAAATATCAGTGTCTTCATCTTTAAAAGAGAAGAAAATTATGCCAAATTTGTCACAGTTACATGTGGAAAAATAGTTTGTGAATATACTGAGAAATGAATGAGTGTAGAAAAAATAAGGTGAACAGATGGAAAATTACTGAAAATCCAAAATTTGTTATTTCTTTAAGGCTGCCTTTAAAATTGTTTTGTAAAATAATGTATTATGGAAACCTGTAACAATGTTATATGACAAAATGAGTGAAAGAATGAAAAGGCCTATTACCCTAACTTTCTTTTTTTTTTTTTTTTTTTTCGGTACACCGGCCGCTCACTGTTGTGGCCTCTCCCGTTGCGGAGCACAGGCTCCGGACGCGAAGGCTCAGCGGCCATGGCTCACGGGCCCAGCCGCTCCGTGGCATGTGGGATCCTCCCAGACTGGGGCATGAACCCATGTCCCCTGCATCAGCAGGCGGACTCTCAACCACTGCGCCACCAGGGAAGCCCACCCTAACTTTCTTAATAGAATTCCTGAAGCATTTTCTGTTCTCCAGGTAATATTGCCTTGATATGCTAAGTAGAGAAGCAATGTGTTTAAAAGTCATTAATCTCAATTAGCTTTATTTTCCACCAGAAAGTTGTTCAAATGACTTTACCTATGCAAATTAGGCCTAATTGCTCCCAGTAAAGGAGCTAAGTTCAATTATCTGATATCTTGGATTTCAGCCAGTGTATTTTGTCCCAAATATTTCAAACCTTCAGGAACTCATTTAGCATCTCTTTTAACATAATGCCCTTTAGGGCACCCAGAATCTATAGAACTGGTGATATAACTTAATTTGTAATTTACTGTGTTTTGCTTTATCAACGTAACTTATTCGTGGCTTCACTTCAAGCTAAATTGATATAAGAGGTCCTGCCAAAAGTAGCAGCACAACTTCACTTCAAATCTAGAAAATAATACAATGGAAATCATGAATGTGAGTGTCTTATAAAAGAAAATAGTTTTAGAATTTCTAAAAGCAGTCACATTTAATGTTTCTAGCATCTTGCTGACTCTTAATACCAGGGCACCGTGGTTTGAGCTAGGGACAAACATTGAAGTCTTAAAATGTATACTGGTGGTGTGTAATTTTTAAAATGTTAGGCATATACCTTGTGCGTGTGTGTGTGTGTGTGTGTGTGTGTGTGTGTGTGTGTGTATGAGTGTGTGTGTGTGAGTGTGTATGTGTAGGGAGTGCAAAGTAAAAATGAAGGTCTTAGGTCCTAAAACTAGACATTCATAGTTTGACACTTAACTCTATAAGATACTAGCAGTATGAGTTTTAATGTTAACCTCAGTTTTTCTCATTTTTGAACTTGGGACAACAATGAAGCCTGCCATTCAACCAGAATTAAATGTGATAGTTCATGGAAGTGCTTAGCACAGTGTTTTATAGAGGAAGAAAACAGCATCAACCATTATTATTGCTATGTTAGTTGAAATTCTTCTCAGGGTCAGTTAGTGCTTAACTTTGTTCTGTGAAGCATATCCTGACTTGACATACAGTTGCTGAGCATACTTAGAGTTCACCAAATAAAAACATATAAAATGTACAAAGTGTATCAAGTCTTTCAGGACCATTTGATGCCTGGAAGAACAAAAACGTCTCAATTCCATTAAGCCAAAAATTTGGCATTACTTTTGTGAAATATTGACTATTGCTGTGTTGCCAAACCAACAGATAAAACTGTGCATAAAAAGATTTTGTCCTCCTCCACATTTTTCTCATAAATCCAAGAACTGCTTATATTGTATAGGAGATGTCAAAATGTTTTATAATCATCTTAGATTTCACTGCTCTAGAAATAATGCTATTGTTGAGATAAGTTACAATGAAATGTACTTCTGGAGAAGTTGTATTTTCTTGGATAAAAGTGAGTATAGCTAAAAGCTCTTAAATCTCTGCCACACATTTGGATTATCAGTTTATACCATCTTTTGAGACATCAAAATACTAAAACTTTCTTTTTTCTTATAGAAAAATAAATTTCATTATGACTTTAATGTCATTTTATGGCTTATTGTGATAGGCAGAGAAATGCCCTCAGTAAAGATGCTAATGCCCTAACCCTTACAAACTTTGAATAGGTTAGACTGCAGAAGGAACTGTGCAGAAGTAATTATGGTTTGGGACCTTAAAATAAAGAGATTATCCTGGTGAGCCCAATCCAGTAGCCTGAGCCCTTAATATCCAAGAACTTTATGTGACTCAGAGCAGAGGAGTAAAGAAGCAGATAGAGAGATCAGAAAGAGCTGAAGAATATGGTGCACTTCACCATCTGCTGCTGGCTTTGAAGGTAGAGGAAGGTGGACATGAGCCAAGGAATGTGGATAGTCTCTAGAAACTGAGAATCACCCATAACCAACCATCAAGAGATGGAAACCTCAGTCTCACAACCCTAAGGAACTGAATTAGGTCAACAATCTGAAAGAGCTTGGAGAGGATTCATCCACAGAGCCTCTAAAATGAACACAGTTCTGCTGATACCTTGATTTCTTCCTTGTGAAACCTGTAACAGAGAAACAGCTGAGCTATACTGTGCCCAGGGTTCTGACCTACAAATTGTGAGATAATAAGTGAATATTGCTTGAAACTGCTTAATTTATGGCAATATTTCATATGGCAATACTAGAAAATTAATACATTTATTTAATATCTTTCTATTCTGTTTCCATGATGCTAATATTTATGAAGCCAGTTAGATTTGGATAAGAGAACAGAGACTTCCATTTCCACTTCATAACTAACCTCTTTTTATTTGCTCTCTGAAATCCCTGCTTAAATTTGTTTTCTTCTTTTTTCAAAACATGTGATATTTATTGCTGCTATTTACTTATTACAATACTTGGGACCAATTAACCCTTCAAGAAATAGCATGGATCAAAGCCATTAGGTAAATCTCTACTGGAATACATTTGCTTCTTAGAAGCACTCAATTCTAATACTAGAATATACCACCCGACTGTGGCAGACAGACTCTTAAGTTGGTTTCCATCATCCCAAATTACTGATATTCATGTCTTTGTAATTATTCTCTTCTTTTGAGTAAGTGAGAACTGTGACTCACCTATGACAAGTAGAATATAATAAATGTGATGATTTGTATAAAATTATATTACATAGATTGTAATGTCAATCTTGCTAGGTGAGACTCTCTGCCTTACTGGATTTGAGAAAGCAAGCAGGCTGCTAAGTTTGCAGCAATAGTGTTACACAGAAGTAGATAACAAATGCAATGCCCTTACTTAGATTAGTAGTAATGTTAAATGACACTTATTGCTGCTACTCGAGAGACACCAGAAGGTGAGGACTAATGAAGGTACCCATCAATTAAGTAAGTATCTCTATCATGAATTTTCAAAATAACAGAGCAACTGGTCAATTTATCCAAATATAATTATATTTGGAATATTTTTACACTCTTAGCTGCTGGTATAATTATTATATTTAATCAGTAAAGAGTTTTGTTTGGAATATGTTTTAAGTACCAGCTAGTTTTAATGGAGTCTCTATTCACAGTAGGTTGGACTTGAGGTTTTACAAGGCAGACTGAATCTAGCTTGCTAAGTAATAAAGAGATCAGAAGGAATAGAGCCAAAGACTGGAAGAAGAAAAAAGAATAACTGAGGGTTAGGGCGGAGACAGGCCTTGAGAAAAAATATACCTAATGATAGAGTTTAAATAAAATTATATGCACTTTTTTTACTTCTAAAATCTTCAGTAAAACTTTAAAAAATAATGACAATCTGGGTGTAATTTGAGATTATTTTGCCAGTCAAGTCACCGAAGATGCTGAATTTATATCAAGGGTATCTTGACACTTATACTGAATTAATCCACAAAGACATTAACTTTTTTGTTCACCTTGATGATTAATAAATAATACCTTATTTAAAAGGAGGTATCCTTGTAGTATACTTAGTATCATAGTATTGCTTGACCTCTTTTTTAAATTGCTAATGCAATATATTTTTTCTGCTTCTTCATATGTCAAGTAATATCTGATTGTATGGAAGACATTGTGGTTGCTCCATTTTTCAAAGTTTAATTTGTGTTTTCTTCCTTAAAGCGAGTGTTGAGTTTGTTTTGATAGTTAATTTCCAGGTATTTCATCTTGATCCTGCTGAGGCTTGATTTCTAGATTTGTTAGGACATTTCTGTACAGCCCTTACTATATGGGTAGCTTTACTACCAGTAGATAGCCTTTCAGGGACTTTAACTGAATATCTGGAGAGTTTAACAAGGTTTATCTTGTTGGTAGAACTTCACCATCTCTAACAGCATTTCCGTCACTGGCATCTGTCTTCAGCTCACAATCTCCAGTGTGTGTCTCTGCCAGAGCTTGTGGAGTTTTCTTCTCGTCATTTAGAATTTATTATTTTCCCAAAGAATCAAAGGAATTTGCCTGCAGATTTCTGAAACTTCTTATCCATGTTGCTCTTTTTAATACCCTGCCCTGCAAATTTTAGTTTCCTTGTCATCAAATTTGTTGTATATTCCCTTTGCTCAGTGTACCATTGCTCTTTCTTCAGGCTCCATCTCTCTGTTCAGTGATTCATAAAGTGCCCTAAGCATAAAGATGAAACGAATAGGCAGGTGTTCCTCATTTTATTCCACTTCGCTTTATTGTGCTTCACAGATATTGTGTTTTTCACAAATTGAAGGTTTGTTGCAACCTTACATTCAACAAATCTATAGGAACCATTTTTCCAGCAGCATTTGCTCACATAATGTCTCTGTGTTGCATATTTGTAATTCTCACAATATTTCAAACTTTATCACTATTATATTGGTTATGGTGATCTGTGATCAGAGATCTTTGATGTTACTACTATAACTCGCAGAAAACAGATGATGGTTAGCATTTTTTAGCAATAAAATATTTTTAAATTAAGGTATGTACATTGATTTTAGACATAATGCTTTTATTTATTTATATTATTTTTTTTGCGGTACGCGGGCATCTCACTTTTGTGGTCTCTCCCGTTGCGGATCACAGGCTCCGGACGCGAAGGCTCAGCGGCCGTGGCTCACAGGCCCAGCCGCTCCGCGGCATGTGGGATCTTTCCGGACCGGGGCATGAACCCGTGTCCCCTGCATCGGCAGGCAGACTCTCAACCACTGTGCCACCAGGGAAGCCCAGAAATAATGCTTTTGACTCACTTTTTTATGATATTTGCTTTATTGTGGTATTCTGGAAGTGAACCTGTAATATCTCTGGGGTATGCCTGTATTGTTCACCTCATATGTTTTCCTTTTCTCAAAACTCACATTCCTCTGTATATTTTCTATTTTCAAAAAATTTTTTTCTTAAATTTTATCTAAAATTGTTTCATATATTCTGTTCTAAAACTGAGTATAGTAAGAGAGCCATTCCCATACTCATTCCTTTGTCAATATTCAGCCACTGTCTACAAATCAGTATAAATTCATACCACTGGCCATTTTTTCATTCAGGAATCTGGGCAATAAGATATATTGTTCAAACTGTTTCCCACTGGGAAAATTTTCCATTTATACTGCCATCCAGAAGAAACCTTCTGTGAGTCTATAATATGCTAGCATATTACACCAAATCATAGGAAAAACAAAACCAAAATCTTTTAATGCTTTAGCCATAAGGGGATTGTCCATAAATCCATATGAGTGCATAGACAAATAGGATGTAATTCAGGAGGTGTAGATGTTTGAAACTGTGAAACACCTGCTATGTGACTTATTATGCCTTCTAATTTTGCTCAGATAACATAGATAGATAGGTACATATATAAACAGATAAAATTTATGCTTAATCATGGAATACTGATTATGATTATGATGCAACTAATTAAATAGTTTTGTGGCTCATATTCCCCAGTTCGGGATTTGCATTTCTGTTCACATGATTATTTGGTGTCCTGTGGTTCAGTAAGAGGCTATTATGCAAAGTAATAAAAGTTGCTTGCAGAAGACAATATGATTTCACCACAAAATGTCTTGTTTTTCCGTTTTTTTTTTTTTTTTTTTTGCATTACACGGGCCTCTCACTGTTGTGGCCTCTCCCGCTGCAGAGAACAGGCTCCGGACACACAGGCTCAGTGGCCATGGCTCACTGGCCCAGCCTCTCCGCGGCATGTGAGATCTTCCTGGACTGGGTCATGAACCAATGTCCCCTGCATCAGCAGGCGGACTCTCAACCACTGCGCCACCAGGGAAGCCCAAAATGTCTTGGTTTTTATACTCTGACTTCTATTATTGAGGAGTGTCAGAGGGTCCACACAGTATCCCCATGTGCAGAGACACTTCTTACACCATTGATCTGTTTGGATATTAAACCCAAAAGGGCACTTTGGACCAGCTTGAAACCATTTTCCTACTCTGGAAAGTTTTAAAGATTAGACAGTAAATGAGCTGGAATAGGTTTCAACACACCATGAGCCATGGGTTGACCATCTGTTCTTGTTAATAAAGTTTTACTGGAATACAGTCATGTCCATTTGTTTATTCACTGTTTATGGCTGCTTACACATTACAATGAGAGTTGAGTAGTACTGATAGAAACTACTAACAATAAGTTAAGCCAACAAGTTTTAAATATTTGCTATGTGGCTGAGAAAAAAAAATTGTTGACCCTCAGTTAGACCATCAAAGAAAATGTGGTATATATATTTCCTTCAAAGGAACCCATCAAGTAATATATCTCACTCTATGTATCTGGTGCAGCAATGCCCGCCAGCTTTCTTTCTTCACCTGTAGAGGCTATCCCAATACATCCACACACTAGAGCCCATGAAATTTCACCAATTAATCAGGCTCATAAATTTGATGTGGTTAATGATAAATGTAATGGATTAAACAATTAATAGTCAGAGGTTATCAGACTGAATGAAGAAACAAGGCCCAATTGTATTTTGTCTGTAGTAGGCACACATTAGATATAATATAAAAATAGATTGAAGGTAAAAGGATAGAAACAAAGATATATCATGTAAATAGCAACCACAAAAAATCTGGAGTAGCTATATGCATGTCAGACAAAAGAGAAATTAGTACAAAAATTATTACTAAAGTTAAAAGAGGCATTTATAAAAATAAAAGGGGAAATCTATCAACACAGAACAATTAAAAAGATATATGCACCTGATAAGTGACCACCAAAATACATGAAGCAAACCTGGAAGAAATGAAAAGAAAATGGATAATTCAACATTTCAACAATAATAGTCAAAGACTTAATACCTCACTTCCAATGATAAATAGAATAACAAGAAAAAAGACCGGCAAGAAATAGAAGACTTGACCAGCTTTAAATATATACCAAATGATGTAACAGACATCAATAGAACACTATACCCTCTAGCAGCAGAATATACATTCTTCTCAAGTACACAATGAACATTCTGCAGTGTAGATCATACCCTAGAACATAAAACAAACCTCAACAAAATAGAAAAAATATACAAAATATGTTCTCAAACCACAAAGGAATTGATTTAGAAATCAATAACAAATAGAATTTGGTAAATTCAAATACGTACAAACTAAACAACACAATCCTAAATAACCAATGGCTCAAATAAGAAATCTAAAGGGAAATTAGAAAATATTTTGAACTGAGTAAACATGAAGACACAACATGCCAAAATTTATGAGATGCAGCTAGAAGGACATTTATACTGGTAGATGCCTCCCTTAGAAAAGAAGAAACATCTGAAATCAACAACCTTACTTTCCAAATTAAGAAAATAAGAAACGAAGAGCAACTTAAACCTAAAGCAAGCAAAAGGAAGACAATAAAATAGGAAGTAATAGCTAATGGGATAGATTTCTCTTTGAGGTGACAAAAACATTCTAGAATTGACTGTGGTGTTTGTGCAATTTAAATGTGTGAATTTTATGATATGTAAATTATATTTCAATAAAGCTGTCTTTAAAAATTAATGTGCCTTTTCTCACACACTTTGAAGTACATCATAATACTAAGGAGATATCTTTTAGACGTTTGCAAATATTATGTGTACATAAATGAGCAAAGGATAATACACTAACAATTGTGCCCTATATTTTTTCACCCTCTGTAATTTGTTTTTTTTTTTTTGTGGTACACGGGCCTCTCACTGTTGTGGCCTCTCCTGTTGTGGAGCACAGGCTCCGGACGCACAGGCTCAGCGACCGTGGCTCACAGGCCTAGCCGCTCCGTGGCATGTGGGATCTTCCCAGACTAGGGCACAAACCCGTGTCCCCTGCATCGGCAGGCGGACTCTCAACCACTGCGCCACCAGGGAAGCCCCGACGCTCTGTACTTTTTAGTAGAGGTTAGAATTGCCTGTTTTGGAAATTTTATTTGAACAGGTATACATTTAGTAAAGTGAACATACAATTTTGAACATACAGTTCAATAATTACATGTGACAAGCTTACACATCAATAAACAGAACCTTATCAACACCCCAGAAACCCTTTTTGGCCTCCTTGCTGTCACAATGTTCCCAACCCCAAGAAGCCAAACAGGAAGAAAACTCCTTTTCTGGCAAAAACTCAGCCAATGAAAAGCCACAGACTCTTTGTTTACTATAGCCCACCCAACTTCTTTATCCCCTCTGTAAGTGTTCTCCTTCCCCTTGCACATGGTTTGACTTGGTTGCAAACCCTGAAATGCAATTCTCTTCTGATCCCAAATAAAAAAAAATTTCTTGTTGGAGAAATAACTGACAGTGTATTTGTTTTAGGTTAACATTGTGTATATTTATCTATATACATATAAATATATGTACATATATAATCGAGAATTATAGAATCATGTTCCAATTAAAAATTTAAAATGCTGATATGTTAATGTGAATTATGTTTACTCTATAGATAAATTTGGAGATAATAGGCTTATTTACAGAATTGTCATTTAACCTATGAATGTAATATATCCCTGTGCTTGTCTTTTTCTCAAAAATATCTTGTAGGTTTTGAAGATCTTATATTTATTACTACCTATTTACATTTTATGATGCTATTGTAAATTGTACTATTTTAAAATTTTTACTTTCTATCTTCTTTGTTGCTTGTATACAGGAATTCATATTTATGTCTTATCTTGTAACTTAGTTTACTTTGGTCAATTAGTTCAACTATATATTCTTCTGATTTTCTACACACACAAGAATGCCATTTGATTTCTTTAAGATAAATACTATCATAAAGAATTTTTAAAATGATAAGATTCTAGTTGTCAAAGTTAAAAAATATTCTAGATTTTGAGATTAATGTCATGTTGAAGAAGACCTTCTATACACTGAGATTATTTCATAATTTTGTTAGGTCAATCATCATCCCCTTGCTTCATGTTTACATTGGGAGAGACTTTGACTAGAGTCAGTAGTTTGCAGTTCTGAATGAATATTAAAGTCACCTGTGAAGCTTCTAACCGCCCCCCCACACACACACAATATATATGTTCAGGGCTCTATTCCAAGATGTTGTGATTGTATTGGTCTGGGATGGTCTGGATATTATTAAAGTTCCAGTATGCAGGCAGGGTTGAGAATCTATAAAGCTAACCTTTGTTCCTCAAACTTTTGTGTACATTAGAATCATGGAGAGCTGATTCAGCAAGTGTGAGGTGAGGCATTTAGAAACCTGGCATTTCTAAAAACTTCCTAATGTCATTTTCATGCTGACAGTCCAGGGACCACATTTTGAGAACCATTCCTAGCCTAGCTATATATCTTGCCCATTTCTAGCGAGAATAATGGGGAAAACATATAAGTTAGGGAACTTCAGTGTCTTTTGTGACTGCCTGTTTTCAAATATAGTATTCTGCTTGTAATAAGAAATTATAATCATGCAAGCTCTGTCCCTGTGAGGAAAGATTATGGTGGTTCAGATCTGGTTAATCTAGGTGGGTCAGACTAAGTAAGCAATGTTAGCATATCCTTCTGTCAATACTCTTCAAGAATCAAATTCCCCAGTGAGCTTTATCAGCAATAAAGTCACTGTATTTCCACTGTCATATTTCTCAACTAATTACAAATTTGGAAGGGGTTTTCAAGAGTGTTTAATATTATTGAACAATTTAGTATGTATGTAACTGGAGTCCCAGAAGTAAGAGAGAATGGTGTAGAATATATATTTAAAGAGATAATTGCCAATAATTTTCTGTAATTATTGAAAGGAAAAAAGATACAAATCTAATAACTTTTGTGCATACATATCCATACTTTATGGTACACCAAATCCTCTCCTAGAAATAGTAATAAAACAAATGTGTGACAAAGGTGTGTCAAAATTCATTAAAAAAATGCTCATAGCAGTGCTCTTCATTGTAACCCAACACTGGGAAAACTCAATTACTAACAAAAAGTACTAGATAACTAAGCTGCCATATAGTCTTTCAATGGAACAATTATACAGCAATAAAGACTACTTTTAATTGAAAAAGAATAAATATATACTATATATAAAATAGATAGCCAACAAGGACCTACTGTATAGCACAGGGAACTATATATCTTGTAATAGTCTATAATGGAAGAGAATGTGAAAAATAATATATATATTTATATATATTATATATATGTATAACTGAATCACTTTGCTGTACACCTGAAACTAACAAAACATTGCAATTCAACTATATTTCAATGAGAAATTTTAAAAAGAATAACTATAAACAATGTATTGATCATAGCATTTAGTTGTAATCTATGAACAATTAATTTGCTGTATTGAAAGTCAGCATAGTGTTCCTCTCTGCATAAGAGGACAGAGCTATGATTAGACATTGTCATGAAGGACACTATGTACTCCTAAGTTTTTACATGGTTTTGTATGTATGTTATACTTCAATAACAAAGTTTATTAGAGAAAATAATATTCTAATATGTATTTCCTTATCCTCTTTTTATATTTATGCTAGCTAGAAATTTATAAATTTTATTTTGATATTTGTAAAGAACCACCTTTGTCTCTTAAGAATTGATTTGGTTACTACTTGATTTTGTAATTCATTCAGTTTCTACTTTATCTTAATTTTTTTTTTTTTTGTCTTTTTGGACGCTTAGCTTTGTTTCTAATTGCCTTTTAACATGTGAAATGGAATTGATTATATTTTTTATCTTATAAATGAAAAAGTCTTTTCCTACCTTCTACAAAGGATGTTGTTTACAGTTTGGTTTAATCCCCCATTTCATAAACCAACCAAACAAACAAACAAAATACTGATGTTCCAGTAGGAGGTTTAAATAAAATAACTTTTAATTATTTTTTTAAAATTTGTCCTAAATTCTTCTTATCATAAACATCTATCTGTATCTGTCCTATAGGTTTGATTCCATCTTGATCAGAGAAAATTGTGCCATTACTTGGCCAAATGAATACAGACTCCAAGTAACATTTCCCCACAGTTTTCCATATTTTCAGTACCCATAAGCTTTCTTTGAGATAGAGGAAACTCTGAGGAAATTTGAAAAAGATTGTTGCATTTGGAGATATTAGATGAAACAAATCAATTTGTAAAGTAGGATTAGGTTCATACATAGGAATATGCTCTAGTGTCTTAAATAATTAAAACAGTATAATCTTTCAAGGACATGTTTTAGGAAAAAAACCTAGACATATAAATCTTTAATGTTTATGGATTATGAATATTTTCTCAAAGCTTTAAGGATAATTTTAAAATATAGGACTCTTAATGAAAATAATAGCTTGAAAAATTACTATAAATCAAACATACCCACATATACACAATATTCACCCAATGTAATATTAACTATGATTTACTCTTCTAAGAAGTTAGTACCCAAAATAGCTGTGGAGAGAAAAATATAGTATGGTGAACAATAACAACTGTTTTAATCATGCATGTTAAATTGAAATATAATCCAATCTCATGCTCCTCAGGACATATTCATTGATAGTAAATGTTCTTTTAGTGCTTAGTATACAATTTTTTATTTGATCTCTGCTTGGTACTTTCCAAAATTGCTTGATCTTTATGAGAAAGAGCCAAGACAGACTTTAAGACATAAAGCATTAATTATATTTCAATATAAAGAAAGCTGTGTTCATTTTTCAAGCATCATTCCTCTAGATATTTCATTTTGTCTACAAGAACTATATATTTTTAAAATTTCAAGTACACAGGAATTTTAGAGATTAGGTCCCTTAATCAACATATTTTGTAAATGAAGAGGCTGAAATCTAGATACAATTAATAGATTTACTCAAGTTAGATATTTATTCAAGTATAAAAGAGGATTAGAATCTGAATCTCATGTACTCCAGTGAAATCATATTTCCTACCACAAAATATACCTCTTTAAATTTTTGGCATCTCATATTTAAAATTTTTTATGTCCTACACTGTAGAGAGTGTATTTCTACTATAATAAAACTTTAAATATTAAAATATGTTTATCATTTTTCTAGTTTATGCTGCAATAAAAACATGACCCAGATTTACTTTGCTGTACAACAGAAACTAACAGAACATTGTAAATCAACTATACTTCAATAAAAATTAAAAAAAAAAAACCATGACCGATTATCAGTGATGTATAATACTAAAGCTTTTTTTTTTTTTTTTGGTGTATTATATGTCCCTTATGGATTTTCTATTGCTCTACTCAATGTTCTCTTATAGAGCTCATAATTCAGGATGGTGTCCTGTCTAGATAGAACTCATCATAGGTAAGGATATGCTTTAAGAAAATAAATTAGACATGTAATTCTTTAATGTTTATGAATTATGAATATTTTCTCAAAGCTTTAAGGATAGTTTCAATATATAGGACTCTTAATGAAAGTATAACTTGAAAAATTACTACAAATCAAACATAGTCTTAAAACTTATACTCAGAAGTGGCACCCATTCCTTTTGCCCACATTTCTCTGACCAATGAACATGGCCAAAGCGTGATGAAAATTGATGACAATGGGTTAGGAAGGTATATTCCTCTTAAATGGAATTCCAGGGAATATTTTGAAAAGTGCAATTTCCCACAAAAATGAATTATATATTTTTTCAAATTTATTAATGTATAGTGACATACAAGGAACTGCACACAATCAAAGAGTAAACTTTGGTGATTTTTGACATATACATACACCCATGAATCCATCTCCACAATCAAGAAACAGAACAATTCTATGATCAGAAAATAATTTTTCATGCTCTTTTTCAATCCCACTCATCTTTCAACTCTGTCATCAGGCAACAAATTTCAGTCACTAAATTTAGTTCACATTGTCTAAATTTATATATAAATTGAATTGTCTAAATTTATGTATAAATGAAATTATATAGGATGTACTCATTTTAGTTCATTGATCCAGCATAGTATTCGAGGTTCATTTCTGTTGGTTGCATCTTTTAATATTTTGTTGTTTATTGTTGAGTAGTTCTATTAGATGGATATATCTGTATATCTGTATCTGTTATCTGTAACTAATTAATATTTGGATTGTCTCCAGTTATTTGCTAGAATGGTTAGTGCTGATAAAACACTCAAACAATCATCTGTACGGATATATATTTTGATTCATTTTGTGTAAATACCTACGAACAGCATGGCTGAGTTGCACAGTAACTGAATATTAACTTTACAAGAAATTGGCAAACTGTTTGCCAAATTGGTGGTACACTTTTTCATTCAGTTCGTAATATTTGAGAATACAAGCTGTTCCATGTCCTTGACAATCCTGGGCATTGTGAGCTTTGTTAATTGTAGTCATTCTAGCAGATGTGGTTTTAATTTGAATTTCTCTGATGTTTGTCTTTTTTTTTCATGTATTAATTGGTCAATTAAGTAACACACTAATTTCCTTAATAAAGTGATATTCAGATTTTAAATTTTTTAATATATCTAATTGGACAAGATATATTTCAAGAAAAATGTTTATTTTATTGGAAGTGTCAAATTTGTTGTCACGAACTTATTTATAGTTTTTATTATTCTTTAACAATTTAATTTCTCTTAGAATTACTGGTGATAACTTCTTCCACTTTGAAATTGGTGCTCTGTGTTCCCTCTCTTTTTTACTTGACCAGTTAACTGGACTTTTCAATTTTGTGGCTCTTTCAAAATAAAAACTTGTTGCTTTGCTAACTTCTATTCCATTTTTATTTTATATTTCATTGAACTTCTGCTGTTAAATTTTATTATTTCATTGCTTTTCTTACTTGAGTTTATTTTCCTCTTACTTTTCTAGCCTAAAATGGTAGAACCTTAGATCATTGGTTATGGACTTTTTTCTTTTCTAATATAAATGTTTAAAGCTGCAATTTCTCCTACAAGCACTGCATTAACAGTATCCCATAAGTTTTACATGTATTTTTTTGTTATTATGGATTTAATTTTTGAAAAAAAATACCGTAATTTCATCTTAAACCCATGAATTATTAGACTTTTTTTTCCTGTAATTTAGAGTGTTCCAAGATATTTTATTATCATTGATTTCTAATTTAATTACATTTTGGATCAATATAGAAAATTTTGTATGTATTGAGGCTGTTTTTTTCAGAGAATATGTTCCTCTTCATTGATTGTACCATGTTCACTTGAGAAGAGTGGTTATATTGTCAGCGTTAGATGTAGTGCTCCCTAAATATCAATTATATCAAGGTTGTTAATATTATTGTTTACATATTCTCTATGTTTACTAACTTTTTATTTAGGTATTCTATCAATTATTGAGACAAAGAATTCAAATCTACCATGATTGTAGAATTGTCTATTTCTTAAGTTCTGTCAAATTTTTTTGCTTCATGTATTTGGAATGTACTTGGATATTAGTGTATAAAATTATACAATTAACATGTCTTTCTGATAAACGAGTCCCCTGTCTTGTTATGAAATGTCCCTCAACTTTGGGTAATATTCTTTGTGTAGATGTCTGTTTTTATCCAATATTAAAATACTACTCCAGGGCTTTTGGTTTCAGTTCCAATACATAAAGTGCTGGGAAATCAACACTCTTGTTATTATACAGGAAAAACTAAAAAAAAAAAAAAATCAACTACCTTTCTTGGATCAGTCATATAACTGTGGTTCAAGACAAACTTGAAATCTGGAACGAAGCAGACTCACAGCAAACATCAGCTTACCTGGAGCAGAAATGACGGGAACCTTAAATTGGTAGGACCACTTAACGTGTAATTTTGATGAATAGCTGGGCTAATATGAGTAAGGCGCTCTTGGGTGCTTAAGTCTAAGTGGAACCCTACGACTTCATGGTTTTACCTCCGGAAATACAACCAGGATCTCACATTAAAAAGCCAAGAATAATTTCCCTCAAGACTCTGGCAGGAAAAGGAGAAAAGTAACCATTGTGAAACATGTTTATTCTCCAGAACAAAGGTTTACTTTTCAGGTGCCTTATCCCACCTGGAGGTAGAGCAATATTGCACTCCACCCCTCTCTTCTTACTGTCTCAGTTAAAGTGGAAACAAAAACCTCAGAAACACTTGTACAGGTTACATTCCAGTGACACAGTCCCATTGGAAGACTGGGATTTAATCATAAGATTATAGTACAGTTTTCCTCTCTAACATCTCTCCAATACACAAACAAAGCTGCCGTGTAATAACAGTAGACTACAGCCTAAAGAACTACAAGACACAGAGTCTTCAGGGAGGAGTATTTATGGAGGCCCAAAATCAACAAAGGAGACCAAAAAATGACAATAAAGGAACTTAAAACCTATAGCAGATAAAACTACAGGGAAGAGTAGACAAAGCCTAATTCCTAGCCGGATTAACAAAAATCATACACTAAAATCTTAATTATTTAATGTCTATTACCTAATACATTACTTTTTTCTTTTAACAAAAATCATAAGGCATATAAAGCATGAGAAAACATAAAAAAAATACAGTCTATAGAGACAAAGAACACTCAAGTGACACAGATGTTGGAATTACCAAAGAATTTAACTATAAATAACATATTAAAGACTCTAATGAAAAAGTAGAAATGCAACTACAGATGGGTAATGAAAGCAGCAAGATGGAAACAATAAAAATAAAAATGAAATGACAGAAATAAAAAAATCTTTGAAACAATAATGAAAAATACCATTGATAGGATCCTCAGTGTATTTAATACAGCTGAGGAAAGAATCAGTTATCTTGAAGCTAGATCAATGGAAACTTCTGAAACTGAAATACAAAGAGACAAAAAAGAAAGAACAGAACAGTCCATTCAAGGAATGTGGAGCATTTTAAAATGTGTATCATTGTGTAATGGGAATATCAGAAAGAAAAGAAAAGGAGAAAGAGAAGTAAAGTTTGAACTAATAATGGTTGAGATCTTTTGCAAATTAATTACAGACACCAAAACACAGATCTCAGAAAACCACAGTAGGTTAAACAACAAAATGTCTACACCTAGGCATATTATACAATACAAACTATAAAAAAATCAAAGATAAAATCATACAATAAGTTGGAAGAAAAAAGCCTTACACATGAAGTTCAAGGATAAAAATTACAAAGACTTCTTATCAGAAAATAGGTAAGAAAGGAAATAGTGAGTAAAATACTTAAAATTTGGATTGATATTGGAATTCCAACCACCAAAACTGAGAGAAAATAAATTTCTCTTGTTTAAGCCACTAAATCTGTCGGATTTTGTTATGGCATCCCTAGCAAACTAACACATACCCCCTTCCATTAAAGCAGTTAAACTCTTTTCCCTGGAAACTGTTAAGTGTATACATTAGCTTCTACAGAAACCTATTAGAAAAGATCTACATTATAGAAATTATATGGGATCACATCATAAGTTTCTTATTAGAAAAAAGGCATTCAACCCTTAAAATAGCAGGAATTTCAGCCCTTTCTGTCTTTTTCTATGGCATTCTGAGTGTGGCATTGTCCAAAATCATCCAAATGTTTCTTGCCACACTCTGATTGTAAGTTTGATGCTAGTTTAGCTAATGCAAACCATTCTTAGTCTTATGCCAGGAGGAAATGGGTAAACCAAGAAACTGTGGCTGAGGAAAAAGAAAGTCAATAAAAACCATTTGGCATCTCAAAAGAAAGGTATTTTAATTATTTATTGCTACAAAACATATTACTATAAAATTTAGTGGCTTAAAATTTTTTAAAAAATATTATTTCACAGCTTCTGTGATTCAGGAATTCAGGTGCTACTTAGCTAGGTTCATCTAGCTCAAGACCTCTTACAAAGTCCACCAGTCTAATATTTTATATTCGGTAAATTTCTCCTTCATATTGAAAAAGAAATAAAGACATTCTCATACAGTCAAACATTTATGTCACTCATTCATCATCAACAGACCTGCCTTGCAAGAAATGTTTTAAAAAGTTTCTCAGGGAGAAGGAAAAGAATATTATACAAAAACTTCAATATACATAAAGAATGGAGGAACATGGAACAAATAATAAATGAGAATAAATTTATAAAAAAAATTCTTATGTTTTATTGATTGAAAGATAATGAATTTAAAGTAAGTAGTAGCAATGTTCTAGGTGATGATAGCAAGTGGATAAGTGAAGTGAATGCCAGCAATATTATAATGGATGAGAAGGATGAATTGTGTATAATCTGTTACAAGCTGTGCACACACTGCATATAAAGCATTATATTGTTATTTGAAGGTGGACTTAGATCAGTTAAAAATTCATATTAAAAACATTAGGATAACGAGGAAAATAGTAATATTTTTAAAGTATAATTGATTTGCTAAGAACAACAATAAAATGTAATCCTATAAATGCACCATTAAAACCATAGAAAGCCAAAATACAAAAATAATATAAGTACTAGACTGATCATGTGTTAATGGATTCAAGTTGAAGACCTCAGTATAAACTCATGTTTAGCATAATATAAAGATATTACATATAGAAATATTTACAGAAGTGTTTATGTATGTGTATATATGTATATTCATATTTTTTGCTCTGTCACCTGAGACTCTCTGTGAGAATAAAGGACACCCAGCAGCAACAAGCCCATCTAATTCCTTGATCTTGGTTTCTAATATAATTCTCCAATGAAAGAAACCAGGGATCTTTGGAGAAAGCTATTTCTAAGAGTAGTGCCTGAAATATGCAAGATGAGCTTGGAACAATTTGTGGTGTTAGAATGTAGTACTAAACAATCACAGTAACAACAACTCAGTCACCAAGGAAGGGCATTATTTCATAGGGACACATGAGCCAACTGGAAGATCTCCCAGTGATTAAACCTGTAACAATTTGAGAAACAAAATAAATGAAATAATATTGGCTTATTGATCAAAGTATAAAATGTCCATTAGTCCATACTGATATAAATGAATGATATAAATAAATAAACACTTGAAGAGAAACAAATCTCCCAAGCAGGAGAATTTAAATGATTTATGTAAATACTCTTCCCTCAAGAGGGTGCGGCATAATCCTCCACTCCTTAAGTGTGGGCTGTATATAGTGATTTCCTCTGAACAAGTACAGTATGTACAGAAAGGGAGGGAGGTTGACTTTAGAGCAGTTAAATCAGACAAACACTACTTCTGCTGGGTAATCAAGGTCCACTTCAACAGAGATAAGTCATGTTGATAGTATGTACCACTTTATCTCTGTGATCTTCCTCTCAAAACACAATTTTTTTCAGACTAATCATAAGAAAAACATGAGACAAATACCAATCAAGGGACGTTTTACAGAATACCTGTCAAGGTCATCAAAAACAAGGAAAGTCTGAGAAACTGTCACAGTCAAGAGGAGCCCAAGGAGCTATAATAACTAAGTGTAATGTGATGTCCTGGATGAGATTCTGGAAAAGAAAAACATATTAGGTTAGAAAACTAAGGCAATATGATTAAATCATGTGCTTTTGCAATAAAAATGTATTAATACTGATTCACTAATTATAACAAATATACCATACTAATGTAAGATGTTAATGATAGAGGAAACTGGTTGCGGGGTATATGGGAACTGTACTAGTTTTGCAAATTTTCTGTAAATCCTAAACTATTCTGATATTAAATTTTAAAATATCACTCCAGACTTTTGTACTTACTTCTTGCATGGTAAACACTATTTTATTCATTTACTTTTTATCTTTGTATTTAAAGTGTAACTATTATAGGAAGCATATAGTAGTATCTCGGTTTTTTTACTATGTTACCAATCTCTGCCTTTTTAAGCAGAGTATTTAGATCTATTAGTCCAATATTTGAGCTGTTAGCTACACGTCTATTTAAATGCATTAATGAAATTAAATAAAAATTTAAAAATTAGTTTCTCAACCTCAGTAGATATATTTCAAGTACTCATTAACTATGTACATTGAAAACGTCACCAGATATTACACAATTTTTCAGCCATCATATATATATTTTAAAAAGCTTAAACGTAAAATATAGTCCTTTATATATACTTAGTTATCATATATTTTACTCTTCTTATATTCATGAAGATACTTTTTCTTCTTTTAATTTACCTTCAGCCTGAAAATCATTTAGTATTTTAACTATAGAATTATTTGATGAAATGTTTTCTTTCTTTCTTTTTTATTGAAATATAATTGATTTATAATATTATATTAGCTCAGGTGTACAGCATTAGTGATTCAAGATTTTTACACATTAAGAAATGATCACCACTGTAAGTGTAGTTACTGTCTGTCACCACATAATGTTTTTGCAACGTTATTGACTATATTCCTCATGCAGTATATTAGATCCCTATGCCATGTATTTTATAACTGGAAGTTTGTACCTCTTGATCTTCTTCACCTGTTTTTCTTCCTTCTTTTCTCTCTCTCCCCCTCTCTCTCTGTTCCCCCCCACCCCACTATCTTCTGGACTTGATGCTTTCTGATGAGAAAACAAGTTCATTCAAATAGTTGTTTCCTTAAATGTAATGTTACATGTTTCTCAGAATGCTCAGAATTTTTTTATCTTTGATTTTTAGAAATTTGGATTATGATAGTGGTATTTAGCCTAGTGACATCTGAAGTGTTGTGTACAAAACAGCCACCACAAGAGCAGACTATAGGGTTCATTATGGTTTTGGATAATAGCCATTTTTCAATTATATTAAGGAATTAAAATTGATTAAATGTCCAGAGACATACTTGAAAGTGTATGGTATTTTGCAATGATAGTTAAGTTAAAAAAACAGTGAAAAATAGTTCTGACTTATAAGCAATAAGAATTTCCAGTCAATCAAAGATACACTTTGAATTTAATTCCTGCCATCATATACCAAGAAAAAAAATATATATATATATATATAAGGAAATGTTATGTATAGGCATATCTCCTTTTTTAGTTTCTAATTTCACAGTAAGTTAGTATGTGCATATATTATGGATTTATATTTTGCCTAGCATAGGCTTTTGGCTTGCATTTACACAAAGTCATACACACTAGAAATAGGTGGCTAATTAAAAAGTATTAATGAATGTTTTTCAAGGAAATGTCTGAGATCTTCTAAATTTGGAATAATTATAATTAAATTTCAAAGGCTAATTAGGACAAATAAATAGCATTAATATATATTATTTGTTTTCAGAGTAATATGATTTGTTTTTGTTTATTGTTTTGTATCTCTGTTCAGATCTATTTTTGAATAATTTAAAAATTGAACATGTCTTCCTCCCTTTTTGATATGGTGTGAGAATTTATACCAGGCTTTCTGCCGAGCATCAGAAGAAGGTCTAAATAAAGGCTTAGGCCCCGCAAGTAGCCGACCTCCAAACCATGCTGGGACAAAGAACACCTCCTGGAATATTGAATAAAAGTTACTTTGTAGTCACACAAAAACTGTGCTGCACAGCTCAGAAGTCTCTGGTGCTGTGGGAAATGTTCTCAGACTTAGGGTACAGGTGACCCTAAGGGGGACAGATGTGATGCAGAGGATGAAGACCCATTCTGGCACAAGTGGCAAGTATATCTATGGTTGTGTCTGGACTTTCTCTCTGGACCATGCCATGCCTCTGTCCTTGTCTGTCTCCCTGGGTCTGGATCTCAAGAATCTAAGACTCCAGCCCCTCCCCAACTCAACAACAGAGGGCTGAGAGCTTGGGCTTGGAACCAGGGGAACCTCGTTCAATGCTGAGCCACTGTCTGGCTGGGTGACCATGAATAAATCACTCACCTTCACTGGCCTCACTTTCCTTGGTTGTAAGTGGGGTATTAACAGTGCCTCCATTGTGGGACTGTTTTTAGGGTCAAATGAGGCAAGCTCAGTTTTGTTTGTTGCCTGGTTTTTGTTACTGTTGTTTTTAAAACTTCAATGAAGTGTGTTGGACCTCAGATCACTAAACTGTCTCCCAGCTCTTGTGTTAATTAAAACAGACTGGGTCCTACTTCAGCCATTCTAGAAAAAAAAAATGTAATTGTAATTTGAATTATTCTGCATTATAAAAGTAATAATCTCCTACAGGGCAAGAGTTGTATTAGGTGCATCAATATTTACTTACTGAATTGAAGTGCTTTGAAGAAATCCAATTAAATAAGTATAATTAAGCTTAAAATTATTACAAAACTTTCAGATTATTAAAAAATAAATATCTGGAAGAAAAAGAAAATGATAATTAAGTTTTTTGAAAATGATGGCTTTACAATCTTTGGATTTTCACAGGCCTCATCAGCCTGTAAGTAGCAACTGAATTTCTTGAGTGTGTCTCAAAAAATCATAAGTAGTTTCTGGTTTGTTTGCTTCTTTGTTTCTTCAAATGTTTTGATGTAGACTCCTCCAAGTGGGAAAATATACTTGAATTACTATAAAGGCACCATGTCATCACAGCCAAGTTTTGGTGTCAATGCCTCAGTGACACCACAGCTTCCCATGTAAAGTCAGATCTTTCTGGAATTTACCAAACATTCATGGTGCCATGACAGTATTATATTTTTTCAGTTTCACTGTAAAAAGCATTTTTGTTGTCCAGAGTGATAGGTCAGATGATCCCTCTTTCCAGGTGTGTTTCAGGAAATCAAAAAATACCTAAAGAAAAATGAAAACACAAAAGACAAAACCTATGGGATGTAGCAAAAACAGTTCTAAGAGGGAAGTTTATAGTGATACAAGCTTACCACAGGAAATGGGAAAGCTCTCAAATAAACAACCTAATCTTACACTTAAACAAACTAGAGAAAGAAGAACAAACAAAATCCAAAGTTAGTAAAAGGAAAGAAATCATAAATGTCAGAACAGAAATAAATGACATAGAGCCTAAATTTTTAAAAAAAAAAATAGAAAAGATCAATGAAACTAAAAGCTGGTTCTTTGAAAAGATAAACAAAATTAATAAACCTTTAGCCAGCCTCATCAACAGAAAAAGGGAGAAGGCATAAAAATAAAAACAGAAGTGATAAAGAAGTTAAAACTGAAACCACAGAAATACAAAGAATAATAAGAGATTACTACAAACAATTATATGCCAGTAAAATTGACAACCTAGAAGAAATGGACAAATTCGTAGAAAGTACAAACTCCCAACACTGAATCAGGAAGAAATAGAAGATTTGAACAGAACAATCACCAGTAATTAAATTAAATCAGTAATTTAAAAAAATCCCAACAGACAAAAGTGCAGGCCCAGATGTCTTCATAGGTGAATCCTACCAAACATTTAGAGAAGAGTTAACACCTATCTTTCTGAAACTATTCCAAAAAATGCAGAGGAAGGAATATTTCTGAACTCATTCTGTGAGGCCAGCATCACCCTGATACCAAACCCAGACAAATATATTAAAAAAAGAAAATTACAGGTGAATATAACTGATTAAAATAGATGTAAAATTATCAATAAAATATCAGCAAACCAAATTAGCAAACCAACAATACATTAATATAGATGCAAAAAAATCTTTTGACAAAATTCAACACCTATTTATGATAAAAACTCTCCAGAAAGTGGGCATACAGGGAACATACCTCAACATAATAAAGGTCAAAATGACAGACCTACAGCTAACATCCTACTCAAAGGTGAAAAGCTGAAATCATTTCCTCTAAGATCAAGAACAAGGCAAGAATATCCACTCTCACCACTTATTCAACATAGTTTGGAAGTCCTAGCCATGGCAATCAGAGAAGAAAAAGAAATAAAGGGAATCCAAATTGGAAAAGAAGAAATAAAACTGTCACTGTTTGCAGATAACATGATACTATACATAGAAAACCCTAAATATGCAACCAGAATACTGCTAGAGCCCATTAGTGAATTCAGAAAAGTTACAGGATACAAAATAAATACATAGAAATGTGTTGCATTTCTATACACAAACAACAAAAGATCAGAAAGATAAATTAAAGAAACAATCCCATTTACCATTGCATCAAAAAAATAAAATACCTAGGAATAAACCAATCTAAGGAGGCAAAAGACCTGTACTCTGAAAACTATAAGATACTGATGAAAGAAATTGAAGATGACACAAACAGTTGGAAAAATATACCATGTTCTTGGATTGGAAGAATCAATATTGTCAAAATGTCTATATTACCCAAGACAATCTAAAGATTCAACACAATCCTTATCAAATTACCAATGGCACTTTTCACAGAACTACAATTAAAAAATCTTAAAATTTGTATGGAGATACAATGACCCCAAATAGCCAAAGCAATCCCGAGAAAGAAAAACGAATCTGGAGGAATTGGCTCCCTGACTTCAGACTATACTACAGAGCTACAGGCATCAAAACAGTATGGTACTGGCACAAAAATAGAAATATAGATCAATGGAACAGGATAGAAAGCCCAGAAATTAAACCAGACATTTATGGTCAAATAATGTACAGCAAAGGAGGCAAGACTATACAATGGAGAAAAGACAGCCTCTTCAATAAGTGGTGCTGGGAAAACTGGACAGCTACATGTAAAAAAATGAAATTAGAACACTCCCTAACACTATACAAAAAAATAAATTCAAAGTGGGTTAAAGACCTAAATGTAAGGGCAGATACTATACAACTCTTAGAGGAAAACATAGGGAGAACATTCTTTGATATAAATCACAACAAGATGTTTTTTGATCCACCGCCTAGAGTAATGAAAATAAAAACAAAAATAAATATGTGGTACCTAATTAAACTTAAAAGCTTTTACACAGCAAAGGAAACAAAACAAAATGAAAGGCACCCTCAGAATGGGAGAAAATATTTGCAAATGATATGACAGATAAGGGTTTAAAATCCAACATATATAAACAACTCATAAAACTCAACATCAAAACAATAAACAACTTGATTAAAAATGTACAGAAGAACTGAATAAACATTTTTGCAAAGAAGAAATGCAGATGGTCAACAGGCACCTGGAAAGGTGCTCAATATCACTAATAATCTTGAAAATTCAAATCAAAACCACAATGAGATATCACTTCTCACCAGTCAGAATGGCCATCACCAAAAAAAAACACAAATGACATATGTTGGCAAAGGTGTTGAGAAAAGGGAATCCTCATACACTGTTGGTGGGAATGTAAGTTGGTGCAGCCATTGCAGAAAACAGTATGGAGGTTTTTAAAAAAACTAAAAATAGAACTACCATATGACCCAGCAATTCCACTGCCGGGTGTATATCTGAAAAAAACAAAACAAAACAAAACAAAACAAAAACCACACACACACACAACAAAAAACCTAATTTGAAAAGATACATGCACCCCAATGTCCATAGTAGCACTACTTACAATTGCCAAGGTATGGAAGCAACCTAAGTGTTCCTCAGTGTTCATCGACAGGTTAATGGATAAAGAAGATATGGCATGGAATATTTATATATATATATATATATATATAATGGAATACTACTCAGCCATCAAGAAGAATGAAATTTTGCCATTTGCAACAACATGGATGGACTTGAAGGACATTATAATAAGGGAAAGTAGACAGAGAAAGACAAATACTATACGATATCCCTTATATGTGGAATCTAAAAAATACAATAAACTAGTGAATAAAACAAAAAAAGAAGCAGACTTACAGATATAGAGAACAAACTTAGTTGTTACCAGTGAGAAAAGAAAAGGGGGAGGGGAAATGTAGGGGGAGGGGAATAAAAGGTTATTATGGAGTTATATGAAATCATTTGTATGACTCTTTTGAAATTTGTAAAGCACTATAGAATTTAGAATCTTTCATTCAGTTATAAAAATTAAACTGCTACCTAAATCTTAAAACTACGGCATTGTTTGTAAGCAAGTCTCTATGAAAATAATTTCTTGAGCTACATCCTGAAATGTCTCTCTCCATGGATCTTAGTCACAACTATATAGAATTGGGCCTGGGATCTCATACTTAAGATTGGTAATGCTATCTCCCTCTCTGAGCGAATGTATTAACTTTTGCTCAAGGCTAATTCTTTCCTATCATACAAATCAATTTATTAAAATAGATGCCCAAAGCTGACTTCTCTGCAAGCTCACAGAGGTCTTAATTTGAATTTTGAGATGGACCAAAAAAATTACCTCCATATATGTACCTATGTATGTATGTATCTATGTACTTATGTATGTATATATGTATCTATCTATCTATCCATCTAATCTATCTTTCCATCAATCCATCTATTTCTGTATTTCTCTATCTTGCTCTCTGTCTCTCTATATATCTCAATATCTGATATGCTTAGTCAAAAGTCTCCTAACTTTTGTATTCTCATGTATTTCCAAAAGAATATTCCCTAAATGTTTTCATATGAATAGATAAATTTAGAAGCAACAATATTCCTAACGCTCATAAATGTTATTTTACAAGGAATCTTAATACATATCTGTTCTAGAAACTCAGAATAATCTGATTATCTTCCTTTCGTGGGTCAAGAAGACTAACTGATTAAAAGTTGAACAATCAATAAGGGGTGAAAATGACACTTGAAATAATGTCTCCTATTTAAAAGATTTTTTCACTTCATAGGATCATATTGTGGTGGCTTCTTGTGTCATCATCTTTATATATCCCTTAGTATTCTGTGAAAATTCTGATCTCCTAACTTCAATATCAGTAGCTGTCTCATGAACGTCCACTAAGTCTCTGTGATAGTTAAGAAAATCTGTATTTTAGAATCACTTATGATAAGATTCTGTAGCTAAAGAAGTTAAAAAGGCCATGATATCTCTTTCTGATGTAGAGAAATCAAAAGCTAACTGAATAAAGAGAAGAAACAATTGTATACAAGCAAACAAAATCTCAAGATTTTCCTCCTTCAGAAGAACTGGCATAGTAATAACTGGTGGAAGGAACTTGATATATGCTGCTAAAAGATGTTTTCTATTTGGATCCTATTTAACCCTTTCAAGAAATAATTTGTCTGATTTTAAACTGCAAACAAAGCACCAGTTTTAAGGACATTTCTCTTTAGGTGCTATGAAAATATCCACTTTTTATAATTTCAGTATTAAGAATATATTGAGCTGAAGGGGAAGAATGTATTAGTGAAAGAGCCATGGACTACTTTGGAAAAGAATTCCATGGAGCTTAATGCTTCTCAATTGAGTCACTCAAACAAAATTTTAGTGTTGTTGACAACAAGATGGCTTTAACTACACTCATTCTTTCTACTCATGCTGCTTTAGGAAGCTGGCATCAAAGAACTTTGTATCTCTTCAAATTAAGGTAAGAATAAAGAAAAGAACACATACTGGATACCTCCTCATTGAATGTATCTTGAGTGTATTTCTGCCTGTCTCTCAAGCTTAGCTCTCTTTTGTATACACACTGTGCTCTAGTTGTGGCAAAATACTTTCCCAACATCTGTTTCATCTCTGTGACTCTGCACAAAAAGTTCCCTTTGTATTGAAATATCTCCTGTATATTTCTTCTTTGGTAGCTCCTTATTATTTACCATCAAGCTCACTTATTTTCTCCTTAGTCGTATTTCTGTCATCCTTAAAAAGTAGAGTTAATCATGTATTCCTTTCACCAGAGCTTACAAAAATATCTATTATGGTGCATAGAATTCTGCATACCACATTTAACGTATATGCCTTTCTCACCGTGAGTTCTTTGAGAGGATAAAAAAAATCACATTCTCTAATAAGTAAATTATTCAATCAATTTTGTTATGTGTGTGTGTGATATAAAAAAGCTGATGCCACTACCACATGCATTTGGTGGCATAACTTGTACTCACATAGCTCAAAACCTCAGTAGCTTAACAAAATAAATGTTCACGTCTTACTCATCTTATAAGCCAGTATGCAGAGATTGCAAATGACAAGTACTACCGGGGGGACAAAGGATTTATTCCTGCATCAATCGGAGAACTGGACTTTTTCCATGAGTGGCTTTATCATTTATCTTCAGATCCTCAACTAGAGGCTCTGCAAGAAGAGTAGATAGAAAAAAAAGTGCACAGCATAATCCAAAATGTCTTTAGCATCCAGAGCTTGGAGTGGAACACATCACTATGTCCACAGTTCCACTGTTCAGAAATCAGTCCTTTGCTTCTACTCAAATGCAAAGAGTGTGAGAAATGTAGCTGTGCCTATAGGGAGAGGTGGAGAAAGGGAGACATTGGTAAAAATCTAGCGTTCTTTAACATAAAATGTTGACCAAAAAAAATTTTTTTTTCCTTTTTAAAAAAAAATTAATTTGGAGAAAAGCATCAATTCTATGTTTGTTGAAATACAATTATTTTCTGATTTGGGTTTTTTAAAACTCAATTTAACAAAATAACCAGATAGTTTGCAATCCTTAGATGCTCAGCTTGAAGACACAGTTCTCAGTATGGTAGCAGGCTGGACATTCTCTCTGATTTACAGGGAAGACTTCCCTGTCAGAAACCACAACTTTTGATAGGAAACAAAGGATTGAGTTTATTGAGTGTTTTCAACTATCATTATAAGTTAAGTGTTATCTAGGAGAGGGCCTCTCTGACCAACTAAATCAAAACCAGGTAATGGCAAATAAATACACACAGAATGGTCAATTGATATCATAAAAGGATACACTACTCGTTAATGAATGACTCAATTATGTTGCTTAGTTTCATAGAAATGTCTTTATTAATGTCTACCATACTATTTCTTTTCAGACTGAATATGAGGGGCTTCTGCCTTGACTATAACTATGAAGGAATGCCTTCCCATCACAACCGACTAAAAAAACAAACAAAATATAGGAATCCACTCTTTTTAGATATTGTACATCACAATAGACAATGAAGAACTGTGATCCTTGAATTAGGTAAATAAAGTGAAACTTATTATTAATTTCAAGGCTTGGAGGCAGTTTGCAGGCCACAGAGTAGGAATAGAAAGCCAAACAAAGTCTTACAGTCACTGAGTTTAGGAAACCGCTGTTTCCTAAGGAGGCCAATTGGAGTTTTCGTAACAGAGTAATGCAAAAGAGTGTCAGCTGCATAGCACAGGGAGATCAGCTCAGTGGTTTGTGACCACCTAGAGGGGTGGGATAGGGAGGTGGGAGGGAGGGAGACACAAGAGGGAAGAGATATAGGAACGTATGTATATGTATAACTGACTCATTTTGTTATAAAGCAGAAACTAACACACTGTTGTAAAGTAATTATACTCCAATAAAGATGTTAAAAAAAAAAAAAAGAGGGTGCTGCATAGAGAGAGAGCTTGGAAGATCTTCATGCAGAGAAAGGTGTTCCCTTCAACGTTGTGTCTGATTACTGATCTGCTTATGTGAAAGGTGAAATTGTAGGAGAGTGGAAAAGAACCACTAGAAAATAGTAGAGTGAATAATTCCAGGAGCTCATGCAAGGCTGGGAATATTTCATTTTCCCACCCAGCCAGAGGGAAGAGATCTTATTATACATGGCCACTGGGTAGAGTCATCAAAAAGTTCTCTCTATAGTATAAGACTAAATTAAATCTACAATAAATTCTGATCTGGACACACTGTAATTGAATCTCAATTTGAGCAAACTGATTACAATTAAGTGTGTGCTAGAACAAGTCCAACAAGCCTAACAACTTTTAAACAACTACATTACAACTACAACTACATTAAGATCTTGGGCCCAGTGATGTAAACATCAAAATATCCAATATCCAATCAGAGTATCATATAGGATACCAATATCACTATGGTGTACACTGGAAATTAATATTTTAAATCAACTATACTTCAATAAAAAAATAAGGGACATTAATTAAATTAATTAATTAATTATTTAAAATAAGGGACAATGGTACAGCTAACAGCAGGTGAAAGGTTCAATAAATGAGTAAACTATAGTTTTCTACATTATTCAGAAAATTATACAACAAATTATGCAATGTATAATTTAATAAATCACAGTTTTCACAATTTTTGTCTTGATGACCCTGAAAAGCTTATCAATTTTGCTTATCTTTTAAAAAAAATGCTCTTTGTTTCATTGATCATTTCTATTGTTTTTTTTGGTCTCTGTTTTATTTATCTCCTCTCTGATCTTTATTATTTCCTTCCTTCTGCTGACTTTGGACTTTGTTCTTCTTTTTCTAATTCTTTTAAATTGTAGGTTGAGTTATTTATTTGAGATTTTTCTTTTCTTGATGTAGGACTGTTTCAACATAAACTTCTCTCTTAGAACTGCTTCTGCTGCATAGATTTTGGAAGTTTTGTTTCTATTTACATTTGTCTTGAGGTATTTTCTGATTTTTCTCTTTGAACACTTCATCAAACCATTCTGTTAGTAGGATTTTGCTTAGTCTCCACATGTTCGTGTTTTAAATGCAGAGATTTCTATAGTTGATTTAAAAAGAGCTGATTTCATGCTTTCCTACAAAATAATATTTAAATAAAATATAGATTGAAATAAGTGGATAGAAAAATAAATTCCTTGTAAACACTTGAGTGGTTGTATTAATATCAGGAAAAATAACTTCAAAGCAAAGATCATCACCAGAGATAAATAGAATTAGCCCAAGTTGTTTAAAGTGTCATATCATCAGGAAAACAGAGCAATTATAACAGAATTTGTAAATAATAGAAATGTAAAATATATGAAGAAATTTGACAAAAATAAATGGAGAAACAGATAGTTCCAAGAACATAATAAGAGGTTTTAACACATTGTCTCAAGAATTGACTAAAAGAGTCAAAAAAATCATTAAAACCATTGAGGAACTGAATAACACTAACAAATATAATGAGCTATTTGATATTTCTAGAATGTTCCTCCCAACAAATACAGAATAAGCATTCTTTTCAAGATCACATGGAGTTTTTCAATAACATAGATTATATTTTAACCATAAAACAAGTTTCAACAAATTCAGAAGGGTTAAAATCATATAGAGTACATTTCCTTAACATGAGAAAATTAAAAATAAAATCAGTAAGATAACGTATCTACAAAAATCCCCAAATATTTGGATATTTAACATTTGAAATTTCTTAAGATGGTTTGATATGACTAACATGGCTGCTGTGTTGGGAGTATATTGGATTGAAGTGATATTAAGAAATGTTTTAAGAGATTAGGCAAAAGAATATGGTAGTTCAACTTGGGTGTTAATTCAACTTGAGTGATGTAGAGAGGGGAGGATGAATTTTGTAGTAAAAATATCATGTTTACTTATGGCCTGGAGTTGAGGTCTCAATATGAGGGAGGAATCAAAAACAACTTTGAAGTTTTGGTGTGAAAAACTCAGTAGTTAGTTGTTCCATATGTTAAGATATTGAAAAGTGGAAGAAAATATGATTTAGGAACAGAAATCAAGGGTTCAGTTTTAGACATATTGAGTTTAGAATGCCTTCAGGTCTTGCCAGTGATACAGGAAATAGTTTTAGGGGGTTGTTGCCCAAAGTTTATGTATTAGGTACTAACTGTGAATTCTCAGTGTATAGGAGGAAATGGGTCAAATCATCTAGAGATAGAGCACAGAAAAGGAATGAAAACTGTCTCACTTTCTTTCCACTCAATATTATTCCTCAGCAGAGTATTCCCTGACCTCCAATGTAAATTAGGTAATATCTTCATTCTAGTACTTGTCATAACTTTTATTATTATATGTATTTGCATAACTATTTATATAATGTCTATGAATATGTCAGATAGAGATATATTGTTAAATGCCTATAAATAACAAAATATTAATACAATATTGATACATAAACATCATATTTCCTTTGGTCCCTAATAGACTATACCAACATAATTTAGCATGCCATCTCTGAAAGTTCTATCATTAAAAAGAGGTATTCTACTTAGGCCAAAAATGTGATCTTTAAGGGGACATTTTCTCTTTGTTATATATACTTCATTATTTCATTAAAAACTCTTTAAAATATTCATGTAACAATTATAAGAAACTACAGAAACATTTCAATTATACTTACACATGGAATTATTTGATATTTTGAAAGCTGGTAATTTGTTTCTCTGTAAAGGAAATGAAAAATGAGGGGAGGTATCTGAAATAGATTCACTAACAACTTATGCATGATTGTTATCTTACATGCCGATTCACATTTTCTCAACTTTATATTTTTCAGTTAATTAGGTGTTCCAACTTGTCAGGTATCATAGTTCTAAATAAGAGAGATTACCCATAAAATAACTTTCAATATTTACTTTACTTAACCACCTTTCTACACTAACATATGTGTAAGGGTATATATATGTGTATGTATTTCTACACACACACACGTATGCACACACTCACAGACTCTGTCTCATACAGACACACACACACACAGAGCCAAGGTTTTCATCCACATGTTCTAAAAATATTTTGTATGGAAATACCTCATGAAATTCAGTTTAATCTAAGTATTTGCCATTCTTTCAAATCTCAAATACTGTAGAGTAATAAACCCCATGGATATAAGTGAGAAATAAACCCTTTACATTTATTCTTGAAAGTCTACCTAGCTGAATTAAATAAACTCTATAATAAGAGCATACGTTACAAATACAAATAGTGCAGACACTGTAAGAGAAGTAACCAATGAGATAATAGTTACATTTCAATGAAGAGACCTATTTAGTCATCCATGTTATATAAATGAGTAACTCTTAGAAATTATGTGTTTATGATGGATGCCAACACTGGCGAAATGCAGTGTTTACTTTAATCTAGAAATCCCAGACATTTTGTACTGCTTGGTTATGCCTCCTTTTAATAGGATTCATTTTATCTTTGGTGATACAATGCTGTTTCAGCAGGAGGGGATCACTTATCAGGCAAATTAAATTCCTACTCAATTTCCTCACAATAACTCAAAAGCATGGGTATTTGAGCTTTGGGACTCAAGAAGAATTTATTATGAATCAGAAAAGAAGTTTTATCTGTATATGCAACACAGTTTGATGAATTCTAAAATATTATAAATGATTATAGGGTACGTTTCAGTGCTAACACAAGAGTATATTAGGAGTAAACACAATTATCAGTGACATATCGATATTTCTTCCCACCCAGAAAAAAGCAAATTGTTGAAATTATTTCCATTTTTATTTTCTCTGCTGCTGATTTCTGTAGTAATGCAAAGCATAGCACTGAGTTACTTATTTCTTTAAATGAGTAAAACAAAATTTAAAATAATTGAATCATTTATTGGATACAAAGAAAAGCAAGCACAGGAGAAATTGTTTTATAATATTTACTATATCTAACAATTTGCTAAAGTACATAATTGAGTACAAATACTATACTACTATAATGATATACTAACTATCCAGGATTAAACACATTATTATTAAGAATGCAGATGGAAGATTCTGCTCTCAAGAAGTATTGCTTTAGGATAGCAGTTAAAGAAATGAAACAATACAAAGCAAAACAAAACCTTGACACAGTTTTACTGCAGTCTATCTAGCTATCACTTAACTAAAGTTAACCATAATATAGATATCTTTCCTGGCCCCTTAAAATTATTTTTGCTTTAAAGGTAATTTAAACCTTTGCTTAAATAATTGTTTTTTTTTTTCTTTTATTCCTATGTTTAAGGATAGTACAATTTAGACAAAATAAGAAGGTTCATATATTTGGACTTATTTTTATTTCATCCTAAAATTACTATATGATAACTAGTTTACTTCTATCCTGTTAGACTTATAGGGATATTCCTAATTCCCATATCACACCATGGTTTAGGTATTTAAAATATTTGTTATATGTTAGTCTTACTTGGATAGTATAACTAAGCTGTAATAACATGTTTTAATTTTACTAACAAGGAGACTTTACTTTCTCAACTAAGCTAGAAAGGAAAAGAGCACAAGACAGTTTGAGACAGTGGAGGATTATAGGTTCAAATACCACAGTCTACCCCTTTAAAACTAAATTGTCAATAGATAAAATGAATCGATTTTTTAATCTGCTGTTAGCTCTTAGGACCATTTCCAGAACTTTTAAATGTTTGTGTGAGTGAATATAAATATACATATTATATAATATATACATTATAATGTATAGTACATAATGTATATATATATATATGTGTGTATATATATATATGTATATATATACATGTGTATAGTACATAATGTATATATATATGTGTATATATATATGTGTATACACACACACACACACACACACACACACACACACACACATATATATTTCCCATCAGTTTCACTGGTGAGTGATTTAGCAAAGGTCTTCACATCATTGTGCTGGAATCCTCACGGCTCTTTATCAGAAGCTGTTAAGTTTTCCCAAAAACTCAGGAACATAGCTGAGTTTACCTATGTAAGGGGTAAAGTCTGCCACCATCAAGAATTATATTCCCTGTCTAGGACTTTAATTGGTTATATGTCTATGAACTGAAACAGACTTTTTGTTTTATCTCATTTTGCATTTACTTGCAAGTCTCATCTTGCTTTTACTTAAACTTAAAAAGATGTTTTAAAAGATGGGACTTGCTTAACTTTTATTGTAAAAGGTCATATATTAATAGTTTAGCCTGTTTATCCCATTTCACTAGAAATCAAATGGACTATTCTCACTTAAATTGCTCTAAAGCTTCATCTCTTCCAGACCATTTATCCCTAACCATAAATGAGAATACATTCCTTTAAGGATATACAGAAGTAAGTAAACCTGGCTTTGTTTATAAAAATTGTAATAATTTCTGTGGAAGATCATAGCAAACCTTGATTTATGACCAGCAATGCAAAAATATAGGGTATATAGATAAGTGAGGACTTTAACAGGCATGTCCTTTTATAGTGGGATGTGGAACCTTGAGTGCTAATGTGATACTTATGTCAACTAAGTGCAAAAAGGATAGTGAATTACTGGCTTTCAGTCTTTATTGACCACTTCAGACACTTTGTGAAAAACTAAAAAGCAAAGGTGGGATCCTTAATAAAAATTAATCATTGCATTGCTCATTTGCTGAATTGGTGATATATTAAAGTGTGAACAACTTCAACCATCAAAAGTGCATAATTTTAACCAGTGTTTCAACTCAGACCAACACTTTTTGACCTCACCCAGCTCACTTTTGTAATTAAGAGATATTTAAGTAATAATCACATTGACCATTGAACATTGTTCCTCTGTAATTCACCAAATGAGGAGGTGGCTCAGCTGGATTTCTTAAGGTGTTGTCGCACTAAAATCTTGATATGTCATAAACCATGTGAAATGGTCAGAGGCCTATTTAGTTGAATGACTGGAAAACCTGATAAATAATTCATCAAAGAGATGAAATGTGTAGATTTAAATAATGCAAAATAGTGAAAGAAAATAAGACATTATAGATCCACACCATTGTGCCAGATGATCTATTAAATACTATATGTTCATTGCACTTTTCATACCAAAAAGAAAGATTATGAAATTAAATATAAATATAATATATTGATAATTAATAAGTGCAATAAAGAAAATTAAAGCAGGATAAGAAAATAGTAATTTTACATGATCAGAGAAACATTCCCTGAAGGGGTGGCATATGAATAGAGACCTGCATGAAGTGAGGAAGCTGTTGATGAAAATGTCTTGCTACTATCAGACCAAGTAAAGGAAACTGAATCAGTAGGCTAGTGTTGCATAACAAAACCAGCCCAGGGCTTCCCTGGTGGTGCAGTGGTTGAGAGTCTGCCTGCCGATGCAGGGGACACGGGTTCATGCCCAGGCCCGGGAAGATCCCACATGCTGTGGAGTGGCTGGGCTCGTGAGCCATGGCCGCTGAGCCTGCGCATCCAGAGCCCGTGCTCTGCAGCGGGAGAGGCCGCAGCAGTGAGAGGCCCACGTACCGCAAAAAAAAAAAAAAAAAAAACAAAAAAAAAAAACAGCCCAAAACTCTATGATTTAAAACAAGATGGGATACATCTTACATGAGGATAGTATTAAATAAATCCCATGCATGACATTTTTCAATATAACCCCATCTTATTAAGAAAAAATGCTGAAGGAGGAGCTTCAAGACGGCTGAAGAGTAAGACGAGGAGATCACCTTCCTCTCCACAAATACGTCAGAAATACAATTACATGTGGAACAACTCCTATAGAACACCTACTGAATGCTGGCAGAAGACCTTCCCAAAAGGCAAGAAATTCCCCAAGTACCTGGTTAGGGCAAAAGAAAAAAGACAAAACACAGACAAAAGAATAGGAATAGGACCTGCACCAGTGGGAGGGAGCTGTGAAGGAGGAAAGGTTTCCATACACTAGGAAGCCCCTTCGTGGGCAGAGACTGCGGGTGGCGGAGGTGGGGGAGCTTCAGAACCACGGAGGAGAGCACAGCCACAGGGGTGCGGAGGGCAAAGTGGAGAGATTCCCGCACAGAGGACCGGTGCAGACCAGCACTCACCAGCTTAAAAGGCTTGTCTGCTCACCCACCGGGACGGGCGGAGGCTGGGAGCTGAGGCTCGGGCTTCAGTCAGATCCCAGGGAGAGGACTGGGGTTGGCTGCGTGAACACAGCCTGAAGGGGGTTAGTGTACCACAGCTAGCTGGGAGGGAGTCCGGGAAAATGTCTGGACCTGTCGAAGAGGCAAGAGACTTTTTCTTCCCTCTTTGTTTACTGGTGTGTGAGGAGAGGGGATTAAGAGTGCTGCTTAAAGGAGTTCCAGAGACGGGCGCGAGCCGCAGCTATCAGCGCAGACCCCAGAGACGGGCATGGGATGCTAAGGTTGCTGCTGCCACCAACAAGAAGCCTGTGTGCAAGCACAGGTCACTCTCCACACCTCCCTTCCTGGGAGACTGTGCAGCCCGCCACTGCCAGGGTCCCGTGATCCAGGGACACCTTCCCCGGGAGAACACACCGTGCGCCTCAGGCTGTTGCAACGTCACGCTGCCCTCTGCCGCCGCAGGCTCGCCCGGCATCTGTACCCCTCCTTCTCCCCAGCCTGAGTGAGCCAGAGCCCCCTAATCAGCTGCTCCTTTAACCCTGTCCTGTCTGAGAGAAAAACACATGCCCTCAGGCAACCTACACGCAGAGGCAGGTCCAAATCCAAAGTTGAACCCTAGGGGCAGTGCGAACAAAGAAGAGAAAGGGAAATTTTGCCCAGAAGCCTCAGGAGCACTGGATTAAATCTCCACAATCAACTTGATGTACTCTGCATCTGCGTAATACCTGAATAGACAACGAATCATCCCAAACTGAGGAGGTGGACATTAGGAGAAAAGATATATATTTTTTTTCCCTTTTTCTCTTTTTGTGAGTGTGTATGTGTATGTTCTGTGTGTGATTTTGTCTGTATAACTTTTCTTTTTCCCATATGTCCGAGGGTTCTGTCTGTCTGTCTTTTTTTTTATTTTACTTTTTAAAATTTTTTTCTTAATAATTATTTTCTCTTTTAATAACTTTATTTTATTTCATTTTATTTTATTTTTTCTTTCTTTCTTTCTTTCTTTCTTTCTTTCTTTCTTTCTCTCTCTCTTTCTTTCTTTCTTTCTTTCTTTCTTTCTTTCTTTCTTTCTTTCTTTCTTTCTTTCTTTCTTTCTTTCTTTCTTTCTTTCTTTCTTTCTTTCTTTCTATTTTTTCTCACTTTTATTCTGAGCCATGTGGATGAAAGGCTCTTGGTGCACCAGCCAGGTGTCAGGGCTGTGCCTCTGAGGTGGGAGAACTAACTTCAGGACACTGGTCCACAAGAGACATCCCAGCTCCACATAATATCAAATGGTGAAAATCTCCCAGAGATCTCCATCTCAACGCCAAGACCCAGCTTCACTCAATGACAAGCAAGCTACAGTGCTGGCCATCCTATGCCAAACAACTAGCAAGAAAGGAACACAACACCATCCATTAGCAGAGAGACTGCCTAAAATCCTAATAAGTCCACAGTCACCTCAATACACTCCACCGGACGTGGACCTGCCCACCAGAAAGACAAGATCCAGCCTCATCCACCAGAACACAAGCACTAGTCCCCTCCACCAGGAAGCCTACACAACACACTGAACCAACCATAGGCACGATGGACAGACACCAAAAACAATGGGAACTATGAACCTGCAGCCTGTGAAAAGGAGACCACAAACACAGTAAGTTAAGCAAAATGAGAAGACAGAAAACAGCACAGCAGATGAAGGAGCAAGGCAAAAGCCAACCAGATCTAACTAATGAAGAGGAAATAGGCAGTCTACCTGAAAAAGAATTCAGAATAATGATAGTAAAGATGATCCAAAATCTTGGAAATAGAAGAGAGAAAACACAAGAAACGTTTAACAAGGACCTAGAAGAACGAAAGAACAAACAAACAATGATGAACAAAATAATAAATGAAACTAAAATTCTCAAGAAGGGATCAATAGCAGAATAACAGAGGCAGAAGAATGGATAAATGACCTGGAAGAAAAAATACTGGAAATAACTACTGCAGAGAAGAATAAAGAAAAAATAATGAAAACAACTGAGGACAGTCTCAAGGGCATCTGGGACAACATTAAACACACCAACATTCAAATTACAGTGGTCCCAGAAGAAGAAGAGAAAAAGAAAGAGTCTGAGAAAATATTTGAAAAGATTATAGTTGAAAACTTCCCTAATATGGGAAAGGAAATAGCTAATCAAGTCCAGGAAGCACAGAGAGTCCCATAGGGGTAAATCCAAGGAGAAACACGCTAAGACACATATTATTCAAACTATCAAAAATTAAATACAAAGAAAAAAATATTAAAAGCAGCAAGGGAAAAACAACAAATAATACAAAAGGGAATCCCCATAAGGTTAACTAATCACTCGGCAGAAACTCTGCAAGCCAGAAGGGACTGGCAGGACATACTTAAAGTGATGAAGGAGAAAAAACTACAACCAAGATTACTCTACCTAGCAAGGATCTCATTCAGATTCGATGGAGAAATTAAAAACTTTACAGAAAAGCAAAAGCTAAAAGAATTCAGCACCACCAAACCAGCTTTACAACAAATGTTAAAGGAACTTCTCTAGGCAGGAAACACAAGAGAAGGAAAAGACCTACAATAAGAAACCCATAACAATTAAGAAAATGGGAATAGGAACATATATATCGATAATTACCTTAAATGTAAATGGATTAAATGCTCCAAGCAAAACACACAGACTGGTTGAATGCATACAAATACAATACCCATATATATGCTGTCTACAAGAGGCCCAGTTTACACCTAGGGACACATACAGACTGAAAGTGAGGGGATGGAAAATGATATTCCATGCAAGTGGAAAACAAAAGAAAGCTGCAGTAGCAATTCTCATATCAGACAAAATAGACTTTAAAATAAAGACTATTACAAGAGACAAGGAAGAACACTACATAACGATCAAGGGATCAATCCAAGAAGAAGATATAATAATTGTAAATATTTATGCACCCCACAGAGGAGCACCTCAATACATAAGGCATATACTAATAGCCAAAAAATGGCAAATCGACACAGTCATAGTAGGGGACTTTAACACTGTACTTTCACCAACGGACAGATCATCCAGATGAAAATAAATAATGAAACACAAGTTTTAAATGATACATTAAACAAGATGGACTTAATATTTATAGGACATTCCATCCAAAAACAACAGAATACACATTTTTCTCAAGTGCTCATGGATCATTCTCCATGATAGATCATATCTTGGGTCACAAATCAATCCTTGGTAAATTTAAGAAAATTGAAATCATATCAAATATCTCTTCTGACTGCAACGCTATGAGACTAGATATCAATTACAGGAAAAAATCTGTAAAAAATACAAACACATGGAGGCTAAACAATACACTACTTAATAACTAAGAGATCACTGAAGAAATCAAAGAGGAGATCAAAAAATACCTTGAAACAAATGACAATGAAAACACAACACAAATCCTATGGGGTGCACAAAAGCAGTTCTAGGAGGGAAGTTTATAGCAATACAGTCCTACCTTAAGAAACAAGAAACATCTCAAATAAACAACCTAACTTTACACCTAAAGCAATTAGAGAAAGAAGAACAAAAATACCTCAAAGTTAGCAGAAAGAGAGAAATCATAAAGATCAGATCAGAAATACATGAAAAAGAAATGAAGGAAGTGATAGCAGAGATCAATAAAACTAAAAGCTGGTTCTTTGAGAAGATAAACAAAATTGATAAGCCATTAGCCAGACTCAACAAGAAAAAAAGGGAGAAGACTCAAATCAATAGAATTAGAAATGAAAAAGGAGAAGTAACAACTGACACTGCAGAAATACAAAGGATCATGAGAGATTACTACAAGCAACTATATGCCAATAAAATGGACAACTTGGAACAAATGGACAAATTCTTAGAAATGCACAACCTTCTGAGACTGAACCAGGAAGAAATAGAAAATATAAACAGACCAATCACAAGCACTGAAATTGAAACTGTGATTAAAAGTATTCCAACAAACAAAAGCCCAGGACCAGATGGCTTCACAGGCGAATCCTATCAAACATTTAGAGAGGAGTTAACATCGATCCATCTCTAACTCTTCTAAAATATAACAGAGGGAGGAACACTCCCAAACTCATTCTAGGAGGCCACCATCACCCTGACACCAAAACCAGACAAAGATGTCACAAAGAAAGAAAACTACAGACCAGTGTCCCTGATGAACAAAGATGCAAAAATCCTCAACAAAATACTAGCAAACAGAATCCAACAACACATTAAAAGGATCATACACCATAATCAAGTGAGGTTTATCCCAAAAATGCAAGGTTTCTTCAATATATGCAAATAATCAATGTGATACACCATATTAACAAAGTGAAGGAGAACAACCATATGATCATCTCAATCAATGGAAAGAAAGCTTACGACAAAATTCAACACTCATTTATGATAAAAACCCTGCAGAAAGTAGGCATAGAGGGAACTTTCCTCAGCACAATAAAGGCCATATATGACAAACCCATAGACCACACCATCCTCAATGGTGAAAAACTGAAACCATTTCCACTAAGATCAGGAAGAAGGCAAGGTTGCCCACTCTCACCACTCTTATTCAACATAGTTTTGGAAGTTTTAGACACTGCAATCAGACAAGAAAAAGATATAAAAGGAATCCAAATTCTAAAAGAAGAAGTAAAGATATCACTGTTTACAAATGACATGATAATATACATAGAGAATCCTAAAGGTGCTACCAGAAAACTACTAGAGCTACTCAATGAATTTGGTAAAGTAGCAGGATACAAAATTAATGTGCAGAAATCTCTAGCATTCCTATACACTAATGATAAAAAATCTGGAAGTGAAATTAAGAAAACACTCCCATTTACCATTGCAACAAAAAGAATAAAATATCTAGGAATAAACCTACCTAAGGAAACAAAAGACTTGTATGCAGAAAATTATAAGACACTCATGAAGGAAATTAAGGATGATACAAATAGATGGAGGGATATACCATGTTCTTGGATTGGAAGAATCAACATTGTGAAAATGACTCTACTACCCAAAGCAATCCATAGATTCAATGCAATCCCTATCAAACTACCACTGGCATTTTTCACAGAACTAGAAAAAAAATTCACAATTTGTATGGAAACACAAAAGACCTTGGATACCCAAAGCAATCTTGAGAAAGAAAAATGGAGCCTGAGGAATCAGGCTCCATCACTTCAGACTGTACTACAAAGCTACAGTAATCAGGACAGTATGGTACTGGCACAAAAATAGAAATATAGTTCAATGGAACAGGATAGAAAGCCCAGACGTAAACCCATGCACCTATGGTTGCCTTATCTTTGATAAAGGAAGCAAGTATATACAGTGAAGAAGACACAGCTTCCTCAATAAGTGGTGCTGGAAAACTGGACAGGTACATGTAAAAGTATGAAATTAGAACACTCCCTAAGACCATACACAAAAAATAAACTCAAAATGGATTAAAGACCTCAATGTAAGGCCAGATACTATCCAACTCTTAGAGGAAAACATAGGAAGAACACTCTATGACATAAATCACAGCAAGATCCTTTTTGACCGACCTCCTAGAGGAATGGAAATAAAAATAAATAAATAAACAAATGGGACCTATTTAAAATTAAAAGCTTTTGCACAACAAAGGAAACCATAAACAAGATGAAAAGACAACCCTCAGAATGGGAGAAAATATTTGCAAATGAAGCAACTGACAAAGAATTAATCTCCAAAATTTACAAGCAGCTCATGCAGCTCAATATCAAAAAAACAAACAACCCAATCCAAATATGGGCAGAAGATCTAAGTAGACATTTCTGGAAGGAAGATATACAGATTGCCAACAAACACATGAAAAAATGCTGAACATCATTTATCATTCGAGAAAAGCAAATCTAAACTACAATGGGGCTTCCCTGGTGGCGCAGTGGTTGGGAGCCCGCCTGTCGATGCAGGAGACACAGATTTGTGCCCCTGTCTGGGAAGATCCCACATGCCGTGGAGCTGCTGGGACTGTGAGCCATGACCACTGAGTCTGCGCCTCCGGAGCCTGTGCTCTGCAACGGGAGAGGCCACAGCAGTGAGAGGCCTGCGTACCAAAAAAAAAAAAAAAAAAAAAAAAATACTATGAGATATCATCTCACACCGGTCAGAATGGCTATCATCAAAAAATCTACAAACAATAAATACTGGAGAGGGTGTGGAGAAAAGGCAACCCTCTTGCACTGTTGGTGGGAATGTAATTCGATACAGCCACTAAGTAAAACAGTACGGAGGTTCCTTAAAATCTAAAAATAGAACTACCATATGACCCAGCAATCCCACTACTGGGCATATACCCTTAGCAAACCATAATTCAAACAAGGCATGCACCATAATGTTCATTGCAGCTCTATTTACAATAGCCTGGACATGGAAGCAACTTAAGTGTCCATTGACAGATGAATGGATAAAGAAGATGTGGCACATATATACAATGGAATATTACTCTGCCATAAAAGAAACAAAACTGAGTTATTTGTAGTGAGGTGGATGGACTTAGAGTCTGTCATAAAGAGTGAAGTAAGTCAGAAATAGAAAAAAAACAAATACCATTTGCTAACACATATATATGGAATCTAAGAGCAAAAAAAAAAAAGGTCATGGTCTTCCCTGGTGGAGTAGTGGTTGAGAGTCCTCCTGCTGATGCAGGGGACACGGGTTCGTGCCCCGGTCCAGGAAAATATCATGTGCCGCGGAGCAGCTGGGCCCGTGATCCATGGCCGCTGAGCCTGTGCGTCCGGATCCTGTGCTCCTCAAAGGGAGAGGCCACAGCAGTGAGAGGCCTGCGTACTGCAAAAACAAACAAACAAACAAAAACGAAAAAAAAAAAAAGGTCATGAAGAAACTAGAGGAAGATGGGAATAAAGACACAGACCTACTAGAGAATGGACTTGAGGATATGGGGAGGGAGAAGGGTAAGCTGTGACAAAGTGAGAGAATGGCATAGACATATTTACACTACCAAATGTAAAATTGATAGCTAGTGGGAAGGAGCCGCATAGCACAGGGAGATCAGCTCGGTGCTTTGTGACCACCTATAGGGGTGGTATAGGGAAGCTGAGAGGGAGGGAGATGCAAGAGGGAAGAGATATGGGAACATATGTATATGTATAACTGATTCACTTTGTTATAAAGCAGAAACTAACACACAATTGTAAAGCAATTATACTCCAATAAAAATGTTAAAAAATAAAAAAATAGAAATCATAGAAATTCTGATAATATCTGCATGTAAATATGTATGTATATTATAAAATTAAATTATATTATATTATTAGACACATTTATATCAGCTGTGTGCTTTTTTAGGAAGTATTTTTAAAATAAAAATATTACTGCAAATTTGAAAATAGAAGAGAAAATGGTAACAATATAAATTCCAGTGAAACAATGATACTGTCAAATGATGCAGAATTAATTTTATTTATTAGAAAGGGCAAAATCATACCGATAAAATATCCATAAGGAAAAATAGCATTTGGTAATAAACATTAATATTCCTTACAATATAATTTCAAAATACATAATTCAAAAACTGATATAAAACCTAAGGAGTAACTGACATTCTCTTTCCGAAGACATCAGTTCAAAGGTGGAAAAATATGTAAAGGCCTGACCATACTTAAAATACACAATTCTAAACCACAACAATAAAAACTATATATAAAATATATAAATTAATACAAGTTGTTACCAAATAACCCTGCCCACAATGAAAGTATATAAGCAAAAAACTACGGAAATTTCTAAATACACATAACCTTAAAAGCCTTTATTAAAAAAACAAACAACAATAAAACCAAAAAAAAAAACACTGAAGAAAATAGCAAAGTTTAAATTTTTTTTAAATCCTCTAAATTAAGGAGGATTATAAATATAAAGCAGAAGTAAATTTAATGGTACGACAAAACAAAGAAAATAGTGTTGATCGATGAGACAAAACTCCATTGACTATTTCAAATAATTGGCTGTCCTACCACAAATATAAAGAAGATAAGACAAGTGCAAATCGTCTTTATTAAAAAGAGGAATATAACCACATATAGAGGTTATTTCTAAATAGCATTTCTATTAAGATAAATATTAAAATAAAGATGAAATGAACATTTTCTTAGGAACACACAAAATTCCACATTGACTTAAATATAAATAGAAACCCCAAATATACAATAAACAGGGAAAATTAATGATCTAACTTCTGAAACAGGACTCTTTTATGTGAGTTGTATCAAGATTTGTCAGACTTGTTATTTCTTATTTACACAAAGAGAGCAGATAACTGAAAATACAAACAACTATCAAATGTCTTTCTGAGGCTAACAGAACTCAAACTCAAATTTATAATATAACATAACCCAAATTCCTTGAGCAAATAAGACTTAGACACACAAGGATATTTCAACATAGAAAATGCACCAATATAATTTACTAAAATGCTGGACTTAGTAGGGAAAAATAAACAATGCTTTTTACTACCAAAAATAATTTGCTATAATTAAGCTTCTATTGCTCTTTAAAACTTTAGGAAATTACGAAAAGGAAGAAGAAATTTCTCACTACACCAAAGATTAGATACTCCAAATCTAAAGCAAACATCATTCTTACTGATGATGCATTAAATTAGTGACCATAGAATCTGGACCAGAACAAGGATAATTAATTTTATCTCTAACCTTTAAATTTTATGTGGAGAACCATCACAAAACAATAAAATAAGGAAAATAATTAAAATGTATTAACTATTGGGAAAGAAGAGCATTTATAAAGATTGATATTAATATTTAATTATTTACTAGAAAATCAATTGGAAATCTATTATGTCATAATTTATATGGATTTCTAGCCTTCATACGAATAAAATATTCATGAATGAAAGATAAAATACAGTAAAATCAATAGATTTTTTAATATCAGAAATAAACAAAAGTTATAAAATAGGAAAGTATAGCTCATTTATAATAACAATCAAAACCTGAAGAAACTCAGAATGATCTGAATCACAATTTCTTCAGGCAAACTCCACAGAAAGATGTAAAGTAGATCTTAATAAAAAGGATTGCTATCATGCCTACGGATCCTTTCAGTTCTGTGATTACTTCAGTACTGTTAAGTGGTAAATTTTGCCCAAAGTAATTGATAAATGCAATGATATTTCAATCAAAATCCAAACAGGATATTTTGAAGCTTCTCAATTTGATCCTAAAATTGATATGGAAAATATATATATATATAAATAAAAATAGTAATGGAAATTAAAAACAAAGATATGAGGGTTTTCTTATTCTGATGTCAAAGCATCTATTCATCTGTGATTAAAAATGTATTTATTACCACAGGAATATACAAAAGAGCAGAAAATAAAAATGAGAATTTAGGGAGTACAGAAATAAGCATGTACATATAGGGATATTTAATGTGCTGTGAAACTTCACATATGTGACCTGAAGATGAATAATTCTGTAAGTGAGTTTGGGATACCTGGGGGAACTTTTAAATTATTTTTTATTTGGCACTATTTATACAAAATCCGAACGTCAAAGATATTACAAGTAAAGACAGAAAAATGCATTTCTAACCCTGGATTTGCTGAAATTATGCCTTGATTAACCTTGACATGAATCCTTTTTCTTATGGTGACCCAGTATCAACTGAATGTCTAGGGAGTAAACCTAAAGGGGTTGGACAATGAAAATATTAAATGATAAAATACAAACAAAACAAACCAAAATGTAATTAGCTGGTCTTGATTCCAAATATAAATTAAATATTTTTTATAAGTTGAATGGTCAATAAGATTTTTTACATATCTGTCTTAATTTGAATAAAATGAAAACAAACATACATAACCTATACAAAGTTTTAATGCTGCCAATCTAAATATCTTGTCCTCTTTTTATGTTAAAAATAGTCAAAATTTTATAGTTTTAAATACTTTATTTTGTTCCCTCTACTGTTCTCTGAAGAGATTTATCTTAAAAAACAAAAACAAAAACAAGGATAGAATATTTGAGTTACCTTGAATAATATAAGGCCAGCTTTTGTCAAATTGTATTTTCATCATCTCTTAATAGGTGTTACTTGGAAAACATATTCAGTGGTGAAAGGTTGAGAAATTTGGAGTTAAATATAGTTTATGTGAATGCTAATGAGCAATATGAATCTTTACAAGAAAGATATTATTTTAGTGTTTCCCAAATTTATGACCCCAGAAACTTGTTTCACAAAAAGTGTTGTAGAGAGCACATTTTGGGAATGTGCAATATTGCTAATAATTGTTATGTGTTTAACACTGTAAAATAATTAGACTCTGAAAACACACTTTATTAATATAGTATGGGTTCCAGTTATCAAATAGATATGAATTATTTATTCTAGAATTAGAAAGAAGTTCAAAGGTTACTTTGGAAACTCTTTATCTGTTACTTTTTTTTAAGTCCTATGTATTTATTCATTTCCATATCTAAAATGAATCTTCTCAAATGAATAACAGGCATTATTAGGTGAAAGAAAAGTAATGCAATCTACTTTTAACAGTGAAGACACTTCAGTTTATTAAATTAATAAACATTAATTTAAGCATTTCAAATTAACCATCTCTATCCCCAAAGTATCCTAGAGTTCCCAGTTGTTGCTGTACCTTAACCTTTCCCAGCTGTGACTTGAATCATACTTTCAGTAATGTGCCATTCTCAGTGACAGTGATTAGTTGGAAAGGAGGTTGAATTCCAAAGTGCCAAACATTCATCTGGCAAAAAAAAGTATATCATTGCATCTGGGGGAAAAAATGCAGGCTCACCTGTACCAAGAACTCCCCCTTCCTTGTTCTATTCACTGCATGTCAAGATATTCTTGGATAGATGGGAATGACTTTTTCCCCTACTACCTGAATCATTTATACATAAAATGAAAATAGTATAGGGTACTGGGCATATACCCAGAGAAAACCATAATTCAAAAAGACACATGCACTCCAATGTTCATTGCAGCAGTATTTACAAGAGCCAGGTCATGGAAGCAAGCTAAATGCCCATCAACAGAGGAATGGATAAAGAAGATGTGGTCCATATATACAATGGGATATTACTCAGCCATTAAAAGGAACAAAATTGGGTCATTTGTAGAGACGTGGATTGATCTAGAGACTGTCATACATAGTGAAGTTAAGTCAGAAAGAGAAAAACAAATATTGTATATTAACACATATATGTGGAATCTAGAAAAATGGTACAGATGGTTTGCAAGGCAGAAATAGAGCACAGATGTAGAGAACAAATGTACGGACACCAAGGGGGGAAAGTGGGCAGAAGGGGGGTTGGTGGTGGTGGGATGAATTGGGAGATTGGGATTAATATATATAAAATAGATAACTAATAAGAAGCTGCTGTATAAAAAATAAATTAATTAAATTAAATTAAAAAATTAGTATAGGGTAGCATAATATTAGAGGCTGAAAACATTCTAAGATAACATTTTCTTTGAAAATATATTGTAAAAGTCATTCTCATGAATATCAAGCCTGAATTTTTTTTTAAAAAATAGTAGTTAAATATGAATCATGATTACTAAAGCTTGCATAAAAATATAAAAACTCTTTCATGGGAAAAACCTCAAAAAACCCATCATTTTTATTTCCATAATGGAATGCTGTGTATTGACACCTAATTATCTTTTTAAAGAGAAGACTGTAACAGTGGTAAAGAGATTATGATAACAGTACAACTCTCAGTAAAAAAGTGGTTCATTAAGTATGATCATTGTAGTTCTTACCTCCTAAAAATATTCTTTGGAAATCACAATGATTGTTCACATTTGAATCAGATTATCACATTAAATTTCATAACTAATAAAGTTATTTTTGTTTAATATATTTTCAATTCTAAACCTTAGCAAAGATGACATTTTGGTATATTTTAAATAAGGGGAATCCTATTGATTGGTTAAGTGTCCAAATTTTTGTTTTGTTCTGTTTTACAGAAATATGAAACATTATTTCAATTCTTTTGCATTAGCTGAACCCATGTGTCTGGCTAAAATGAAAAATAGGAACTATGTTATATTCTTCTAATTTATGATGTCTATAGTGAGCCATGAAGTTTTCATACAGCTGTGAAATGTTTAAGTGGTTCTTAAGCATATTTTAGGACCTGCCATTGTAACTATTATGTCAGAAAATAATTATTGCTAGAAAATTTCTCACAGAAAGTGAAAATGGTGATTTTTTTCCCCTTTTTTTCTCTCTTGTGAAAAGGTTGTTTGGTCTCTCTCATTTAATGCCTAAAATAATTTATAATTTTACTGTTGATAAAACACTTTTAATTATACTGTTGAAGAAGTGAGTGTTCAATATTTACCAAATATGAGATTTAATTAAAGGGACTATTTTAAGAATCTAAGAAAAAAATATAATCTTCTAAATAAAATTATCAATATTTGTTGTGTTCCATTTCACAAGGCAGATATATTACATATGTTAAAAAATATATGTGACAATGCAGTGTACACAAATGTTGAAATCTCTAACAAACATTTTATCATTAGCACTTAATAGTGTTATCTGGACAGGATGATACAGTCCTTTCTCTGTTCCCTCTCAAAATAAAAATCTGGGCCATCTAATCAAAAATACAAATTATTCCTTAGATTTGAGCAAGCTACATCCAAATATTCAAACAATCCATTTACAAAGAGGTATGGACATCAGTCTGTCTAGAAGCAGTAAGAACAGCAGAAAATGAGATTCGGTTAGAATATGAAATGTTTCACTTCCAAATTGTGTAACTATAAATATGTCACTTAACCTCTCTGAAGTTTAGTTGCCTTATCTGTAAAATGCAGTTCCACTGTAACTGATGAGAGTCCCTGTTTCCTTTAAAGCATTTAGCCTGATGCTTACAGAGAAAAAAGAGCAGTATTTGAAAATATGAATTTTGGAATTAGATTGCCTAATTTAATTCTAGCTCTGCCAGTTATTAACTATGTGACTTAGGGTAAATTACTGGACATCATTTTCCTAATTTGTATAATAGTGATAATATTTGTACTTATTGCATAAGATGATTGCAAAAACTGAATGCTAATATAAAACACTTAAAATTGAGGTTAGTGCATGACTAATAAATATATATGTGCCATTTTTATTACTAGTAGTTTCTGTATTCTGACACATTTGAGAGGTAATTGTCATTTTGACAATTCTTATATGTACAAAGGATAAAATAATAATAGTATTAACTGAGAGATTTCTTGTATCATTTTTTAAAAATTTGGACAATTACATTTTGTATTTAGGAAATATGGCAATGCACTCATTGCTAAAATAAAGATGCTCTAAAGGAGCTTAATAAAGAGACCAAGAGAGAGAGAAAGAGACTGAAGTTACCCAAGGTTTCTTTCAGTGCAAAACTCTACAATTTGATTAGTCTTGAGATGGGTAAAATAAAATAATAAAAATGATTCATTCAATCTTCTCAAACTTACTATTCATTGTTAAATAAATAACTGGCTATTCTTCCATTGTGGAATAGAACTTTAGTCAAGTTTTTGAATTGGATGGAAACAAATAAGAAAAAAGAAAGGAGACTCCTGATTAAAGTGGTTAATTACGTAAGTGTATATGGTTATTGGAGCTTAACATCTATATGTTCATAAGGAGTTTCTTAAAACTGGAAAGCTTCTGGTATTAATATGTCTGAGCTAAAATAGAACTGTTTTTTTCCTGCTCAGAACTCACGTCACAACAACAAAGAGAAATAGAACCAAAAGAGCAATTGTCATTTTCCACACAAATAAGAGCTTCTGTAACTCCAAATAGGACAGGAAAGGCTGCTACATACAATGAAAGTCAAACAGAGGGGAGAAAAGATTATAGTAGTGCCAGTCCCAGACCAAGACAGTGTTTTCAAAAATGGTACCAGTCCATTGTTTATAACAAGAAAGGAAACACAGTCTGGCAATGGATGCTCAGAAAAATTTGGAAATGCAAAAATATGCTTCCAAAGGAATTTGATTAATAAGTTGAACATCATGGCAGTAAAATTTACACAAACATGCAATATGTTACTAAAACATGTTGAAGGGGAAAGACTCTATATTGTGAGAAGAAATGAAGCTTTAATCTCTGTAGAGCAGTAAAATGCAAAATAATTTAGATGCTCATATTGTAAACTTATTGTAAACCAGAGATAATTATTTCTAGCATGAACAAAATGGCCAAGGATTACCAGCCTCATTTAAAATTAGTTATTAATTTAAAAAAATCAAAATTAAAAAATAAGCAAACTGATGGAAAAAATAAACATAAAACAGAAAGTAAACCCTCCAAATGTTGTCATTGTGAAAGGCAGCTGGTGAAAATCATTAAAGTTTTCACAAGAATTTGAAAAACAAAGTATCAAAGTAATAATCTGTATTAGTTATCTATTGTGGCTTAAGAAATTAATTAGTAGTTCCAAATGACAAACATTTATTATCTCACAGTTTATGTGGGTTAGGTATTCAGGAAAAGCTTAGCTGCGTGGTTCTGACTGAGGGCCTTTCATGAAGTTGTCATTAATATGTCTGCCCATGGTGCAGTCATCTGAAGGCTTGACAGCAGCTGAGGGATCCACCTCCCTCTTTATTCAGGTGGCTGAGGTCAGGATATCTCAGTTCTTTGCCATGAGGACTTCCCATAGAGCTGCTAAGAAAATGGTAGCTGCTTTCCACAGAACAAGTGATGAAAGAGAGAGAGAGAAAGAGTGAGAGAGAGAGAGAGAAAGGCAGTCACAATGCCTTGTTATGATCTAGTTTTTGAAGCTGTATACCATCATTCACTACCACTTTATTTTATTTCTTAAAAGCAAGTCACTAAGTTCAGCCTATGATCAAAAGGAGAGGAATCAAAGCCCACCTCTTGAAGGGAGGAGTTACAAAAAAAATTGTGACTGTATTTACAAAACAAGCATATCACCCATCTAAAAATATGAACTCAACATATAGACCTAAGGGCTCAAAAATTATGTGGCAAAATGAATTTAAGCTGATAGAGCTCAAACAAATTGAGAGAAATATTTCATAGTAGAAATAAAAGCTAACTTGAAAACAAGACAGAGAAGAGTAGGCAGGACAAAACACTGATAAAAGATATATAATAAGGGCTCATGGAGGACTTGAATTACAGAAGTGAGCAAAACAAAATGAAATGATTAGATGCTTTATAGGATTAACGAGGAAATGATTGTGTTTTTCGCTAATCATATTTAAAATTATTGGCACTCTCACTCTATGTAAATATTAAGCTTAATCTCTCTGCAACCAAAACTCAGGCATGGACTTGTTACTTACTAGGATCAATGGAAAGTGAACCAAAGTAATATATGCCCTTCTGGGCAGAAATTTTAGATCCCAAAGCATGGTATGCCATGCTCTCTTTTTCCCTGCTGCTGTGATCAACATCTCTATTAGATAGAGCTCTTAAATGTCCATGATGACAGAACCCCACTGAAGACATGCAATGAGTGAAATAAACTTGATTCTTAAAGTTTTTGAAATTTGTGAGCTTGTTTATTAATGTAGTATAAATAAGCTTATCCTAAATAACATGGACTCTGAGTGGAGCTTATACTATCATCAGTCCTGGATCTCAGGGTTTGGACTTGGACTGAAACTAACACTGTCTTCTCTCCTGGTTCTCCTGCCTTTGGATTCAGACTGGAGCTATACCACTGGCTTTCCTGAATCTCTACCTTGATGACTGCGGATATTAGACGTTTCAGACTCTATAATCCTGTGAGTCAATCCCTCTTTCTGTGTCTCTTTCTGTGTCTCACCCTCTGTCTCTCTCTCTATATATATATACAGAGAGAGAGAGAGAGAGAGAGAGAGATATGAAGCTTTCTAACTAGTTTCTCTGACTCCATCCTTATCCTAGTCCAATAATACAACTGCCAAAATGACATGTCTAATAAAATATATCTGGCTATATCACTGCCTGCTGAACAACTATTTAACAGCTCTTCACCTTTTTCAGAATAAAGGTTAAAGTTATCATGACTTGTGGTGCATTTAATGATCTGAAAAGAATGCTATAAATAGTAAAATAACATTATAAAGACAAAAATATTATAATTCATAAATGTCATAATACATTGCTAAATCATCTATTAATTATAAATGAAACATAAGAAAAATTACTAAACTCTTGAACATGAAATGAAAATAAAAGTGGAAATACTAATTGTGAAATGGTAAGTTATGCTAAGGTAGAATTTAGAATTTAGTTATTTAGATATATTCTATCCACTTAGGTACTTAGAGCTGGTAGTCGCTAGCCACATGGCTATTGGTATTTAGACTTCAATTAATTTAAATATATGAAATATAAATAAGTGTATTGTTAAATACATAAAACTTAACAAGTGGCTTTACTAGCCAGTCTTCAATTACTCGATTGTCATATGTGACTTGTGGTTATGTATTGGACACCTGTAAATACAAAATATGTTTAACACACATGTAATACTGTAATACTATTTACCTCTTTTAGAAGAAAATGTGCCTTTTATATGAACCGTAAGTTAATCTGGGGCTTTTATCCAACCTGAGGATATACACACAAAACAGAACAAGAGTATTCTTCTGTGTTAAAGTATTACAAAATGCAGACATTATCTTTTTCTGTGTCCTAATTTTAGCTTTCAATTCAGAATATTTCAGTCTGTGATGCCAAGTTTCAATTTCTAGTGTAGGTTTAAACCAGTTCATGCATTCACAGAGATAGAAGTGCCTACTGAGTCACAAATTTGTATACAGACCACCAACACTGATATCACTGCCACAGTTGGAGCCATGCTCAGATCACAGCTGAGAGCCTAACATACCTGTTACATTACATTTGGAGTTTAGGAGTCTTTGCAAGGGCCTCCCCTGAAATCCTGGCATATGCCAAGCTGTTGTAGTCATGTAGATCCACTTACTCCTGCAGACTAGTGCATAAGTAAACGTTTCTCAGAGCAGATAGGAACCCCATCGGGTTGTAACTAATGCAGATGGTACTCTGTCTTTGACTAGGTGCCTTCCAAGTGACAAACAGGAACATCTAGGCTCATGTGCCTGCATTCAACTGTCAGAAATTTATCAGTACCTATATTGGCTTTTAGCCATCATAACCAATGTATTAGTCTGGATTCTCCAGAGTAACAGAAAGTAATTGGAGACCTATATCTGTATCTTTCTCTTCCACTCTCACTCCTTCAGAGTTAGAAAAGTTAAATAGAAACTATTAGTTAATAATAGAAAACTATTAGTTAATAATAGTTAGAAAGGTCTTCCCTGGTAGTGCAGTGGTTAAGAATCTGCCTGCCAATGCAGGGGACACAGGTTTAAGCCCTGGTCCTGGAAGATCCCACATGCCGTGGAGCAATTAAGCCCGTGTGCCACAACTACTGAGCCTGTGCTCTAGAGCCGGGAGCCACAACTACTGAGCCCACTGCCACAACTATTGAAGTCCACGTGCCTAGAGCCCATGCTCTGCAACAAAGAGAAGCCACTGCAATGAGAAGCCCACGCACTGCAACAAAGAGTAGACCTCGCTTGCTTCAACTAAAGAAAGACCGCACACAGCAACAAAGACCCAATGTAGCAAAAAAAAAAAAAAAAAAGTAAAAAATAAAATATAATAAAGAAAAATAGTTAGAAAACTATTGCAATTTTCAAAGTTGATATTGTGAAGGCCTAAACAGAAGTATGGACAGGGCCGTTGATGAGTGAAAAATTTTCCAAAGATAAAAATCAACATTAGTGACCACATGGAGTAGTCTCCCAAGAATTTAGAGTCTGGATATTATATACTCTCTTAGCTTATGAATATAGCATTGCAAGCCTTTCCAATGGAGTCAACTCTGTTTTCAAATTTTAAAAAGATAAAATTATTGTTACCTGTGATTCCATCTCCTGCATTACTTGTTCATGCAGATAATGATACTATTATCATTAGTCTTTCTGTAAAACAAAAAGCTCTGGGCAATAACATATCTTTTATGAATCTACTTTTAACTGACACAAAATCCATCTCATTGTCTGTTAGATAGTAAGAGGAAGTTTTGTGCCTCATAACTGAAAAATCCAGAGGCAAATCTGGCTCAGGCAAGGTTTGGTCAATCTTCTCAAATATTTTCATCAATGACAAGGATACTCTTGGTTTCTGCTCTGCCTTCTCTGATCAGCATACAATTATATGCTTACATCCACTCACCTGTTCTTTCTTTGTGGTTGCAAAATAGGTGTACTTTCAGACTTGTTTGTGTGGTGTGTTCTGTGTGTGTAATTGCATTTGTGTGTGTGCATGTGTGTGTATATGTATGCACAATGTATATGCACAATGGATGCCCTGGAGTATGTATAAATGGGCCATATTTTGAAGTGGACATAAATTTTTGGATTTTTGAGAAGGATTGCAGAGTGCAGTAACTCATATTAGAGGAATAACTGAGGTGGATGAGCCCCTGCAAACCACTTCTACAACAGATGTTTTTACAAGACGTGGTAAAATACCCATGAGTTGAAGTCAGTATTGCTCTAACCAATAGAAGTCAGTATTGCTCTAACCAATATACATGATATTCTTATAACTATTGCCAAATAACAGAGGTAATAATCTACTAAAATGGATTTAAGTTTTCACACACTCTGAATAATTCTCTAAATCTGTTAATAAGGACCTATCATTAAAACAGCAAAAACATCAACAATAATGAAATGATTGAAATAAAAGTGTTCCTATATACCTGAAATTAATACAGTATTGTAAATCAACTACACTTCAATTTTTAAAAAGTGTGTCTAATAATTCTTTATATTAGAAAAATTTTGTACTGTTCATAAATGAAACATAATATATTAGCACACAATATATAGCATCATTTTTGCTCTCATTATAATAAGCACTTGAATACATTTCAAGGGTCTATATGCAATCTTCTATCAGTGAGGCATTAGCTAAATGTTTATGCAATTTGTGTGGCATCTGAGAAAAAATAATTTAAAACAAGATGTTGGGTTAACAGATCAATACAAATTTAAATTAAAATATTAAGGAACCACACACAGCCTATACCCAGAAGGCAAACTTCTACCACATCATTCCTTCAAAGTGTAACAGATTCATTTCTGAGACAATGGATTCTGACCTTATGTGTAACTGAGAAACCAAAGTTTGATTTTACTTCCCTTTGATGATCTCAAAGGAGAATAAAGCAATATAGTGAAACAACAGAGAACACATACACTGTGTGTGTGTGTGTGTGTAAATATGTGTGTGTGTGTATGTATATAAATAGAGAGAGAGAGAGAGAGAGAGAGAGGGAGAGAGAGTGCTAGTTTAGCTGTCCTCATTAAGGATATTATTCCATCGGAGAAGAGCCAGAAGTAATAAACTTGAGTCTTTTTCTTGTAAAGATTACTGTTAATCTCAACAACCAAGAGAGAACCTCTAGAAATTGTTCAGTTCACATAATTAAGAAAGTCTATATCTAAAATAAGATAATAAATAAATATAGTAACTTCTTAGACAACATCTTGTACATTTAAATAATTATAATTCTTCATTGTAATCACTGTGAATGTCTACACAGTCTACAAATGCCATTGTTAAAAATGGGAAAATTCTACTTAGAATGTTTTTGTCTCTCACTCTTCCTTTTGAATTTTTTCAATTATTACTTTTATCTTTTGAAGGCATTTATCAATTATAATTACATACATTAATTCATCAAATATTTTAATTTGTGCCCTATCCCAGGGCAATATGATACAGTTCCTTATTTTTTCAACTTGAATTAAGCATCTTTTCTAAAATACTGCTAAAATAAAATTTTAAGATATTTTAAATAAATAGTGCTACTTTTGTCTGAATAAAGAATATAATGTTCTGTGTGCAAGAATGTAAGTTACAAAAGAAAATTGTCTCAGTTTTTTTTTCTTTTAGTATGCACATCTCTCTCTAGGAAATGGAAATGAGATAGAGGAGAGAAAGACTGTAAGACAGTGACACATTTGGATAGTTGGAACAATTTGACCAAAGCGCATACTGGAATTAAAATTATAAGAGTAAGAATAAGAGGAGTTGGAGCTGAAAGACATTTTAATACACAGAAATCACACAAATATTAACTTGCTCAATACTGATGATGATCAAAAGGAAAAAGATAGAATACTTCCAGTCCTAAACAGGAAAACAAACATTAGTTCCAATAAAAATATGGAAAATTTATCCATGGTAATGTAAAAAAGTATGCATGTATGATATCTACTAAATTGATATCAGTCATGGTAATTACAAAGAATGACAAACTCATGTTTGTGGACCTTAGTATGAAAAGAGATATTTTATTCATTGTTAGAATAGAAATAGTTTTACAATGTATTTCTTCTTTTTTTAATTTAATTTTATTTATTTAAAAAAATATTGTTTAATAGATCTTTATTGGAGTATAACTGCTTCACAACTGGGTGAAGCGTGAGTAGCATCACAATATACTTCTACTGTTTCTATAGTTGTCATTTTTTTAGTATACAATGGTAAATATGAAAAAATAAAATGATTGGCATAGCTAAAGAATGTAAAACATCTTGATGGGTTATTATAGTTTATGGAGTTTTGTACCATGTTCTTTTACAAAGGGAATGGAAAAAAAATAACTTGTGAGTAGAAAATTCTTTTTTTTTAAGTTTTTATTAGAGTATATCTGCTTTACAATGTTGTGTTAGTTTCTACTGTACAGCAAAGTGAATCAGGTGTACATATACATACATCCCCTGTTTTTTGGATTTCCTTCCCATTTAGGTCACCACAGAGCACTGAGTAGAGTTCCCGGTGCTGTACAGTAGGTTCTCATTAGTATCTATTTTATACATAGAATCAATAGTGTGTATATATATATGTCAAACCCAGTCTTCTGTGGTAGAAGAAAGCCTTTCAAAAAGCTTTGAAAACTTCAGGTGAAAATTCTTTGGGGGAATGCTTAGGGATGGGTTTTATGGAGTTTCTAACTTTCATTACCTCTAATTTTCTTTGTTTTTAAGAATATCGGTTTTGTCTGCAGGGCTTATTACTATTAACATGTGGAAGAATTTATTAATTAAGCACAGTTATCTTTTATATAAGTTATCTTCAGATCTTTCAATGTTATTCCAATCAAATTTTAAATCCTGTACATCTCTGAAGTAATATTTTTGAAATCATCATAATTATTAATCATTACAATAGTTACATTTATTTTTTAAATGATGCATAATCTATCCAGTAGACTTTTAAGAATAAAAACAGCATATATTAATATATGTGTACATATATATATATAAACAGCATATATGTGTGTGCATTTATATGTGTGTATGGGTATGGATGTGTGTGTGGGTGTTGTGTGTGTATGAATAGTATGGTAGCAGTAAAAATTTAATAACAATTATGTGTAATAAATTATTTTATTACACAGTTACACCCATGAGTTGTTATTGCTATTATATTCATTCTATAGTTAAAGGAACAAGAGCTGTGCTGGGATTCAAACCTAAGTATTGCTACTTTTAGAGTTGTTCCCTTAGGCACTATGATGTATAATATACAGTAATACATGTATGTGTTTATATATGTGAAAATATATTTACATATGTAAGTACATATAGCCAGAAAAAGTCATGGAATATTCATAGAATCAAAAAGAAAGTTATGGTAATATCTATATTATCATAAATATATAATTGTTAACATTCTTAAAAGGAAAATATATTAAAAAATATACTAAATTCTAGGATCTCAAACTATGTAATAAAATTAAAACAACTAAAACACGACTAATGAAGGAATTAATAATATATTAAAGTTTAGAAGCTGCTAAAAGTAAGATAGTGTTTGTGAAACTAGGAGGTACCAAAATCCTCTATAGTGCATGTGTATCTATAAGAGTGATTATAAAAGAAAATCAGGAAGAATGAGCTCAGATGTCTTTGGTTAAATACCTCACATACCAATTAAAAAACTTGTATGTATTCTATATGCAATAACTATCCCTGAAATGGAAATAAAAACATGCCAAGTACATGTGGTTTCTTAGTGGTAAATACTTCCTAACTCACAGATTAGGTTTATGTTTAGAAACTTTTAGGAGCAAATATATTTTGTGTTATTTTTAGGAATTGTATATGGAACATGTATTTTCAAATTTTTAAAAAATAAATTTATTTATTAATTTATTTATATTTGGCTGCATTGGGTTTTTGTCGCTGTGCTCGGGCTTTCTCTACTTGCAGCTAGCGGAGGCTACACTTCGTTGCGGTGTACAGGCTTCTCATTGTGATGGCTTCTCTTTGTTGCAGAGCAGGGGTTCTAGGCACATGGGCTTCAGTAGCTGTAGCACACAGGCTCAGTAGTTGTGGCTCTCAGGCTCTAGAGTGCAGGCTCAGTAGTTGTGGTGCATGGGCTTAGTTGCTCTGCGGCATGTGGGATCTTTCAGACAAGGGCTCAAACCCATGTCCTTGCATTGGCAGGTGGATTCTTAACCATTGTGCCACCGGGGAAGTCCCTCAACTGGTTTTAATGTTTAAAATAATTTATAAGAATGTCTGATATATGAATCTTTTGATCTGTCAAATTTTGCTTCATGTATTTCTAAACTATAATATTAGGTACATAAAGTTTAGGTTTTATATGTTGTTCATTGACATTTTATCATTATGAAATATCATGCATAATGTTTTTGTTATTTAAAGTCTCCATTTTTTAAATAATATAGCCAAACCAAATATCTTTTGGTTAGTGCTTAAATGATAAAATTTTTTAACCACTGTAGTTCCAACTGTTGTATTTCCTTATTTTAATGTGTCTTTTTAAAACAGCATATAATTGGGTTTCAATTATTTAATATTTATAGAATATATGTAATTATATAGTATATATATTATAATAAAATAATTATATACAAATTATGTATTTTTTATTGATATTCACTATTTGATGAGCATAGTTCCCCCACTATCTTTAATTATTTAGACATGGTTTTCTCTAGTTCTTTAAAAAAATTATAACAGTTGATTTGCATTTTTCTCTGCTAAATTTGACTTCTGGTTTTCTGTAGGGACAGTTTCTCCTAGCTGCTTTGTTGTTGTTTCTTTGTATGTCTTCAATTTTTTTTTCTTTGAAATGACATTTTGAGTAATATACGATGACTCTGGAAGTCTGATCTTTCCCCCTAAATTTGTAGTTGTTCTTCCTATCTTGTGTTCAGTAACTCTGTAGGATTAATTTTGTAAAGTCTATCATTTGTGGCCAATGACATCTGTGCTTGGTTAGTTTAGTAGTCAGTTAACTGGACAGAGATTTCCATAAATGACTTGAACAAATAAGTCTTCCACACAGGATTGTGTGCCTGTGCTAAGGCATACTTTTAACACTCCTGCAGTTTATATTTCTGACTTAACCTTCACTTCTTGTATATGCAGGGTCTCAATGTCAGCTAGAAGTGAGATATTAGGGCCTCTTCTGGTCTTTCCTTGGCATATGCCCAGCCCTCTATATCCTCAGAAATATGTTAGAGCTATTTGAAGTGTCCTAGGGGTATCTCACTCCATAGATCCTCCATTTCAGATTCTCAGTAGAGATTTAAGCAGGAACAGAATGTCATTTTCTTAAATTTCAAATTTCTGACTAAAAGAATGGATTTTTTCAGGCATCTGATCTAATGAGTGTGATTTCATACATTCCTCTAGGAATTATAACTTCTTCCTTATATTAGTTCAGAGGACCTGAATGCCACTGACCTGTACACCAATAGCATATACCTCTGTAGAATCAATTATTTGAGTTACAGCTCATTTTTATCAATATATAATTTTTGACAATTTAAAAAAATAGCATCTACAAATCTGTTCTGTATCTATCATAAAACTGGTTTTAACATCTCTGTGTACCATTGTGTGTGGATGTGTTTGTGTTTACCCTGTTGACTACCTTGACTCAGAAAATGGTAGGCAATGTGACCAACAGGGAAAATATATCTTGAAATAGAATTAAAATTTTGGATGCACCATGTAGTTATGTAATGTTGGACACTAAATTTCTTACTGTATTTGATAATATTTTCTTTTATATAAAGTGAAATGCAAAATGATGAGAGAAGTTACTGAGTGACTCTAAATGTGAAAACTTCTTTGTATAAAATGCAGATTGGTAAGATTGGGGGAAATGTATGTTTATTTTTATAATTGTTAGCAATATAAATGCAAACAAAACATTGAATTTTCAGGGAGTTTAGAATCTAGAGAGGATGACAATAAGCATATAAGGAAATATTTTGTAAAGGATTTGACTTGAAATTGGGATGGAAAATTTTTCAGACACTGTCTTTTTTAATTGCCTAGGTTTTATTCACATATTTTTTATTTGTACAGTTTCACAGACAAGTTACTTGTGTTAAAGAAAAAGATATCAACTAACTAATGAATTAGATGATGGTTCAAGAATATGGAGAACTTTGAGAGTTGGGGTTGGGAAGGAAGGACAATATTATGTAGGGGTTAGAATTTAGTGTTTAGGGTGTAGTGTTCAGAGTTTCTTCATTTTCATTTCAACATATTTTAGTCCAAATTTAATTGCCTTTTATTTTTAAATCAGCGTTCTTTTGGTTTAATATTTCTTGTTCATTTAAATACTGTTTTCCACAAAATTGTGAAGTACACTATGTTTATATAAAAGCATTGGAGTAGATTAATTATTGCTTATAATTCTAACAATTTCCTAGTAAATGAATAAATTTTCTGTAAGACTGAATGATGACTATCCTTAACTTTTCTTCACATCCCCCACTAAACACTCTACTTAGATGAAATTTACTATAAATTGTTAAAGCCAGAACTCTATGTTCTCTTAACGTTTATTCTCAAAGAATTAAGTTAAATTCAACATAAAAAAATTACCAAGACCCAAAGATTGCATTTAAAATTGTTTAAATATTTTCATTATTTTTCAGGTTACCTTCAAAACCTGGAGGGGACCTTCAGGTGTGGGGACCTTCCTCCCCACAAACACATCAAAAATACAGCTACATGTGGAACAACTCCTAAAGAACACCTGAACACTGACAGAAGACCTCAGACTTCCCAAAAGGCAAGAAACTCCCCACGTACCTGGGTAGGGCAAAAGAAAAAAGAAAAAAAAACAGAGACAAAAGAATAGGGACGGGACCTGCACCTCAGGGAGGGAACTGTGAAGGTGGTAAAGTTTCCACACACTAGGAAGCCCCTTCACTGTTGGAGGCGGGGGGTGGGGGAGGTGGAAGCTTCAGAGCCAGAGGAGAGTGTAGCAACAGGGGTGCGGAGGTCAAAGCAGAGAGATTCCTGCCCAGAGGATCAGTGCCGACCAGCACTCACCAGCCTGAAAGACTTGTCTGCTCAACAGCCCAGGCAGGTGGGGGCTGAGAGCTGAGGCTCGGGCTTCGGAGGTCAGATCCCAGGGAGAGGACTGGGGTTGGCTGCATGAACACAGCCTGAAGGGGGCTAGTGCGACACAGCTAGCTGGGAGGGAGTCTGGGAAAAAGTTGGGAATTGCCTAAGAAGCAAGAGATAATTATTTCAGTGTGTGTGAGGAGAGAGGATTCAGAGCACTGCCTAAACGAGCTCCAGAGACAGGAACGTGCTGCGGCTATCAGTGCGGACACCAGAGACAGGCATGAGATGCTAAGGCTGCTGCTGCAGGCACCAAGAAGCCTGTGTGCAAGCACAGGTCGGTATCCACACCTCCGCTCCCAGGACCCTGTGCAGCCCGCCGCTTCCAGGGTACCAGAATCCAGGGACAACTTCCCCAGGAGAACACACAGCGTGCCTCAGGCTGGTACAATGTCATGCCAGCCTTTGCCACCACAGGTTCACCCCGCATTCCATACCCCTCCGTCGCCCCAGCCTGAGTGAGCTAGAACCCTCTAATCAGCTGCTCCTTTAACCCCCTCCTGGATGGGCACGGAACAGACGCCCTGAGATGACCTACACTCAGAGGCGGGGCTAAATCCAAAGCTGAACCCTAGGAGCAGTGTGAACAAAGAAGAGAAAGGGAACTCTCTCCTAGCAGCCTCAGGAGAAGCAGATTAAATCTCCGCAGTCAGCTTGATGTACCCTGCATCTGTGGAATACCTGAATAGACAATGAATCATCCCAAAATTGAGGTGGTGGACTTTGAGAGCAACTGTAAACTTGGGGTTTGCTTTCTGCCTCTAATTTATTTCTGGTTTTATGTTTATCTTAGTTTAGTATTAAGAGCTTATTATCATGGGTAGATTTGTTTATTGATATGGTTGCTCCTTTATTTTATATATATATATATTTTTTCTTTTTCAATTTTGTGACTGTGTATGTGTATACTTCTTTGTGTGATTTTGTCTGTATAGCTTTGGTTTTACCATTTGTCCTAGGGCTTTGTCTGTTTTTTTGTTTTCTGTTTTATAGTATAGTTTCTAGTGCTTATTATCATTGGTGGATTTCTTTACCAGTTTGGTTGCTCTCTTTTTCTTTCTTTCTCTCTTAAAAATTTTTTATTACTTTTTTATTTTAAAAAATATTTTTTAATTTTTATTTTAATAACTATATTTTAATGTATTTTATGTTTTTCTTTCTTTCTCTTTTTTTCTCCCTTTTCTTCTGAGCCATGTGGCTGACAGGGTGTTCTCTGGCTGGTTGCCAGGCCTGAGTCTCTTAGGTGGGACAGCTGAGTTCATGACACTGGACCACCAGAAACCACCTGGCCCTAAGTAATACCAAATGGTGAAAGCTCTCCCAGAGATCTCCATCTCAGTGCTAAGACCCAGCTCCACTCAACCACCAACAAGATACATTGCTGGACACCCCATACCAAACAACTAGCAAGACAAGAACACAACCTCACCCATTAGAAGTGAGGTTGCCTGAAATCATAAGTTCACAGACACCCCAAAACACACCACCGGATGCAGTCCTGCCCACCAGAAAGATAAGATCCAGCCTCATCCACCAGAACACAGGCACCAATCCCCTCCACCAGGAAGCCTACACAACCCACTGAACCAACGTTCCCCACTGAGGGCAGACACCAAAAACACAAGAACTACGAAACTTCAGCCTGTGAAAAGGAGACCCCAAATGCAGTAAGTTAAGCAAAATGAGAAGACAGACAAATACACAGCAGATGAAGGAGGAAGGTAAAAACCCACCAGACCAAACAAATGAAGAGGAAATAGGCAGTCTACCTGAAAAATAATTCATAGTAATGATAGTAAAGATGATCCAAATTCTTGGAAATAGAATGGAGAAAGTACAGGCAACATTTAACGAGGCCCTAGAAGAACTAAAGAGCAAACAAACAATGATGGACAACACAATAAATGAAATTTAAAATTCTCTAGAAGGAATCAACAGCAGAATAACTGAGGCAGAAAAAAGGATAAGTGACCTGGAAGATAAAACAGTGGAAATAACTATGGCAGAGCAGAATAAAGAAAAAAGAATGAAAATAATTGAGGACAGTCTCAGAGACTTCTGGGACAACATTAAACTCACCACCATTCAAATTATAGGGGTCTCAGAAGAAGAAGAGGAAAAGAAAGTGTCTGAGAAAATATTTGAAGATAATATAGTTGAAAACTTCCCTAATATGGGAAAGGAAATAATCAAGTCCAGGAGGTGCAGAGAGTCCCATAGAGGATAAATCCAAGGAGAAACATGCCAAAACACATATTAAGCAAACTATTCAAAATCAAATACAAAGAAAAAATATTAAAAGCAGCAAGGGAAAAGCAACAAAGAACATACAAGGGAATCCCCATAAGCTTTACAGCTGATTTATCAGCAGAAACTCTGCAAGCCAGAAGGGTGTGGCAGGACATATTTAAACTGATGAAAGGGAAGAACCTACAACCAAAATTATTCTACCCAACAAGGATCTTATTCAGATTCGATGGAGAAATTAAAATCTTTACAGACAAGCAAAAGCTAAGAGAATTCAGCAGCACCAACCCAGCTGTACAACAAATGCTAAAGGAATTTCTCTAGGCAGGAAACATAAGAGAAGGAAAAGACCTACAATAACAAACCCAAAACAATTAAGGAAATGGTAATAGGAACATACCTATTGATAATTACCTTAAATGTAAATGGATTCAATGCTCCAACCAAAAGACATAGACTGACTGAATGGATAAAAAACAAGACCTGTATATATGCTGTCTACAAGAGATCCACTTCAGACCTAGGGACACATAAAGACTGAAAGTGAGGAGATGGAAAAAGATATTCCATATAAATGGAAATGAAAAGAAAGCTAGAGTAGCAATTCTCATATCAGACAAAATAGACTTTAAAATAAACACCATTACAAGAGACAAAGAAGGACACTACATAACGATCAAGGGATCAATCCAAGAAGAAGATATAACAATTGTAAGTATTTATGCACCCTACATAGGAGCACCTCAATACATAAGGCAAATGCTAACAGCCATAAAAAGGGAAATTGACAACAACACAATCATAGTAGGGGACTTTAACACCCAACTTTCACCAATGGGCAGATCACCCAAAATGAAAATAACTAAGGAAACACAAGCTTTAAAAGATACCTTAACCAAGATAGACTCAATTGATGTTTATAGGACGTGCCATCCCAAAACAACAGAATACACATTCTTCTCAAGTGCTCATGGAACATTCTCCAACATAGGTCATATCTTCGGTCACATATCAAGCCTTGGTCAATGTAAGAAAATAGAAATAGTATCAGGTATCTTTTCCTACAACAATGCTATGAGACTAGATATCAGTTGCAGGAAAAAATGTGTAAAAAATACAAACACATGGAGGCTAAATAATACACTACTAAATAACCACAAGATCACTGAAGAAAAATGAAAGCGGAATTCAAAAAATACCTAGAAACAAATGACAATGAAAACATGACATCCCAAAACCTATGGGATGCAGAAAAGCAGTTCTATAAGGGAAGTTTATAGCAATGCAATCTTACCTCAAGAAATAAGAAACATCTCAAATAAACAACCTAAACTTACACCTAAAGCAATTAGAGAAAGAAGAACAAAAAAAAACCCCAAAGTTAGCAGAAGGAAAGAAATCAGAAAGTTCAGATCAGAAATAAATGAAAAAGAAATGAAGGAAACAATAGCAAAGATCAATAAAACTAAAATATGGTCCTTTGATAAAATAAACAAAATTGATAAACATTAGACAGATTCATCAAGTAAAAAAAGGAGAAGACTCAAATCAACAGAATTAGAAACCAGAAAGGTAAAGTAACAACTGACACTGCAGAAATACAAAGGATCATGAGAGATTACTGCAAGTAGCTGTATGCCAATAAAATGGACAACCTGGAAGAAATGGACAAAAGGCATTTTTCACAGAACTAGAACAAAACATTTCACAATTTGTATGGAAACACAAAAGACCCCATTTAGCCAAAGCAATCTAGAGAAAGAAAAACAGAGCTGGAGACTTCAGACTGTACTACAAGTCTACAGTAATCAAGGCAGTACGGTACTGACACAAAAACAGAAATATAGATAAATGGAATAGGATACAAAGCCCAGAGATAAACCCATACACATGGTCATCTTATCTTTGATTAAGGAGGCAAGAATATACAATGCAGAAAAGACAACCTCTTCAATAAGTGGTGCTGCGAAAACTGGACAGATACATGTAAAACAATTAAATTCGAACACTCCCTAATGCCATACACAAAAATAAACTCTAAGTGGATTAAAGACCTAAATGTAAGGCCAGACGCTATATCACTCTTAGACGAAAATATAGGCCGAACACTCTATGGCATAAATCTCAGCAAGATCCTTTTTGACCCACCTCCTAGAGAAATGGAAATAAAAACAAAAACAAGCAAATGGGACCTGATAAAACGTAAATGCTTTTGCATAGCAAAGGAAACCATAAACAAGATGAAAAGACAACCCTCAGAATGGAAGAAAATATTTGCAAATGAAGCAACTGACAAAGGATTAATTTTCAAAATATAAAAGCAGCTCATGCAGCTCAATATTAAAAAAGCAAACAACCCAATTCAAAAATGAGCAGAAGACCTAGACATTTCTCAAAAGAAGATATACAGATTGCCAACAAACACATGAAAGGATGCTCAAGATTACTAATCATTAGAGAAATGCAAATGAAAACTACAATGAGGTATCACCTCACTCCCATCAGAATGGCCATCATCAAAAAATCTGCAAACAATAAATGCTGGAGAGGGTGTGGAGAAAAGGGAACCCTCTTGCGCTGTTGGTGGGAATGTAAATTGATACAGCCACTATGGAGAACAGTATGGAGGTTCCTTAAGAAACTGAAAATAGAAATACCACACAACCCCACAATCCCACTACTAGATATATACCCTGAGAAAAACATAATTCAAAAGGAGTCATGTACTACAATGTTCATTGCAGCTCTCTTTACAGTAGCCAGGACATGGAAGTAAACTAATTGTCCATTGACAGATGAATGGATAAAGAAGATGTGGCATATATATACAATGGAATATTACTGAGCCATAAAAAATGAAATTGAGTTATTTGTAGTGAGGTGGATGGACCTAGAGACTGTCATACAGAGTGAAGTAAGTCAGAAAGAGAAAAAGCAAATACTGTATGCTAACACATATATATGGGATCTAAAAAAAAAAAAATAGTTCTGAAGAACCTAGGTGCAGGAGAGGAATAAAGATGCAGATGTAGAGAATGGACTTGAAGACAAGAGGAAGTGGAAGGGTAAGCTGGGACGAGGTGAGAGAGTGGCATGGACATATATACACTACCAAATGTAAAATAGATAGCTAGTGGGAAGAAGTTGCATTGCACAGGGAGATCAACTCTGTGCTTTGTTTCCACCTAGAGGGGTGGGATAGGGAGTGTGGGAGGGAGATGCAAGAGGGAGGAGATATGGGATTATATGTGTAGGTATAGCTTTTTCACTTTTTTATACAGCAGAGACTAACATACTATGGTAACGCAATTATACTCCAATAAAGATGTTAAAAAATAAAATAAAACAAAATAAAATGAAATAAAACAAAATAAAATAAAATTGATTCTAAAAAAATCATGCTTTTAAAATAAAAATTAGAAAAAAATTTCTTTATCCTTGTATTTAGAGGTGAACAATGTAAAACCTAGTCAGGGGATTAATGTATTTTTTTGATTAATAATAATAATAAAGCACAGAGAAATCACTGACTTGCTAAAGGAAAAATCCTAGTTTGTCATGCAACTTGAGCCTAGATCACATATCTTCTGCCTGACAGTAAACGATGACTAAAATCCCTTATTCACTAATTTATACTTAATTATTCATTAGTCATATGAATCCAGGCAAACATTTGCTGTTATTTCAATTTTATATAATGTTTACATGATTAATAATAAACTTTTTTGCTCTTTCTTTTCAATAGAAATCATGTGAGGAAATGAGACTATTAGTAAATGTAAGATAAGGCAGTTTTTTCTTATTAATAAAGCGGACAGCTGTAACAGAGCATGTTCATTACATATTTGGTTTGTGTTATGATATGAATGTATCCCCCTTAAATTCGTATACTGAAATCTTAGCTCCCAAAGATGATGATATTAGAAATTGGGGCCTTTTGAAGGTGATTAAGTAGTGAAGGTGGTGTTCTCATAAGTGGGATTAATACCCTTATAAGTGAGACCTCACAGAGCTCCCTAGCCCTTTCCACCATGTGAGGTCACAGCAAGAAGGTGCAGGCTGTGAGCCAGGAAGAGGGCCTTTACCAGAAAGCAACCATGTTGGTACCCTGATCTTGGACTTTTAGCCTCAAGAACTGTGAGAAATAAATATCTGTACTTTATAAGCTATCTGGTGTGTGGAATTTTGTAAAAACAGCCCAGATGGAATAATATAGCTGGAACATTTCTGATCTAAACTCAGGAAGGGATAATTATGCCAAAAGGATAATTAATTAATGAGTATTCAACATAGTTGAAGCTCCTTATGTCTGTTATTCACCTTCATTCTGACCGCCTCATGTTTGGTGATGTGACTAGCTTATTCTACTTCACACTGAAAGCTCTTAACTTATCAAGTAAAAGTTAAGCAATATGCGATTATCCAATGAACCAAAAATCATAAGCTACTAAACAGCATTATTTGGATTCTTTAATCAGTAACAGCCTTAAAGAGTTACAGTTTTAAGGGTTAAGGATTAAACCAAATGCTACAATATGAGGTTTAAATAAGGGTGAAGACAGCTCATGAATCTAAGTGACTGTCTAACTTGGGGAAATAACATTTATAGTGTTTTAATATTTTATTTATATTAAAGAAAATTAATCACTCTAATTTTATGTGTACTATTACTTTAATTAAAGGTGAAATGCAGTTATTTAATTTGTAATTCCTACATTTTCTGCAACAGCATATAAAATGGGATCCAACCAGGTCTCTGGACAGCACACTATTTTAAGATCCTCTCAGCTTTGTGATTCTCTATGGGGTAAGTGAAATTTTGACTTAGAATCTCAAGAACCTGTATTTAAATAAATGTGAAATTATGAATGAAATATGTTAAATGTATATTGTGATCATCTTCAAGAGCAGAATTACTAGGATGCACATATTACTTTTAGTAAAACTGATTTATACTGGGAAAGGTTCATATTTTATAAAAGGGCAGGCATGGCAAATATTGCATCAGAGTAAATCCTTTAGGAATTATATATCATAATATGCTCTGGATTCAGGGAAGTTGAAAAAATAGGCATATAAGAAATATTTCATACATTGCCTGTATAAGTCTAACTAAAATTCACTTTGGATCTTTGTGTTTCAAACTTAAATTTCTGAGGATAAATAATTCCATGGAATAACTATCTAGCAGAAGAAAAACAGCACACAAACATATTCAATGAAACAGAAGATGGAGACTTTTATCATTTGCTTTATCAATTTTATTGTGTAAAATTAATGTTGGTGAATGGTGATACATAATCCTGTTATTTACCTGATTTAGTTACTTTTGGACCTACTTACATAATATGTAAAATATTACTCACACTTCTCTGTCCACATCATAGAGGACAATAAGAGGGGGAAAGCACCTATATATTGAAAGAATGTAATATTAGATGTGTGTACATATTGTATATACACAAACACACACGTGTGTATAGCACATACATGTGAAATATTTTTATTAAGGAAACTTCATTCTTAATTCTTAAGAAAACGTAATTATAAAATTTCTTAGAGTATCATATTAGTCAGACATAGATAAACATGTAGGTATAAGTACAGATGTAGATATATTTGTCCAGAAAACTTCTTTTAGGACGTTTATCATTTAAAAATGCACAAAGGACTAAATTGACCCTAGGATAATAGTGGCTGCTTTTATCTGAATCTCTCAGACAGCTTAAAAAAAAAAAAAAAACTATGATAAATAAGAATTGCATATAAAACCATTTGACAACACCATCAGCACATGAGAATTCGGAAAATACCATAGTCCTCAAATTACCTATAAGTAGAATGATGTATACCCAATTACAACAGAGCTGCCAGTGGAAATACTGCTGTTGTAAACTTGTGGGTGTAGAAAGTAGGAGAAGGGAAGTTTGAAGATACTTCGTGGAAAAGACAAGAGATCAGGTTACAGATGAAACACAAACAAAACCATTTAAAGAAAGAGAAAGTCAGTGCTAAGATGAGTGAGGCATTTCATAGCATTAAATACAGGGAAGACCTTGAAAGAAAGTGGAACTGAAAAAAGAAAACTCAAGGAAACTTTGCTTTGAGAGGATAAAGGGATAAGTAAAGAAGGGATGTGCCACTTGGTGATTTTTCAGTGGAGGGGAAAAATAAAAATAAAATCAGGTGAGAAAAGTAAGGATACTGCACAAATAAAAAAGACTCATCGTACAAACCCAAACCTCCCACTCTCTATGAAATCACTATGAAAATCAACCACTACAGAAACAAACAAAAAAATGCTCTTAACTAAGAACATTGCCCATGCAATGCCTAAAATTAGAAAAATAAAAATAAAAACAACAACAACAAAAAAGCGAAATTTTATACACAATTAAAAGGAGAAAAGAGTATTAGGAAATGAGAATTGGAACAAGCTACAGAATTCCATTCCTCCAGTAACAATAATGCAGCAGAAGAAAATTATGATGTAGCACTCCAAACAGAATAAAATATTTTCAAACATTATTTGGTGTTATATAGTAAAAGTGAAATTAGAAATTTAGAAACTAAGAGCAGACATGGCTAATAAACTAGAAGAAGTAAGAGAGGTGATCAAAACCACAAAAATTATTTATTAAAAAAAAGACAAAACCATCTCAGAAATAAGGAATATATATATATATATATATATATATTTATATATATATATTTGTTTTACTAAGGAATTGGCTCATGAAGTTATGGAGGGTGAGAAGTCCAAGATCTGAAGTCAGCAAGTGGGAGACACAGAAGAACCAAAAATGTACTCTAGTCTGAGTCCAAAGGCCAAAGAATTAGAAAAGCTAACTGTCCAAGTTCCAGTCTGAGTCCAAATCTGAAGGACGAAGACCATCTTCCTAGCTCAGAGACAAAGGCAAAGAATTTTTTCTCACTCAGCCTTTTACTCTATTCAGTCCCTCCAGGATTGGATGAGGCCCACCCACATTGATGAGGACAAACTGTTTACACAGTTTACTGAGTCAAATGTTAATCTCATTTAGAAACACCCTGTTAAAACAATAAATAACAGTTGTTCTATACATAACAGGTGGCTGTCAAATGTAATGGTTTTTGATGAAAAATAAAAACAATAATGAGTGGTTATGTAAGAAAATAAAGAGAATTAAAGGCACTATAAAATGTGAATACACAGAATGTGATGAGGATATCTGGATGAATATTCTTAAGGATTTTGGTAGTGCAGTTATTGGTAAATCCTAAAAAATTGCAGAAGCAGACCACCCATACCTAATATGAGCACTTGTGCTGGCTGATTTGACCTTATAGAAGTCTCTCTACTACAAAGTAACCAGACCTTGCATTAGGCTGGGTTTCCCAGAGAAACAGAACCAATAGGAGCAGTATACAGGGACTTACTTAAATATCATGTCCAGAGTATCAGAATAATTGTTGCATTTTGCTTCTCTTACCACAAACAAGGAAGCACAGTGCCTGGTGATAGTGTTTGGATTCTGGATACAGCAAATTTCACATATGGAAATTTTTGTTTTTCTGACCCGTATACTGGATGACGTGAAAAGCTGCAACCTTTAGTGTCAGAACAGAAAAAGATTCTAGAGTAGGTCCAGAGCATTTCTACTCTCACATCTTTGTGAATTAGCAGTGTGGCAGCATCACTCTTGGAAGCCATTAAAATACATGGGTGGCCAACGATATTGTAATTATATCAGAAGTGACCATGTACCAAATAAAATATCCCATAAACTTAATTGTTTCTTCAACTTATTTCCCCTTAGCCATATCCTCCAAATTATCTTAATGCCTCATCCTAGCTAACTCTGAGGAAAGTGTGATGTTGGAGAAGTCAGAATAAAAATAGTCAGAATTTAAAATATCTCGCTTTTGGAAAATGCATTAAAATATGTGTTTTAAAACACATTGCTAGCATCCATTCCAGGGCCTCAGACAGCATTCTTGCATGTTAGGGACCTTGAGGCCTAAGCTTCATTAGCTTCCCGAAAACCTACCTCTCTCATTGTGCTTTATTATTTGAAGCAATCTATTATCCTCTGAAATGATTTGGTTTGTTGTTTAAAGAAAGGAAAAAAATGACCTTGAGAACGTTTCCCTTTTATAAGATCCACAAATAATAAATTATAGTTCTCATTCTAAAATCAATACTTTAATTAACTTTAATTTCATCTATTAATAATGTAGTTTGAGGCAGAGTACTTACTGGTCTCCCAGCAATGTATATTATATATTTATTAGTTTGGCATTTCATTTTGTTTAATTTGGCCCATCATCAGAAGCACATATTAATCAAATTTTAACAGGGCAAACAATTCATAGAGAATAAACATCACAAACAAAACAAGTCTCAAAATAAATTAACAAAAAATAAAAATGTATCACAAACTCATATACAATGCATAGCACTGAGAAACATCAAATGGAATGAATACATGCCAACATTTTTGGCCCCAATAAGGAAATAACTAATGAAGTAGCATAGATAATAACATATATAACAGCATTCCAAACATGCTGACATAACAAATCCACAATAATTCCTGTCTATTTGAATGATAAAAGGAGCTTAAAATGAAACACAATTTGTATAGTACTTTAGCAAAGTAGTAATAAATGAGATGACTATCATTCTGCATTTGAGGCAGCTACTATCTTCTGCATTCTAATAACTTAAAGGCAAAATAAGAAGCAGGTATTTTGGTGCATTAAACTTACAATTAATGTTACACACAGAAAATATAATATAAACACCCAAATTACATCTCACTTGTCTCAGTCAACAAGAATCTACAATCTTGGCTACTTACCAATAATTTGGAAGATTGGTGTATAAGAAAATAAAAGCGTATTTTGTCTCACATCTCTAAAAACAAAACAAAACAGAAGATGGTCTAGTAAAAATATATCCTTGCAGTAGCTGTAGGACATATTTTCTTTACCATTGGCTGGCTGACAAATGTACTCTAACCTACTTTAGATAGACGTGAAATTTCAGCAGATTGAATGATATGTTTATGTATTTTTCTTGCTTCTATGTATATTTCTAAGAATTATTTTAGATCTAATTGTTGAGAAAAGATTGTTGCCTCTGAGAAGTTAATGAGCTTTATTTCCTTGGACAATTTAAATTTGATATAGAATTATATTTTCCTTTTCTTTTAAACCAAGAGAAACAGTATCACATTTATGGACTAATTTTAGTATACTATTTTCACAATTTCCTGAATTAGAGCAGTAACTTCCTAAGTTGTTTCTCTGCATCTGCATTTCCTTATGAGAAAAGTGTTTCTTGCTACTCCTCATCCTTGACATTTGCACTTCCAGTTGTATGAGTGGAGAGGGATCTCAGAATTCCAGGTTATCCAGGTAAATGTATCCTCTCTCCTAATAGTCACATTCCTATGCTTAAAGATCATCAAGACCAATTACTTTCTGGTCAATGCTGTAGGAGTACTGCCAAGATTAGCATTTAAAGACCTTGTCACTGATTCCTGCAGTTGCTTGGAGAGTTGCCTGATCACCCTAAATCTGTTGGTATTGAACATGATCCTAGGAAGTTGATACTAAAATGTAATTTTGAAGCAAAACAGTCATATTTATAGTCTAATAAAGGACCCCATCACTGGTCAAATTTTGGTAGTAATTTCCCTTGGCATGCTATGGAGATACAATTGTTAAAATTCTTCTTCCAGTGGTGAATTGAGATGAGATAGATGTGGAGGACAAGGTGTGTCCAGGGAAATTTCAACCATTTGGGAGTTTCAATAAAAGCAGTAATTATAAAGAATATGGAATTGCTATGACACTTGCTGGATGTCATTGATTCATTGCAGAAAGGTTTTGAGTAATTAATAAGCCATAAAGTCTGGTAAACAGCATATAAAGGAGTCTTACCTCCTATAACTACAGACCAGAAAAAATGATTATCAAGGTGGTAGAGCTCCAGCAAAGATTAAATTCTCGACCCCAGAAAATGCATTATGCCAAGACCATAAACCTGATTAGGATATGCTTAGATTCTTAGAATCAATACGGACATATATGGCTTCATGAACTTAAATTCTGAATTCTCAGGTTTAGTCAAAACACTTTGGCCATGCAGAAATTACTTCTCCCTGTTTAAGATAATACACTCCATTGCTTGAAGACCATACAGAAGTCCCTTCCTTCCAAGAAAAGACATGACTTCTCATGATAATACCACTCCCTCTTGGCCATCAGACTGAGACAGGAAATAGATGGGCTCCAGGCTAGGCATTTACAACTGGCCTGTTTACATTTCTTGGGGCAGGAAAAAGATGGGCTTCATGCTGGACACTTACAATTAGCCTCCTCTGTGCATTTCCTGAGATAGGAGATAGGTGGGCTCCAGGTTAGATATTTACAACCAGCCTCCTGTTTGCCCTTTGAAATAGAAATAACAACAAAAACAGAGTAAATAGCCAGGCATTGTCTCCTGAGGACACTTTAAATAGTCATGGCAGGAACAGTGAGAGGCTAAACCCTGTTGGAGTAAAAGATCAAGAGGTCACATATTTCCCATCCTTGAGGCAAGGGAGACACTGCACATGTGCAGAAAGTCTCCTTGGAGGTCAAAAAAGGAGGGATTACCACCCCATAATATGTGATGCCAACCCCCCGTCCCCCTCCCATAGCCCTGTGGACTGGAATCCATCTTGGAAAAATTCCCTGACATATGTTGGGGAGGGTCCTAGGGTAGGTCGGGTGTGGAAAAAGAAACCAGATAATTGGCCAAAAGTAAACAAAGACCCGGAAGAACTGTCCTATATAAATGATTTAAATGCCTCTTTACTGCATTCCTCCTCATTAGGGGCACATCTCTGCCTTGCTTCTGTCTTAACTAAACAAACTGTTTCTCTGTGTGCTCTCCCACTTGTGGTGCTGTGTCTCTAATAATAAACTTTGTACCTGTTTTTACAACTTTTGCCTCCTTGAGAAATGCATTTTTCAATGGGGGCAAGAAACAGGGAAAATTTGCTTATAGCCTCTAACCCTTGCTGTTCTAGTGCCTAGGATTCCTGGTTTTCATTCAGGATACCCAGGTTCAATTCCTGGGCAGAGAACTAAGATCTCACTTCAAGCCACCACTCACTGCCACTGCCTCTCTGAGATCAAGACTAATAACTAGAGTCAGGTCACAACATAACCCTGCCGAGAAAGTGAAAGATATCCTAAGTTTGTAAGGGGCCTTTCAACTGAAAACAAAATGCACAACCTAAAAGCTGAGAATTATGTTTTACTCAGTGGACTTTCTGCATACTCAAGCCCATGAGGCAGCCTCTCAGTAAGTAGCTCTGTGGGACTGCTCTGAAGAGGTGAGGGAGAAGCCAGGATATATAGGAATTGTTGCAACCAAAAGCAGGTAGTTGGAACACGGAAAGATTACTGTTAATTAAAGAAAAGAAGACACCTCTGGTTAATAAATTTAGCACTTTTCTATGTGTGGGAAGATGCAAGAGTCTGGGCTCATTGAAATCTTCCCTTTGACATGCACCTTAACTATCTAGGGCCAGTATCCAGTTCTTCTCATCCTGAATCCCCTCAGGGTACACCACAGCAGGCAGCTGCAGTGGCTGATGTGTTGATGGCTGCTACAGCCTTTGTTTACTGATATGGGAGGCGACATTTTTGCCCATAGACTCTACACCAAAGGAACTGTAGACCCTAGTACTTAGAGCTCTAGAGTGAAGGAGAGGCTGGATCACTACATGGAAGAAAAGTACAACCCCCTAGCAAGAATATATAATAATGATTAATCTGATTCTTCCTCAAAGGATTTATAGCTGTTTAACTATTTAACTATAATCCAGGAAAGAAGATTACCCAAACACTGCAAAAACTGTTAGATGCAGGACACTGTTGACACTGTTACCTGGAAAAGGTAACACTGTTGACACTGTTACCTGGAAAAGGTAACAATTGTTACCTGACAATTCAATTATATTGAATAGTCATTATAGCCATCCTTCCCATTAAGATAGCCAGAGGTCGTTGCCAAAGGCATACAGACCACTTAATAAATGAAGCCCTGGAACAGGTATGACTCACAGGGGCTGATAGGTCTAATAGGTCTACAGAACTACTTGATGGTGATTTCCTTGCTATCCATATGTATAATGCTTGGTGGTTTTTATCGCTGTTCATTTGCAGAAACCCCACATTGCTTCCTTAATCTGTGAGGTAAGAGATCCTATGAAAAAAGCCAAGTGCAAGCCTCAGAAACTAACCCTCTTCTCACGAAGACAGTAAATCAAGAGGACTGTAGTATCCTGGAAGGAATGGCAGGGATTAAAGCTACTTTTTAGGCCTAATGGATGCTGAAATTGTGGCCTTATTATATTTGCTTTCATTCAACAGTCTGGCGCCTACAAAAGACAGATATATCCTTACAGATATCAAAGTGCACTATCACAAACTCAAACAAATAGCAGCCTCAATTACAGTACCTGCCCTAGTTGTGTTATACCAACTAGAGAATATTAACACAGATTCCTATAGTTTGTATACAGTCATTAATTGGAAAAATGTGTCCTTTTTCATTGCAATCAAGTGATTGAGCAGAAGAGGAAGCAGTTTGCATCTGCATGGTGTATTGGTTTTCTGGGACTGCTTTAACAAATTACCACAAACTCGGTGACTTAAAACAGAAACTTATTCTCTCACAGTTCTGGAAGACCGAAGTCTGAAATGAAGGTGTCAGCAGGGTTGATCCTTTCTGAAGGCTCTGAGGGAGAATCAGTTCATGCCTCTCTCCTAGATTTTGGTGTTTACCACAGTGCCTGCCATTCCGTGGCTTGTAGATGTGGTCACTTCTGTAGAGTCTTGGTATTCACATGGAGTCCCTAACTGTCTCTGTTTTCTGTTTTTATAAGCATTGCAGTCATTGGATTAGAGCCCACTCTAATCCACTTATGACCTCATTTTAACTGACTAATTACATCTACAAAGATTCAAACAAGGTAACATTCTGATGTTCTGGGTAGATATGAATTTTAGTGGGGAATTATTCAACCTAGTACACTTGGTATTGTCCACAGTACACATTTTCAGTCCTACCCTCTGTAAAATTCTAGCACTAAGGGAAATTCAACCAGTTAGACATTCTACACACATCCATTGGTTGACTATATGGGTAACATAATTTGCTGGATGATAACATCTGGTTATATGAGCAAGAAATAGCAAGCAAATTGGAGTCTTTTGAATTACATATGTGCTTCATAGAGTGGGAACTAAGCTCTACGACATTTTGGTGGGCATCTACCACTTCAACTACATTTTTAGGTTTTATTTATTTTTAAAATTGAAGTATAGTTGATTTACAACATCATATTAGTTTAAGTGTAGAACATAGCAGCTCAATATTTTTATAGATTACACTCCATTTAAAGTCACCACAAAATAATGGCTATATTCTCCTGTGCTGTACAATAATCAGCAATAATAAAATACTTCCCTATAGCTTATCCATTTTATACATAGTAGTTTGTACCCCTCAATCACCTACCCCCATCCCAACTCCCTTCCCCGCCCCCCCCACTGGTAACCACTAGTCTGTTTTCTATACCTGTGAGTCTGTTTCTGTTTTGCTATATTCATTATGTTTTTAGATTCCACCTATAAGTGATAACATACAGTGTTTTTCTTTCTCTGTCTGACTGATTTCGTTAAGCATAATACCCTCTAGACCCAACCATGTTGTTTCAAATGGCAGAATTTCATTTTTTTTATGGCTGAGTATTATTTCCATTATACACATTTGTTGATGGATGCTTAGGTTGCTTCCATATCTTGGCTATTGTAAATAATGCAGCTGTGAACATTGGAGTGCATGTCTCTTTTGAATTACCGTTTTCCTTTTCTTCAAGTATATACCCAAGAATTGCTGGAAAATAAGGTAGTTCTATTTTTAGTTTTTAAGGAACCTCCATACTATTTTCCATAGTGGCTGCACTGATCTATGTTCCCATCAACAGAGTACTAGGGTTCTCTTTCCTCCACATCTTCATCAATGTTTATTGTTTATAGACTTCTTGATAATAGCCTTTTTGACAGGTGTGAGCTGATATCTCATTGTAGATTTGATTTGCATTTCTCTGATAATTAACAATGTTGAGCATCTTTTCATGTGCTTATTGGCCATCAGTATATCCTCTTTGGAAAAATGTCTATTCAGGCCCTTTGCCCATTTTTTAATTGGGTTGTTTGCTTTTTTGATATTGAGTTGTACACATTTTTAGTCATGTGAGTAATGGGGAATAAAGAAACATTGTATCTAAAGAAACACAATAACAACAACAAAACCTAATTATTGAATTTCTCAGTCCCTACCAATAAGATATAATAAAATGCTATCTTGAACTTTTTGGATTCTGAAGGTGGCACATTCCACACTTAGCTGGTCACTTTTAACCTATGTGTCAAGTTGTATGGAAATTTGTCAGTTTTTAAAAAGGCCTGGAAGAGAAACATTTCTACTGCAGACCAGTCAGTGGTGCAAGTAGCCAGCTCATTAGGCAGTCATCACCTTTCAGACACTATGACTCTAAAATTATGTGTGGGGAATATTCATGTTATATGAAGCTCATAGCAACACAAAATAAGAGAATCAAAAGGGAGACACCTAGGCTTTTAAGAAGCAGAAGAATAGAAGCTCTTGTGGTAGGACAGAAATACAGATAAAGAGCATGAAGAGTGTCATAGGACAGGTTTTCTGGCAAATAAATTCTCAGGCAGAAATTTGAATACAGCAGGCTTACTGGGGAGGACTCTAGGGAATCTAATCTATAAGGAGTGAGGATTGGGCAGAAAGGGTAGTTGAATTGCTATACACTTAGAAGAGAGCCCAGTTGATCTTACAGGGAGCTCTGGAGCTGGGCTATTCCTTCAAATCATCTTAAATGGAGGCATGTTACCAAACTCAGGTTCAGCTGCTCACCACTTGAAAGACAATACTTGAGAGACAAGTACTGGTTGGAAAAGGAAAGGTTGCTTTATATGGGAGGTCATCAACCTGGGAAGTAGACAAATTCCTGTCCCAGAACCAACTCCAAAGATTCCCCATCAGCTCAGTCAAATGTTCTTAAGATGACACTGCTGCTTAACACACTCCCATCCAGTTTTCTTTTCTTCCCTTTTTCCTTCACATGTTTCAGAGCTGCATGGTGATGTGATCATTCTCTCAGCCTCCCCCAGGTCCCTCCAAATTTCCAATCACAGACATTTCCCATAATAACTGTCTTGCATGTCCATCTGGACTAACAAACCCTCTCATTTATATCACTGTTTCTAATAGTCCAATAAAAATTTTTACTCTTACTAGGACTTACAATTTATTGACTTCATAACCAATCCCCTCACTTCCATTCTTATTCAGTTTACACTATCCTTGTTTATATTCACTCCCTTGCATAATCTTCAAATTATTTTCTCTTCTTTATATAAGCTCGTTTTCTGGATTCTATCATCCCCCAGCCCATGGCTTTAAATACCATGCCTCTGCATATGTATACCAAACTTATACTACTACCTGTTTCATCCTTCCTTGTGAATCCAATACCATTGAATGAATTTCCATTTTAATATCTAATAGGCAGATCAAATTTAACCTGTTCAAAATTGAACTCCTGATCCAGCTGCCAACCTGATTCCTTTACAATTTTTCTGATTTTAGTAATTAGCAAACTAATTTGTACAGCTGCCTGGATTAAAATTCCTTTTTCTTTCATATCCTGAATATTCCAAATGTGACCAGTTCTCAACCTCTTCACTGTTATGCACCAGTCCAAGACACAATAATTTCTTACCTGCATTAATATAATCACTCCCTAATTATCTCCTGTGTTCTACTCTTGCTTTCCTATAATATGTTCTCATCACTGTAGCCAGAATGATCCTCTAGGAATGGAAGTCAGACATTGCCTCTGCTTAAAACATCCCCAAGGATTTTACTCTTACTTAAAAGATTAAGTCCTTCAGATAATCTGTGACCTTATGGAGCCAGCCTCTCTGACTAGAGCTACTAGTCTCCCCTCCTTCATTCACTCCTATAACACTGGCCTTCTTGCTACTACTGAAACACACCAGGCATACTCTTTCCTTAGATCTTTGTACTTGCTACTTCCTCTGAATATAATGCTTTTTCTTTAAATACTCATATTGCTACCTCCTTATCTTCATTAAAGAATTGCTTAAATCTTACCTTCAATATTTCTTGACAATTGTTCTAAAAATCGCTCCTCCTCAATCACTCTGGTATTCACTGTGCCCCATTCTTTCTTTACATTTTCTCTATAGTACTTAGTTCTACCATTCTCTTTTACTTATTTATTTAGTTAGTCAATTATCTGCCTCAATTTTGCTAGCATTTCTAGTTTTGTTCAAATATTCTATATTCCTTCTGAATTTTGTCAACTCATTATATTAAATACTGAGAGAAAATGGATCTTTTTATTTCTTTGCTTAGTTTTCACTTTTACTTCATATATTTTGAAGTTGTTATGAGACGTACCCATATTAAGCCTGTTCTAGCTTCTAGATAAATTAATTATTTTATCATTATGAGTTATTTCTTTTATCTTTGATACTAACCACTGTCTTGAAGTCCACTTTATCCAATATTAATAGAGCCATTCAACTTTCTTATTTTTTATATTTGCATGGTAATATCTTCCATTTTTTTTTGTTTTCAACTTGTGTATATCTCTGTATTTAACATGCAACTTTTGTAGCCATCATATTTTTGAGATCTTGTAATTTCCTTTATCTGATAATCTCTATCTTTTAGTTGCAATGGTTGTTCTATTTACATTTAATGCAGTTAGAAATATATTTAGGTTTAAATCTAACATCTTGCATTTTTTTTTCTATTTTCCCCAAATAATCTTTAAAATTTCATTGTTTTGCTTCCTTCTTTTTCTGTCCTTCTTTTTAATTTTTTTCTAAGTTAATTAGCAATTAAAAATATTATTCTAACTCCACTATTCTCTTTGCAGCTTACAATTTTGTCCTTTTTGAAGTGGTTGCTCTAATATTTTATTTAATATAAACACACAAAAAAACATTTTAGCAATGGTAATCCCTTTTTTTCCCAGAATTCATCAGTTGTTTACATTTTGTCTTATTTGCTTTCTGTCTATTTTTTTCTCCAATTTTTTCTACTACTCCTTTCCATTTGTCAATAATCAGTAATTTGCAGGGAGATACATTAGTATTATGTAAATATTTCATTCTTTATCAAAATTTCAACCACAAGTTTTAGCATTCATTAATAATATTTTAACTCCATCATTTATTCCTTAATTTTTAGTTTTATTTTTCCTCCATGTATTTATAGATTCATGTACTTATTTATATCACTACAGAGTTTTATTTTGTTCAATAAGTTAAAATCCATTGCCATCATTGTTATTTTGATGCTCAAATTGTTCCAGATGTGGGCAACAGGAAGCACTTCAGTCTGGCTCCTGTGTACTTCTGATACATGCCCATCATTCTATGAGCACTTCCTTATTTATGTTACAACAGTTTGTTCCAGATACATCTTATTCATTCATTGGCCCAGGCATGAAATCAGCCTTCTCTTCAAGGAATTTTGGTTCCTTTTCAAGAAAAATTATATTTAGAAACCAAGATATTGGTTCTGAATACGTTCTTTACTGGTGGCATGACATTGATTCCAAAGCCTCTGGAAAATAAAGATAGACAGAAACAGACAGATTAAGGCATATAGATATGTATACAAGTTTCTTTGTCAAAAACTGATTTCTTGCTAATATCTCCAATTCCATTTCAACCTCAAAACGTAAATTCTAGTCTTCTTCTCTTCTTAATTATAATACTCCTTTCCAGCAGTGAGAAAAATGATTAACTTTAACCTCATACATTTGCTCATTTATTCAAACATAAGAAACACAGAAATTAAGCAAATCTAATAACTAGAGTTCAATATTTGTTTAAAAAATTAAGTTACATTTTACTTATAGTATAATTTGAGGTAAAAAAGATTGATATATCAGTAACAACTCTGAATCCAGTTTTATGAGCATAGACAATCTAGTTGTTTGAGAGTCTCAGTTTCCTCAACTAAAATTTAACACCACCAACACCTATCTTTTTTACAATTGCTCTAAGGTAAACTGAAGATGATATTAATAATCAAAGAAGCAACAAAATACCCATCTGAAAGTTTCAAAGGCAGTTCATTTTTGCCTTTTCTTGGTAGTACATTCAAGAAGTCTCTTCACAGAGGGGGTATTATCTGTGTGGCTAGGTTACTTTAGTTTCTTACTTTTATTTGATGTCTCATGGGGACACAAACTTATAGAACATTTAAGAAAAATACTATTGCAAATATTTCTTTGACATCATAGGAGGAGTTGGAAAAAGTAATAACTTCTATTTTATCAATCTCTGAAAGCCTACATTAATTTCTGTCTTTCAGCAGGTCACTGACCACCTTCACTAAGTAGTTTAGTGATGAAGAGGACACCAAGAAAACAAAGAAGTGAATGATCAATGTTAGTGCAGGGCACTTGAAGAAGATAAGTAGTAAAACATCCCACTGTGTATAAAAGGCATAGATGACAAGCAGAAATTAAGACATAAAAGCTTCAGGGAAAAAGACAAATTCTAAAAGGAGAAAAACAAATAAAAAACTCCCAACTTTTATTTATTAATTTTATTTTTATAAATTTAGTTATTTATTTGTTTTTATTTTTGGCTGCATTGGATCTTCATTGCTGCATGTGAGCTTTCTCTAGTTGCAGCGAGCAGGGGCTACTCTTCACTGTGGTGCGTGGGCCTCTCTTCTTGCAGAGCATGGGTTCTAGGTGAATGGGCTTCAGTAGTTGTGGCATGTGGGCTCAGTAGTTGTGGCTCGTGGGCTCTAGAGTGCAAGATTAGCAACTGTGGCACACGACCTTAGCTGCTTCACCACATGTGGGATCCTCTTGCGCCAGGGATCGAACCCGTGTCCTCTACATTGGCAGGTGGATTCTTAAGCACTGTGTCACCAGGAAAGCCCCAAATTTTAAAATAAATACTATCAGTGAAAACTGAAATCTTTCACTGATGGGTAGAATGTGTTTTATGACCATGCTTCTGAATAATCAATACTATTATTTCCTCCAATGTATGCTACCTAAATGGATATTTTATAGTATATTTCATACAGATAGATTTTTTAAATTCTATTTAAAACTTACCAATATTTCAAGTACATTTTTGGTTACCAAATTTTTAAATGCAATTAAAATTATCTATTTTTTCAACATTATAATTACACACAATTATACATTTAAATCTTCAAATGCTAAATGCAAATGTTTGCTGACAGTTACCTTTTTTTCCCCATAATCCTATCAATGTTTCCCTTTCTTTCCCCAGATACATAATCATTGTCTAACCTATAAAAAGTGTCTCCTTTTGAAAATATAATAGCCACCTAAGATTTATTCCTAATCAAAATAAAATGATTGTGTAATACCATTAGTTTACTAATCTTCCTCCTTCTTTTTCTTTGCCTATACCTCTATGCTAACAGACTAACTAGAAATGAGTTGATACTATAGCTCTACTGTAAAAGATACACAAATAATAAATAGAAGAATAAGGATACTAAAATAGGAGAAAGTTGGAAAATCTTTATATTTGAGACTAGAAATAAGAGACCAATAACAACCTTCTGTAGTCATAATATATGTCAGTAATTTATACATACCTACAGTATCTCAAATTATGAAATAGGCTTCCTTTTTCTCAGACAAAAATCTAGTTTTAAAAATTTATATTTCTGTTTCTCCACCACAATATTCTCTCCTGACTTCTTTCCCACAACTGTTATTGATATTTTCTTTGTCTTTTATTACATCAAAAGAAGTACATGTTTGAGTGTGTGTGTGTGTGTGTGTGTGTGTGTGTGTGTGTGTGTTGAGAAATGATCAAGACAGACCTTAAAATATGTAGACAATAGGTTAGATAAATTGGAAAAAAATAAATACCAGGGATAATTTAGAAAGACACCTCAATAGTTGAGGAAAAAGAAATGAAGGCTGATTTAGTAGTAGAGAATATTATAGAAATCATCAGAGTGAAAAATAATACTAAGGTTGAATTAAGGTTTTGAAACTGAAAGTGGGAATCAAAAGGAAAGGAAGAATAAAAATTAAAGATTACTCACAAAAGAAACTGAGTAAACAAAGCAGAGGGGCAAAAGGTGCTGATTCTATCTTTATGGATCAGAGTTGTAAATGATAGTTTCATCACTCTCGATTTTTGTTTTTTCCTTTGGTCCATCTTGTCTACTCTAAGCCTTATCATCTGTAAAATGTTGATAAAATATCTACCTAACAAGGTTGGTTGCAGTAGGGATTATATGAGCTAATGTTCCTAAAGCGTGTATTAAAGCATCTACTGATTAATCAGTATTCAATAGATGGTAGTTACAAGATTCCAAAATATTCCTGTCAAAAATTAGTAATTTTTAAGACAAACATAAATTTCCAGAAAGATAATGACTTGTTCATATCTGAGTAATACCTTATTCATTTCTTTCACCCTGAATAATGTGAGCATTTTTGACTTAAGAGAAGTTAGAGCTTTCAATATACCTTAATATCCTATTAATAGTTTATAACAGTCATGTTATTTCATTTTTGGACCATAGGTTACAAGTCCTTAAAGTGTGTTATTGTGGATATTTTTAAACTAACTTTTAAGTGGGGCTAAATGCATAATCCAAACAAAAACAATTACCTCAGAAGAGAAGTATATACCTTGGACAACAAATGTTTACATTATCTTCATTTGTTTCAAGTAAAATTAAAACATTTAAAACAGTTTTTGTATTATTATATAATAAAGAACAAAGTAAAGATTCAGAATGGATCCAAAGTAATTGAACCCAGCTTATCATTAATAACTATGAAATGATTTATTGAAAAGTAGTTAATGTGAACCACAAAATGATGAAACAAAGGATGACTTTTACAAACTTGGTAAAAGTGAAAATATTGAAGCAACTGTTGCCATGGATACTGTGCTCTTACAAGCCTGCTATTTCTCTGGTAGTTAAAAAGTTGCAATAGTCAAAGAAGAAACAGCACTTTAACTGTGACATTACCTTACTTTTGAAATTAAAGGTATCCACGTATCTTCCAAAGAAGACTAGATACATTATTTTAAATACATTGCTTTTCATCTGGGTAATTGAGGGTAATATAATAGGCCTAGAAACTGGCACCTGTCTCTTTCAGCAGGTAGACAGCAACTGAAATTTCCAAGTGCTATTTCTCCCTTTCACTGCTGGCAGTATACAGCTTACCTATGGCATTTCAAACCTGGTTTCCAAAGAAATCAGAAAAGGTGTTTTTGTTTGGTTTTGTTTTGTTTTCTTGGCCCCAAAATTTCATATACAGCAAGTGTAAAAAAGAAAGAAAAAGGTATATAAATGCTATGGATTTATTTATTTATTTCTGTTCTCTCCTAAGAGAGTTCAGCTTATACAGATTTTTCTTGAATTGTATCATTTTTATTTAGAAACATGCAATTGAAGTAGGTATCAGGTAGTATCTCCCTTACTACACTGGCTAGAACTTCCAGTGAAACACTATATGGAAGTGAATATCCTTGCCTTGATCTTGATCTTAGCAGTAAAGTATCAAGTGTTTTACCATTAAATGTGATGCTAGTTCTAGTTTTTTTGTAGATGCCATTTATCAGGTTGAGGAAGTTGCTTCCTATTCCTAGGTTTCTTAAATTTTTGTACACAAAATAGATGTTGAATATTATCAAATGGTATTCTGCATCAATTCAGGTGACTGTAAATACATAGTAAAATTTTTTAAAATTTTGTGATAGGTGATTTACTTTGATTTCTTAATGTTAAACAAAACTTGCAACCTGCAATAAACAACACTTGCTTATGATGTATTATAATTTTCCTATATTTTTGGATTCAATTTGCTGCTATTTTTTTAATATGTTTTATTGAAGTATAGTTGACTTACAATGATTCTGGTGTACAGCAAAGTAATTCAGTTAGATATAGTTATAGATAGGTATATATAGATATTCTTTTTCAGATTCCTTTCCACTATAGGTTATTACAAGATACTGAATATAGTTCCCTGTGTATATGATAGTTCCACAATATTTTGTATATAGGAGACTTACTGTAATTTTTATTTTATATTGGAGTATAGTTGATTTATAATATTATGTTAGTTTCAGGCATACAGCAAAGTGATTCAGTTATATATACACATATATCCATTCTTTTTCAGATTTTTTCCTATATAGGTTATTGAATATTGGGTAGAGTTCCCTGTGCTATACAGTATCTCCTTGTTGATTATCTATTTTATATATAGTAGTGTGTATATATTAATCTCAATCTCCTAATTTATCACCCCCCCCCCACCTTTCCCTTTTGGGAACCATAAGTTTCGTTTGTTTGTTTGTTTGTTTTTAAATTTTTATTGTAGTACAGTTGATTTACAATGTTGTGTTAGTTTCAGGTGTACAGCCAAGTGAATCAGTTATACATATACATATATCAACTCTTTTTTTTTTTTTTAGATTCTTTTCCCATATAGGCCATTACACAGTATTAAGTAGAGCTCCCTGTACTATACAGCAGGTTCTTACTAGGTATCTATTTTATGTATAGTAGTGTGTATATATCAGTCTTAATCACCCAATTTATCCCTCCCCCCATCCCCTGGTAACCATAAGTTTGTTTTCTACATCTGTGGCCCTACTGCTCTTTTGTAAAGAAGTTCATTTGTACCCTTTTTTTATTGATAAATTCCACATATAAGTGATATCATGTATTTGTCTTTCTGTATCTAACTTACTTCACTCTGTATGACAATCACTAAGTCCATCCATGTTGCTGCAAAGAACATTGTATTATTTTGTTCTTTTATATGGCTGAGTAATATTCAATTGCATATATGTACCATATCTTCTTTATCCATTCCTCTGTTGGTGGACAGTTAGTTTGCTTTCATGTCCTGGCTATTGTAAATAGTACTGCAGTGAATATTGGGGTGCATGTATATTTCGAATTATGCTTTTCCCCAGGTATATGCCCAGGAGTGGGATTTCTGGGTCATATGGTAGTTCTATTTTTAATTTTTTAAGGAACCTCCATAATCTTCTCCATAGTGGCTGCAGCAATTTACATTCTCACCAGCAGTGTAGTAGGGTTCCCTTTTCACCACACCCTTTCCAGCATTTATTGTTTGTAGAGTTTTTGACGATGGCCATTCTGACTGGTGTGAGGTGATAACTCATTGTAGTTTTGATTTGCATTTCTCTAATGATTAGTGATGTTGAGCATCTTTTCATGTGCTTTTTGGCCATGTCTCTTCAATAAGTGGTGCTGGAAAAACTGGACAACTACATAAAAAAGAATGAAATTAGAACACTCCCTAACACCATACACAAAACTAAACTCAAAATGGATTAAAAAGACCTAAATCTAAGGCCAGACACTATAAAACTCTTAGAGGAAAACATGGGCTGAACACTCTTTGAGGTAAATTGCAGCAAGATCTTTTCTGATCCACCTCCTAATGAAAATAAAAACAAAAATAAACAAATGGGATCTAATTAAACTTAAAAGCTTCTGCACAGCAAAGGAAATCATAAGCAAAACAAAACAAAACAAAACCCTCAGAATGGGAGAATATTTGCAGATGAAACAACTGATAAGGGATTAATCTCCAAAATATACAAACAGCTCATGCAGGTCAATATCAAAAAAACAAAACAAAACAAATAACCCGATCAAAAACTGGGCAAAAGATATAAATAGACATTTCTCCAAAGAAAACATACTATAAGTTTGTTTTTGAAGACTGTGAGTCTCTTTCTGTTTTATAAATAAGTTCATTTGTATCATTTTTTAGAATCCATATAACTGATATAATATGATATTTGTCTTTGATTTACTTCACTTCATATGATAATCTTTAGGTCCATCCATGTTGCTGCAAATGGCATTATTTCATTCTTTTTTATTAAAGAGTAACATTCGATGGCATATATGCACCACATCTGCTTTACAACAGTATGATTTTATTGTTGTCATGTGTATCACTTCAACATTTTTATAAACCCCATGCTACACTGTTACTAGTTTTGCTTTAAACAGTCAATGGTCTCTTAAAGAGATTTAAATGATATCTTTTAAAAATCTTTTATGTGTATTCACATAGTAACCATTTTGTTTTGTTCTTCTTTCCCCTGCATAAATTCTGATTTTCATTTGTTATCAGTTTTCTTTCTTGCTAAAGAACTTCCTTTACTTCTTGTAGTGTGATTCTGCTGGAGATTCTTTCTTTCAGACTTCACACTTCTGAAAATGCGTTACTGAAAATACTTCCCCTGATTGTTTGAAATATATGTTAACTGTGTATAGAATCCAAGGTTGATAGGTTTTTGTTGTTGTTTTTCTTTCCTCACTTTAACGATTTTGCTCCATTGTCTTTTGTTTTGTATTGTTTTTAGCCAGGAGTCAACTATAATTCTTATCTCTGTGACTCTATACATGAGGTATGTTTCCTCCTTCTACCCTGCCCTGCCCTACTTCGGCTATTGTTTAGATTTTCTTCTATCATTAGTCCTGAAGAATTCAATTATAGTATGTCTTACTATCATTATTTTTTTTTTATTTCTTGTGGTTCATATTTTTTGAGCCTCCTTGATCTCAAATTTTGCAATTTTGACTATTATTTTTGTTATGTTTTTTCTGTCCTCCCTCACATTACAAATTTATTAGGCTGCTTGAATTTTTTGGTTCACTCAGCAATATTCTATTAACTTTTCTTTTTAACCATCTTTTTCTCTGGCTTCCATTTGGGATTGTTTCTTGCTATGTATTCATTAACAGTAGTCTTTTCTTTTGCAATATCTAATCACTTCTTAATAACATTCAGTACATTTTTCCTCTGATACATTTTAGCTTTTGCTGTGGACTGAATGTGTTCTCTTAAAATTCATATGCTGAAATCTAATCCACACTGTGATAGTGTTTGGAGAAGGGGTCTTTAGGAAGTAACCAGGTCATAAGCATGGAGCTGTCATGAAGAGGGTCAGAACACTTTTAAAACAGACCCCAGGAAGCTTGCTTGTTCCTTTCCACCATGTGAGAGGATAGCCATCTATGAACCAGGAAGAAAGCCCTGGCCGAACACCTAATCTACCATTACCTTTATTTTGGACTTCCTATCCTCCAGGACTATGAAGAATAAATGTTTGTTGTTTGAGCCACCCAGTCTATGGTATATTCTTTTACAGCAGCCCTGAATAAGCCAGTTTTTAATCCTTAGAATTGGAAACGTGTAAATGTTCTATCTTCAGTGTAACATTCCATTTTTCCTTTAATTTCTTAAACATGTAGAATAGAGTTATAATAACTGTTAATGTTTTGTCTAATAATTCTATTTGTGAAATTTCTGAATCTCTTTCAATCGATTACTTTTTCTTCTCAGTATGGGTTATTTTCTGGTATTTTTCTACTCATTTTCATGCCTGGTAATTTTTGTTTTACTCTCTTGGATGTAAAATATTTTTGTGTTTCAGTAAATATTGTTGAGGTTTGTTAAGGGATGCAGTTAAATTACTTGGAAATAGTATGCATCATTCTTGTCTTTTTATTATCGTTGTTTACTTTTTATTTAGACATGATTTTAGATTTACAAAAGAGTTGCAGTGTTAATAAGGAGCGATCCTGTTTAGCTCTAACTCATCTTCTACTAATATTAACATATTACAAAATGACAGTACAATTATCAAACATGAAATAATAATATTTGTAAAATATTATTAACTCAACTATAGAGGTTATTCAAATTTTACCAGTGTTATCACTCTTGCCTTTTTTTCCCTCTCCCCAGGTACAGTTCAGGATATCTATTTTTTTTTTTTTTTTAATATTTCTTAGGCAGAGCTGAGCAGAGTTTAATTTAGGGCTAATATTTCCCAACTACTGAATGAACATTCTTTCGACTGTTCTGCCCAGTGAACCTTGCTTTATGAGATTTCACACACTGGTTAGGGTAAAAAGGAACTATAGCTTTTCCTGTGTGTTCTCTGGAGTTTGTTTACTCTAATCACTTTGAGTTGTTTCCCCAGACTGTAGTAGTTTTTGCATATACATATGCTGATCAACACTCAGCTGAAGAATTGAGGAGAACACTCTTCAGATCTCTGGAGGTTTATTTCCATATAACTCTCTTTTCTTTGGAACTCTGTGCTATGAAATCTAATCCTCTTGGCTTTAGTATGTATCCATCTCCTCTCATCACCTCAGTGAGAAGACAAAATTTTCTTAGAATCTTCCTACACTGCAGCCTGGAAACTCTCCAGGCATGAAGCTTGAGTGATTATGTCTCACATTTTTTTGTATCTTATCTCTCAATGGTCACTGTCCTCCCTACCTGATATCCAATTTCTGTAAAACCATTATTTTGCATATTTTAATTATGTTTTAGGTTTTTAAAAGGTAGGTTGGTAAATCTGACCTCTGTTATTCCTCTGTCATAAATAAGTAGAAGTCTTATTTTTAAATTTATATTCATCCAAATGATGAATATCTCTGCTTATGTTAGGCACCTGGGAACACCAAAAAATGTAGATTATTTCAAAGTAAATTTTAAGCTTGGTTTTAGTGGAATGTGCACCATTAAATCAAATTCAGGTGAAGGTGTCTCCAGTAGCTTCTTCTACAGGCCTTTGGGGGATACTCAGGATTAAAATGGGAGAGAGGTTAGTTTGACATTACACCCTACTGGTATCCAAATTTGCTTTCTAACTTTATCCTATTTAGAATGCTATTAAACTCTAACTTCATGTCATTTGGGATTGAAAAATCACTAATGAAATGAATTAATTCTTTCTTATTTATTCTCAAATTTAAGATTTTGTTTTTGAAATAGCCATGAACTATCATCAAGAAGACAAGTGATAACAAATGCTAGTAAGGCTGTGGAGAAAAGAAAACCCCAGTGCACTGTTGGTGGGATTGTAAATTGGTACAGCCACCATGGAAAACAATATGGAGGTTCCTCAAAAAATCAAAGCTATAACTACCATATGATCCAGTAACTCCACTTCTGGGAATATACCTGAAAGAAACAAAACCATTATGTCAAAGAGACATCTGTACCCCCATTTTCATAGCAGCATGATTTTCAATAGCCAAGACATGGAAAAAACAAGAATAACAACAACAACTAAGTATCCATAGATAGATGAATGGCTAAGAAAACATAGTGTATATGGAATGGAATATTATTCTGCCATAAAAATGAAGGAATTCCTCCCACTTGTGCCAAAATGTTTGTATCTTAAGGACATTATATTTAGTAAAATAAATGAGACAGAGAGAGACAAACACTGTATCATTGCTCTTGTGTGTAAAATTTTTTAAAAAATAACCAAAAGAGTAGATGGTAAAAGACATCAGATGTGTTGTTACCAGATGCAGGGCATGGAGGGAGAGGGAATTGAATGAAGGTGGACAAAAGGTACAAAATTGCAGTTTAAAATAAATAAGTACTAGGGATGTAATGTACAATAGGATGACTATACTTAACACTGCTTTATAGTATTTATGAACGTTGTAAAAAGAATAAATACCAAGAGTTCACATCACAAGAAAAATACATTTTTCTTTTTTTTGTACTTAGATGATGGATGTTAACTGAACTTATTGTGGTAACCATTTTACAACATATGTAAGTCAAATTATTATGCTGTATAACATAAATTTATACAGTGCTGTATATCAATTATATCTCAGTAAAAGTGGAAAAATTAAACCAAAATAAATTAAATTAAATAACCATGAAACAATATAAAAATACATATTATATATTATATGTTATATGTAACATATATATAACATATATAATATAAAATACATCATATATTGCATATATTATTTAATATCATATTTCCTATATTGCAGCCATTATATGTGCAATTTATATTGTATATTAAATAAACAATTATTACATACATATATGTTAAACATATGTCATATATATATGTAATATATTACAGCATTTAATTGTTCTGGACAAGATGGATTCCCCACATATTTAATCTAAGAGCAAGTCAGAAAACCTTAGTATAATTTTTTTTTTTTTTTTCGGTACACGGGCCTCTCACTGCTGTGGCCTCTCCCATTGCAGAGCACAGGTTCTGGATGTGCAGGCTCAGCAGCCATGGCTCACACGCCTAGCTGTTCCACGGCATGTGGGATCTTCCCAGACCGGAGAATGAACCCGTGTCCCCTGCATCGGCAGGCGGACTCTCAACCACTGCTCCACCAGGGAAGCCCAGTATAATATGTTTAAATACTAAGTCATCTTAAGTCTCTGGGTGAGAGGTAAGGGAGCAAATTCTTGTGGCATGATAATTTGTTTTATTTATATACATTGCTGGTTTTAGCTTCCTAATAATTTAAGAATTTTTGCATCTATTTCCATAATTGGAATTGCTTTTGTTTAGTTTTTATATCAAGTCATAAAAGGTTGTATAAAGTTTATACATATGTTTATACAACCAAATTCAACTCATAAAAGGTTGTATAAGGTTTTATAAAGTTGGTACAGCCTTTAACTTTAATCTTAGAAATAATTTTCCTGGAAACTCTCTTACATAGATTTCTTTTTCCATATTCAATTTGAGGTTAATTGTAGTAACTAAAATTTAATATCTATGTCTTTCTTCATATATATATATATATATATATATATATATGTGTGTGTGTGTATCTATATCATATAGTACTCTTCATATACATGTATTCATATATTTATATATTCATATAATATATAAATCTATATATAATGAAACTATATACCAATATAGTTCTCTCTTTTGATCTCTCTCACTACTCATATATCACACATACACGTCATACATATACATACATATACACACAGTAATATGTATATATATATATATATATATATATATATATATATATATATACACTATCTACAAGAAATAGTCACTTTGATCAAGAACAAACATTTTAAAATCAATACAAATATTACTAAAATCATCAACTTCAAATAGTCCCTACACTTTTGGCACAATAATCTATATCTTGGAATGTGGCACTAATTGCCCAACAGAGAAATGTAAACATCTCTTCTTTTTTTCTCTCTTTCCCTCACATTTATACTACTATTACCAAATTCTACAAACCTCCAAAAATATTTTGCATATCACAGCCTACAAATATACAAAATCCTTGTCATTTTCTTCATCATCACTGACACTTCTTAATGTTCACTTACTAATTACCAACTCATCTTTTATAGTATAATTAAAGAGATCTCCCAAACTGCAAATTTTATCATATTAATTTCATTAAATTATTCAGAGGTTTCAGATTCTTTCATACAAAGTTCTCCATGAAATCACTCAATTACTTCTCCAGCAACACATGCACCAACTATTCCTCACATCTTAAAATTCTGCAAATTTGTCATGATCTCACCTAAATCCTAGCCTTCTATCAAATTCTTTCTCCTTCATATATACTACCTCCTCAAACTCAAATTTATCCTTCTTTACTTGAGATGTCCTCAGAGAAGTCTCTCTGGTACCTTATACATTGGGTTTATGTTTAAATAATTTACACAATTCCATTGTCATAATCCCAGTCATACTTCAGTGTTATTATTTGATCAATGTCTGTCTTTCATGCTATGATGTGAGGCCTGTAAAAACATGTAGACCACTCATCCTTAACATTCTATCATCTATGTGTAGGATGATGTGTGGAATATAAATGGTCCTTGATTCTTGAATTAATAGGACATTATTAGAACAAAAAAGAAGAACTGTTAAATTAATACAATACTATGGAGGAAAGATGAATTGGGGGGTAAAGTTTGAGGAAAGACTTTATGGAAAGACAATTTTTAGCTGGGTATTAGGTGCTGAATGATAGGTATAGATTATGAAAATGAGGTCATGTGAAAACATGGAAAAAGAACTTGTAAAGGTATGAAGTCAGTATAATATGTTTCACATATGGGAATAATAAAAAAAAGGTTTGGCTGAAATGTGGAGGCTGTGAAAGGAACGAGTTGTAGAGAATATATTTGAAAATGAAGATTTTTTTTCTCACACACTTTAGAGGTTACGGAATAATTAAAAAATGAAAAGGAATTTTTAGGAGCCAGCTGAAAATTTTGGGAAGAAAATTAAATCATTATCAATTTAATGCTATAAAATACTGATATGAAATTATAAAATTTCATATATGTGACATATATATATATATGATGTAAACATTACCCTTGATTTCTTTTGAGAAGTAATTTACAGGCTATATAATGATTGTTTATATCCTTATAATTCTGCTGAAATTAACTATTTGCTTTTATCTCCCATTTTCCCAAATTTCTGTGCAAATATATTCATATGGATAATTCAAACACATATATTCTTAAATTTATTTTATTTATTTATTTTTGGCTGGCATTGGGTCTTCGTTGCTGTGCATGGGCTTTCTCTAGCTGCAGTGAGTGGGCTTCTCATTGTGGTGGCTTCTCTTGTTACGGAGCACAGGCTCTAGGCATGCGGGATCAGTAGTTGTGGCTCATGGGGCTAGTTGCTCTGCAACATGTGGAATCTTCCCAGACCCGGGCTTCAACTGGTGTCGTCTACATTGGCAGGCAGATTCTTAACCACTGTGTGACCAGGGTAGTCCCAAACACATATATTCTTGATAAAGAAAATATTATGTTTAGAAAATAACTTAGTATCCCTCCAAGTCTAAAATACAAAAAAAAAGTTTAATGTGGAATATAGGAATAATTGACCAATTCTTCACTGTAGGAGATCTCTCCTTAGTAAGGCATAGAGTCAGAAATTTCAAGTTATTTGAACTGTAATTAATATCTTATAGCATTACAGAGATAAATCCAAAAAAAAAGAAACTACCCTAGTGACTTCACTTTTTCTTGGCAAAGCAGTCTTTGGGACAACAGTTATCTTAATTAACTTAAATAATGGTTTGCTGGTGCCAGAACCTAAGGCAGGAAGGTTGTCCTGGGAACCCTGGAAACACTGTGGAGGCAGCACTGTTAAAAAGAAAAGCTTTTTAACAGCAGGTGTGATATGAAGAACTATGTTCATCAAAAACACTGGGCAAGATGAAAGAGATGATTTGAGATGCATCCTTCAAGCTGAATATCCTTTGCTATATCTAAATTGTGATAATAGAAAAGTGACTTACAGAGACAACTGTCTATAAAAGTTCAAACTTTGCAGTTCTTCTTTTAAATAAATTAATCCTACTGCTGAAGAGTCTTGATAAAATTTTGTAGAAGCAGTGAACAGTAATATATTTGCTCTGACTCAATTTTAGAAGGCACCCATTTAAAAGAGTTTAAAGGAGTTGGGATTTCAGATTGGAAGAGTGATATAACTAAAATGTCTGAGAAAGAGAATCAACATATATATATATATATATATATATATATATATATATATATATATATAATGATATTAAGTACAAAACACTGAATTATCACTTAAGACATAGAAATATGTGTCAGATATGGCTCTCTCAAAGAACTTTAAGTAAGATCAAATGAAAGGATATGAATTCATGAAAAATCAAATATCCATAAATTATTTCAAAACAATAGTAAATTTTATAATATGGTCCTGATTAATTGGGATCATTACACACAAATGAAAAGAAGGCATTTTAATTTTAAGAAAAGTGTACCTCAAATAATTGTTTAAATTGATAGACTACTATCTATGAGCTATTGAAATTTAACCATGATTTAAAATATATATATATATTTATGCCTAGCACCATCTAAAGTGCTTACACATAGGCTGTCATTGCCATGTAGTTAAAATTTCATCAAATTTTCATTTTCTCTACCTTTTATCCTCTTCATTATTTACTGATACCTATTGTATTCTAGTTAGAAAACAGATGACATACTCCTTTTATGGAGATTCTGGATGCATTAAAAAATAAGAGGGTAAGGACAAATCAGAAAAGTTCTCTCTTCTTTACATCCCCAGGACCTTGCACTTGCCATATTATCATACTGTTTCTCTTCTTTAAGAAGGTAAAGTACTCGACTTCAAGCACTATATCTATCTTCGTAATAACTGTTTTCTCAGTTCTGAGCATAGAACCTGGCAAATTATTGGAGCTCAACTAATACTGTTGAATGAATAAAATCTAGTACTCCAGGTGTGAGTTTATAAGAACGTAAAGTAAGTAACAAACTAAACAAGAGGGACCAGGCAGTCTTGATAATGAAATTTGACTTCAGGTGATATGAGAGCTGAAAGAAAGAAATTTACCAAAGAAAATGCTAGATTTAAAATATGGAAAAGTATAAGAATGATGATATTATTAAAATTGACATAATAATAATGAAAAAATAATTTATAATTCATGGTAGAAGAGTTGAAGACAAGTTTGGTCATGTTGATTGGAGATAATGGTGAAACATTTAGTGGAAATGCTCTAGAGAAATCTTACAAAGTGGGATTGGATTTCGGAAGAGAGGTAAGACTGGAAATACAAATGTAAATTTATTAGCTTTATTTTTTAACATAGTAAGGAATGTGCGGAGTTTAACAAGAAAATGATACCTGCAAAGAGAGAGTGTTGGTATCAATAAGGGGCCTTAACACTGAGGAAAGTCAATATCTAAGGAGACAAAGGAAGGTAGTAAAGAAGACAGAAACATTAGTGGTGAAAGAATGGGGCAGGTGCAGAGAGCAGTAAATGCTTCTGCTTGGCTTCTTTGGAAAATGAGGTCAGTTATATAAATAGAAAGTCACTGGATAGAAATATTTGGATAGGAAATTTCAAATATGATGATTCTAATCATTTTGCCCTGGGCACAAAATACTGAGTGTCAATATGTGTGACCTCACATTCTGTCAGCACTTTTGTTTTCTTCAAGGCCTAGAAATAGTGGAAGTGGTGAAAAATAGAGAAGAAAAAAATTATAAAACTACAGTTTTGTTAACTGAACAAAATGACTTTGTTCTGGTTGAGCTTGGCATGAAATTTGCATAAATTTTGACTCATTCAATCTCATACCTTTAATCTTAAAATCAATGTGATTTGCAACCCCCCCTGCAGTTCTGATTGCGTCTTTCTCTTTTGTACATTTAAGCAGCTTGACTGTGGGGGCTTTGTTTTCAGATAAGCCCCAATTCCTTTAAAATAGACAGTGAATCAGCAGAGTATTATGGATAATGACATTGTAATATGTTTGAACTTCAGAGGAGGAAACGTCTGATTGCAGAATTTATTATTTTCTTTTAAATCACTCTAAAAACACTCAGTGAACTGCCATTCAGTCCCAAGTTAGGACTTTAGGTCATTATCTGCTTCGTATGGAAATAATTCTAAAATGATTAAAATAACTGCATGCATCATATTTCAAATAAAGCTCTTGTGACTGATTTGATTAGTAAATAAAAAGTATAAGTATATAGTATGTGTTGTGTCAAAAAATAATAAGTATCTATGTTTTATGATTTATAGATTAATGCATAACCATTTATCATCTATAGGAAAAGTGTCATAGGTCAATCATTCAGGAAGTACTCTACTGTTGTTCTGTGTGAGGAGATTTTTGGGGGATACTCTCAAAATACTATGGAAAATGTAAAGGAAGCAGGTGTGGACAGAGGGAGAACTTGAGCTGCTAAGAAGTTACACAGGGAACTCTGGAGCATCACCCCAAATTGCGAGGAAATGACCCAGGCCTTTATGCCCCACATTAACTAGTCATAGGATGTGATTTGCCCCATGGAGGGGTTGAATTTTGAGTAAGTAAAGATTCCTTTGGGAGCAATTTTTGAACAGGAACTCAGCTGTGTGCTACCATGAGGCAGAATTCCCTGCAGCAGCAATGAGGCTCTAGATTTTTAAGGAGGCCTCTACATCACAGAATCTACCATACAGGAAAGTTTATAAAACTGGGTTTCATGTTTTCAGAATCCTGATTTTCAAGTCTATTTTTTAAGGAAAATTTCTCTTCCCTTTCTTTTCTATGGTGGGCTAAATAAGGAGTTCAAATCTTTGATGTGTCTCTAATCAAGAAGTAAAAGGCTCCCTCTTTTTGAATCTGGGAGTAGCCTCTGACTGCTTTGACCAATAAAATACAGTGGGTGTGACACCCTGCTGATTCCAGGCCCAAGATTTAAGAAGATGGGCAGGTTTTGTCTCATTTCTTAAGCACCTAAACTGTCATTTGAAAAGTCTAACTTTCTGAGGAAAACCTCACAGAGGTTTTCTAAACGTAGTCTTAAGAAGGGTCTCCCCAACCCCCAGGTTGTGGAAAGGTACTTGTCTGTAGCCTGTTAGGACCAGGCCGCACAGCTGGAGGTGAGTGGTGGGTGAGTGAGCAAAGCTTCTTCTGTATTTACAGCTGCTCCCCATCACTTGCATTACCCCCTGAGCTCTGTCTCCTGTCAGATCAGCAGTGGCATTAGATTCTCATAGGAGCACGAACCCTACTGTGAACTGCATATGGGAGGGAGGTGCAAATTTGTTTTGGGGGTGCATGAGGAGAGAGGATTCCTTCCCTCTCTGCCCACAGAAGGCAGAGTGCTGCCTAAATGAGTTCCAGAGACAGGTGTGTGCTGTGGCTATCAGCTTGGACACAAAAGATGGGCATGAAATGCTAACACTGCTGCTGCAACCACCAAGAGTCCTGTTTGCAAGCACAGGTCACTATCCACACCTCCCCTCCTGGGAGGCTGTGCAGTCAGTAACTGCCAGGGACCCATGATCCAGGGACAACTTACCCAGGAGAACACACAGCGTGCATCAGGCTGTTGCAACATCACGTCTGCCTCTGCTGCCACAGGCTCACCCCGCATTCTGTACTCCTCTCTCCCCCTGGCCTGAGTGAGCCAGAGCCCCCTAATCAGCCGCTGTTCTAACCCCCTCTTGTGTGGGTGGGAACAGATGCCTGTTCTCTATGTAGGGCAACCTACATGCAGAGGTGGGGCCAAAACCAAAGCTGAACATCAGGAGCTGTGCGAAAAAAAAACATAAAGGGAAATTTCTCTGTGCAACCTCAGGATAAGTGGATTAAATCCCCACAACAAACTTGATGTACCTTGAATCTGTGGAATACCTGAATAGACAGCGAATAAACCAAAAAAATTGAGGTGGTGGACTTTGGGAGCAACTGTAGACTTGGGTTTTGCTGTCTGTGTCTGACTTGTTTATGATTTTTAGGTTTATCTTAGTATAGTTTTTAGCTCTTTTTCTTGCTTGTGGATTTGACTATTGGTTTGGTTGCTCTCTTCGTTTTTTATTATTATTACATTTTTTAGACACTTATTTTAATAATTCTATTTTTAATTTTATTATTATTTTTTCTCCATTTTCTTCTGAGCCATGTGGCTGACAGGATCTTGGTGCTCCAGCCTAGTGTCAGGCCTAAGCCTCTGAAGTGGGAGAACCAAGTTCAGGACATTGGACCACCAGAGACTTCCTGACCCCATATAATATCAATCAACGAGAGCTCTCAGAGATCTCCATCTCAAGGTAAGACCCAGCTCCACCCAATTGCCAGCAAGCTCCAGTTCTGGATGCCACATGCCACACAACTGGCAAGACAGGAAAAAAAAAAAAACCTACCCATTAGCTGAGAGGCTGTCTAAAATCATACTAAGTTAACAGACACCTTGAAACAAACTACTGGAGGCAGCCCTGTCCACAAGAAAGATAAGATCCAGCCCCACCCACCAGGGCACCAGTTCCCTCCATCAGGAAGCCTACACAAGCCACTGAACCAACCTTACCCACTGGGGGCAGGCACTAAAAACAATGGAATTACGAACATGTAGCCTGTGAAAAGGAGACACCAAACACAGTAAGTTAAGCAAAATGAGAAGACAGAGAAATACACAGCAGATGAAGGAACAAAGTAAAAACACACCAGACCAAAAAAGGAAAAGGAAATAGGCAGTCAACCTGAAAAATACTTCAGAATAATGATAATAAAGAGATCTAAAATCTTGGAAATGGAATGGAGAAAATACAAGAAACATTTCACAAGGACCTAGAAGAACTAAAGATCAAACAAACAATGATAAACTACACAATAAATGAAATTAAAACTTCTCTAGAAGGAATCAATAGCAGAATAAATGAGGCAGAAGAATGGATAAATGGCCTGGAAGATAAAATAGTGGAAATAACTACCGCAGAGCAGAGTAAAGAAAAAAAAAAATGAAAAGAATGGAGGACAGGCTCAGAGACCTCTGGGACAACATTAAACACACCAACATTCAAATTATAGGGGTCCCAGAAGAAGAAGAGAAAAAGAAAGGGACTGAGAAAATATTTGAAGAGATTATAGTTGAAAACACCCCTAATATGGGAAAGGAAATAGTTAATGAAGTCCAGGAAGCACAGAGGTACCATACATGATAAATCCAAGGAGAAACATGCCAAGACACATATTAAGCAAACTATCAAAAGTTAAATACAAAGAAAATATATTAAAAGCAACAAGGGGAAAGCAACAAATGACATACAAGGGAATCCCCATAAGGTTAAAAGCTTATCTTTCAGCAGAAACTCTGCAAGCCAGAAGGAAGTGGCAGGAAATATTTAAAGTGGTGAAAGGGTAAAACTGACAACCAAGATTACCCAGCAAGGATCTCATTAAGATTCAATGGAGAGGGCTTCCCTGGTGGCGCAGTGGTTGAGAGTCCGCCTGCCAATGAAGGGGACACGGGTTCGTGCCCTGGTCCGGGAAGATCCCACATGCCACAGAGTGGCTGGGCCTGTGAGCCATGGCCACTGAGCCTGTGCATCCGGAGCCTGTGCTCCACAACAGGAGAGGCCACAACAGTGGAGAGGCTCGCATACCGCAAAAACAAACAAACAAACAAACAAAAAAAAGATTCAATGGAGAAATTAAAAGCTTTACAGACAAGCAAAATTAAGAGAATTCAGCACCACCAAACCAGCTTTACAACAAATGCTAAAGGAACTTCTCTAAGCAGGAAACACAAGAGAAGGAAAAGATCTACGAACCCAAAACAATTAAGAAAATGGTAATACATATATACATATTGATAAGTTAGTTTAAATGTAAATGGATTGAGTGCTCCAAACGAAAGACATAGATTGGCTAAATGGATACAAAAACAAGACCCATATATATACTGTCTACAAGAGACCTACTTCAGACCTAAGGACACATAAAGACTGAAAGTGAAGGGATGGAAAAAAATATTCCATAAACGGAAATCAAAATAAAACTGGGTAGCAATTCTCATATCAGACAAAATAGACTTTAAAATAAAGACTATTACAAAGAAAGACACTACATAATGATCAAGGGATCAATCCAAGAAGAAGATATAACAATTGTAAATATTTATGCACCCTACATAGGAACACCTCAACACATAAGGAAAATGCTAACAGCCATAAAATGGGAAATCGAGAATAATACACTAACAGTAGGGAATTTTAACACCCCACTTTCACCAATGGACAGATCATTCAAAATGAAAGTAAATAAGGAAACACAAGTTTTAAATGACACATTAAACAAGATAGACTTGATTGGTATTTATAGGACATTCCACCCAAAAATAACAGAATACACTTTATTCTCAAGTGCTCATGGAAAATTCCCCAAGATAGATCATATCTCTTGTCACATAACAAGCCTTGGTAAATTTAAGAACTGAAATCATATCAAATAACTTTTCCAACTACAATGCTATGCGACTAGATATCAATTACAGGAAAAATAACTGTAAAAAATACAACACATGGAAGCTAAATAATATGCTACTAAACAACCAAGATATCACTGAAGATATCAAAAAGGAAATCAAAATATACCTAGAAGCAAATGAAAATATGAGAACTCAAAACCTATGGGATACAGCAATAGCAGTTCTAAGGGGGAAGTTAATAGCAATAGAATCTTACCTCAAGAAAAAAACAAAAATCCCAAAGAAACAACCTATACTTACACCTAAAGCAATTAGAGAAAGAACAAAAATACCCCAGAGTTGGCGGAAGGAAAGAAATCATAAAGATCAGATCAGAAATAAATGAAAAAGAAATGAAGGAAACAATAGCAGAGATCAATAAAACTGAAAGCTGGTTCATTGAGAAGATAAACAAAATTGATAAACTACTATCCATTCAGACCCATCAAGATAAAATGGGGGAAGACTCAAATCAATAGGATTAGAAATGAAAAAGGAGAAATAACAACTGACACTGCAGAAATACAAAGGATCATGAGAGATTACTACAAGCAACTATATGCCAATAAAATGGACAACCTGGAAGAAGTGGACACATTCTTAGAAAAGCACAACCTTCTGAGACTGAACCAGGAAGAAATAGAAAATATAAACAGACCAATTACAAGCACTGAAATTGAAACTCTGATTAAAAATCTTCCAACAAACAAAAGCCCAGGACCAAATGTCTTCACAGGCGAATTCTATCAAACATTTAGAGAAGAGCTAACATCTATTCTTCTCAAAGTCTTCCAAAAAATAGCAGAGGGAGGAACACTCCCAAACTCATTCTAGGAAGCCACCATCGCCCTGATATCAAAAGAAGACAAAGATGTCACCAAAAAAGAAAACTATAGGCCAATATCACTGATGAACATAGATGGAAAAATCCTCAACAAAATATTAGCAAACAGAATTCAACAGCACATTAAAAGGATCATACTCCATGAACAAGTAGGGTTTATCCCAGGAATGCAAGGATTCTTCAATATATGCAAATCAATCAATGTAATACCTCATATTAAAAAATTGAAGGATAAAATCCTTATGATAATCTCAATAAATGCAGAAAAAGCTTTTGACAAAATTCAACACTCATTTATGATAAAAAAGTCTCCAGAGAGTAGGCAATAAGTTCACTTTCCTCAATATAATAAAGGCCATATATGACAAACCCACAGCCAACATCATTCACAGTGGTGAAAAACTGAAACCATTTCCTGTAAGATCAGGGGCAAGTCAAGGATGCCCACTCTCACCACTATTATTCAACATTGTTTTGGAATTTTTAGCCACAGCAATCAGAGAAGAAAAAGAAATAAAAGGAATCCAAGTCGGAAAAGAAGAAGTAAAACTGTCATTGTTTGCAAATGACATGATACTATACATAGAGAATCCTAAAGATACTACCAGAAAACTACTAGAGCTAATCAATGAATTTGGTAAGGTAGTAGGATACAAAATTAATACACAGAAATATCTTGCATTCCTATATGTTAACAAGGATAAATCAGAAAGAGAAATTAAGGAAATAATCCCATTCTCCATTGCAACAAAAAGAATAAAATAGGAATAAACCTACCTAAAGAGACAAAAGACCTGTATGCAGAAAACCATAAGACATTAATGAAAGAAATTAAAGATGATGCAAACAGATGGAGAGATAAACCATGTTTTGGATTGGATGAATCAACATTGTAAATATGGCTATACTACCCAAAGCAATCTACAGATTCAATGGAATCCCTATCAAACTACCAATGGCATTTTTCACAGAACTAGAACAAAAAATTTCACAATTTGTAAGGAAACACAAAAGACTCCAAATAGCCAGAGCAATCTTGTGAAATAAAAATGGAGCTGGAGGAATCAGGCTCCTAGACTTCAGACTATACTACAAAACAACAATAATCAAGACAGTATGGTACTGGCACCAAAACAGATATATAGTCAATGGAACAGGATAGAAATCCCAGAGATAAGCCCATGCACATATGTTCATCTTATCTTTGAAAAAGGAGGCAAGAATATACATTGAGAAAAGACAGCCTCTTCAATAAATGGAGCTGGGAAAACTTGACAGCTACATGTAAAAGAGTGAAGGTAGAACATTTCCTAACATCATACACAAAAATAAACTCAAAATGGTTTAAAGACCTAAACATAAAGCCAGATACTATAAAACTCTTAGAGGAAAGCGTTGGAAGAACACTTTTTAACGTAAATCTCAGCAAGATCCTTTTTGACCCACCTCTTAGAGAAATAGAAATAAAAACAAAAATAAACAAATGGGACCTAATGAAACTTAAAATCTTTGCACACCAAAGGAAACCATAAACAAGATGAAAAGACAACCCTCAGAATGGGAGGATATATTTGCAAATGAAGAAACTGGCAAAGGATTCATCTCCAAAATATACAAACAGTTCATGCAGCTCAATATAAAATAAACAAACAGCACAATCCAAAAATGCGCAGAAGACCTAAATAGACATGTCTCCAAAGAAGATATACAGATTGTTAACAAACACATGAAAGGATGCTCAACATCATTAATCATTAGAGAAATGCAAATCAAAACTACGTTGAGGTATCACCTTACACCTTTCAGAATGGTCATCATCAAAAATCTACCAAAAATAAATGCTGGAGGAGGTGTGGAGAAAAGGGAGCCCTCTTGCACTGTTGGTGGGAATGTAAATTGATACAGCCACTATGGGGAACAGTATGGAGGTTCCTTAAAAAACTAAAAATAGAATTATCATATGACCCCACAATGCCACTACTGGGCATATACCCTGAGAAAACCATAATTCAAAACATGTCATGTACCACAATGTTCATTGCAGCTCTTTTTACAATAGCCAGGATATGGAAGCAACTTAAGTGTCCATCGAGAGATGAATGGATAAAGACTATGTGTCACATACATAACAATGGAATATTAGTCAGCCATAAAATAAATGAAATTGAGTTATTTGTAGTGAGGTGGATGGACGTAGATCTGTCATACATAGTGAAGTAAGTCAGATAGAGAAAAACAAATACCGTATGCTAACACATATATATGGAATCTGAAAAAAAAAAAAAAAAACGTTCTGATGAACCTAGGGGCAGGACAGGAATAAAGATGCAGATGTTGAGAGTGGACTTGAGGACACAGGGTTGGGGGAAGGGTAAGCTGGGACAAAGTGAGAGAGTAGCAATTTCATATATACACTACCAAATGTAAAATAGATAGGTAGTGGGAAGCCACTTCCTAGCACAGGGAGATCAGGTTGGTGCTTTGTGACAAACTACAGGGGTGAGATAGGGAGGATGGGAGGGAGATGCAAGAGGGAGGGTATGTGGGTATATATATATATATATATATATATATAT
>NW_020838004.1:7604721-7796992 GCF_003676395.1 Aethalodelphis obliquidens | reverse complement strand
TATAGAGAGAGAGAGAGAGAGAGAGAGAGAGAGAGAGAGAGAGCTGATTGACTTTTTTATATAGCAGAAACTAGCACAACATTGTAAAGCAATTATACTCCAAGAAAGATGTTAGAAAAAAAAATAAAGAAAAAAAAATCCTATCAGTGAGTGGCAAGTGAAAAGAAGCTCAGGACTCCCACTTATTTTGCATTATGGTGAATTGTATAACTATTTCATTATATATTACAATCTAATAGTAATAGAAATAAAGTGCATAATAAATGTAATTCGCTTGAATCATCACCAAACCACCACCCTCCCAGTCTGTGGGAAAATTGTCTTCCATGAAACCAGTCCCTGGTTCCAAAAATGTTGAGGACCGCTGGTCTTAGGCACAGATGATTGTTTAATTTATCATGTTTTCATGAATTCTCTTTCCGATATTACTTTAGCAACACTAAATCTTTCTGAGCCAGGATAGCAAAAATATGCTAATAAGGATACATTATAATTATCCCTCATCTGCCCCCTTGCTGGCTGGCCCTCTTTTCTGCTGATCCACTGAAATATATTGCTGAGAACTGCATTTTTTCTTATCAGTTAAACTGGAGCCCCGTGATAGAGAAAGAGAGGAGGAGAGAGAGAGGAATAAAAAAGAGATAGAAAGAGATAGAGATAAATATAAATTGTGTTCAGTGTCTCATTTTATTTGCTGATTCTTATTTATCCAGTCTCAATTTACTTTATGTGCTGGATACGTGGCCTAGCTCTACACAGCCATGTCTTCCAGAATCATATTGAAGTTAATTTATTTTCAAGTTGTCATTTTTACATAATGTTTTTATAAACCTTAATGTGCAAGAGCAGTGATATTTCAAACAGAGTTTTACACAGCAAATTTTTTCTTTTCTCAATTTCTCACAGTTTTTCTCTTCACAGTGTATAGTTACCTAGTGTCCTAATTCCTACACTCTCTGCAGGCAGACTCATCACTGGCTCATGATTGGTATGAAACAGGGGTGTCCCAATGTCTTTGGGTTGAAAGCCAACTCTAATGTGTTGGAGACAAGAAAAAGAAGACTCACTTTTGGTAAGTATTTTATTATGCAATCCTTTTTTGAGATTTGAATATTTGATGATAGGATTTGATGTGTAATAATTCTTGAGTTTATTAAAGGATATATTACTAATGTTGCCAATAACTTGAATGCATCAAAATTAAGTGTGAAAGATTACTTAAAATTTTACTTTAGAAAGTTGTATTTTAACATTTGTTATGGAAAATTTCAATCATATACGTTAGGAGAAAGAATAGGTCAATGAACTTCCATATACACATCACATAGATTTAGTAATCAATAAATTCAGCCATTCTTTCTCCTTTTTATCCTTAATCTGTTCTTCCTACCCCAGAGTATTTTAGAGAAAATCCAACACTTCACATCATTTCATACATAAGTACAATATTACAGCATGCACCTCTGAAAATATTTCCTTCTTAAAATGATAGCCATAATATCATTAGTATACATAAAATAACTATATCATGTAATGTCTAGGCAGTACTCATAATTTCTTGTTATCACATTATTGTTAGGTTTTTTGAATGTTTAGTTGAATCACGATTCACGCAGTTTAAATATATATTGTCTTTTAAATCTGCATATATCTCTCCTCTTTTCCTTTTTCAGTTTATTTGTTGATAAAATTAGGTCAATTTCCTATAAGGGCAACTCCTTTCCTAGAGGATAAAATAAAAGTGACTCAGCAGGTTTACATTCCAATCATCCATCCTTTCATCTATCCATATATTAATTTAACACATATGTGTGAATGTCTTTATCTATCTATCTTAGTTATTGTGTATCAATTAATATTTTAGTGTGCATACAGAGAAATCTATAACACAACTCTAAAGGCAATGGCAGATTTTGTTCTGGTGATATGATAAGGTTTGTGTTTGTGAGAGCAAAGCAATTATAATATAAATATTCCTAGGCTTTCCCTTAACCACGTCAAACAAGGAAGTTTCTGCCTTTGATTACTTAATATTTTTTCTTATTTCTCAAATGCTCAGAAAAGTTACCCTTGACAATTTTTTGAAGGGGACCTCTCTGATGCAGAAACTGAAAGAAATGATAAAGTGTAAAAATTAAGTGTTTAAAGTCTAAGGATCGAAACAGCGTAGTCCAGGTGATGGATTATAGTTAGAAAATTATTAAATGCTGTAGGAAGCTAGTATACAGTGATAAATTGGTGAACAAATAAATACTGGATAAATAATGTTGTTTTAAATTTCTAGTATATGAGGAAGAGCACTTCTATATGATGACAAAATATTGATTGAATGTGCATTTGAGAGATATAAATGGAAAGAAATTGAAGATCATAGAATTTGAGCAAGTCAAGGATTGTGAGCTTCTACGCTGAATGAATCATCCATGGGAGTGTAAATGCTCCCATAATGATGCACGAGCCAAGGATATAAAGGGAGACTGTAAAGATTGTAAGCCCAGATACAGAAGCTTTCCAAAATAACAAGTTGAGGAAACATTATTTAGAACCATGTGTTTCTATAGACAAAATGAAATGAAATAGAAGATATGCAGCAAATGATATGAAAGTACAAAACAAAACAAAAAAAAACAAATTGTAGGTAAGTTTAGGACAACAGATTAGGAGAGGAATGGAAAGATAAGAAAAGTCAACTCTATCTCCTTGCTTCTGAGAGAAAATAAGTGTAGAGACATCAATGGATTCCACCTAAATTGAGATTTCAGAGGAGCCGGTTTCTTCACACTAAAGGCAGGATTCAATTAAGGTAAGCAATTATAAGAAGCACCAATTAAGACACTGAAGATGTGATTAAATTTATGATGAAATAATCTTAAGTCTAGCGCTTCCTGCATCGTTCCTACTATCGTATTCAATTGATGAGCCCTGGCTGTTGTCATTTCACTAGAACAGCAGTTCTCCACTTTCGCTGTACCTTTGAATCATCTGATGATGTCTGATTCCCATTCTCAGATTCTGGCTTTAACTTATCTGGGGAACAGCCTGGATCTCAGAACCACTGAACCATTGTGAGCATTCCTAGTGACCAATGTATGTCCTGAAGATCTAACATCAGCCTAGAATAAAATAATCATTAAATACACGTGTTTTTGAAATTATTACAGAAACCAAATCTAGATGAAACCCCAGATCTATTGTACTGAGAATGCAATGGTTATTATGATTAATGATATTGTCACTTTCTCTTTTGGATTATATTGGATTGATTTAAGAGAGACATGGACATATATACACTACCAAATGTAAAATAGATAGTGGGAAGCAGCCGCATAGCACAGGGAGATCAGCTTGGTGCTTTGTGACCATCTTGTGGGATAGGGAGGGTGGAAGGGAGGGAGATGCAAGAGGGAAGAGATATGGGGATATATGTATATATATAACTGATTCACTTTGTTATAAAGCAGAAATTAACACACCATTGTAAAGCAATTATACTCCAATAAAGATGTTAAAAAAAGAGAGAGAGTCTTTCACTCTATCAGTATATACTTTTGAAACATTGCACTGAAAAATCTATTTTAGTATTTTCTGCCTAAAGCTAAAAGATTGGTTTCAGCTCCTAAGCTTTTGAAATTTTGAAAGATGCACATTGATTGTAACAGAGCTTGCCAGGAAAAAAAAAATGTTCATAGAACTTCAACCCAGAATCTAAACTATAATGTTCTAAATTGGATATAATTATTTCCAAATTCCACAAAGTATGAAACTTTTATTATATAAAAGCTGGTGTTTAGAGAAATTTAGGTTAAAACATAGTGGACATTTAACAAAATCACTAAGAATATAGATTTTGGAGTCAGACAAATCTATTTAAACTCAGCTGTATTCCTTTCCAGGTGGAAAAGTATTTATCATATCTACATCTTTATTTCCTAGGTTGTAAAATGAAAATATGAATACATCATTCATTTAATTGTTGTGAAAGCTAAATGATATATGTGAAATAAATTAGTATTTTGATTAATAATTATTAAATGCTCAATATTAAATATGTATACAAAAGTTAAAAAAAAATCTAAGCGCTAAAAGCAAGTAACATAGAATTAGAGTAATATTTTCCAAAAGATTCCTTATTAACTCCAAAAATATTTATAAAGTACTTACACAAAATGTGCTGTTTTCATGAAGCTAAGCCCTAGTGAAGAAGACAGAAAGTAACCATAAAATCATACAAACACATGTATAATTATAAATTCAAGGAAAAAACCTTAATGTAAGAAGAAGAAAAGGATTTCTATAATAGAAGATAACAAAAGAACCTGAATTGAGCTATGTGTGGGTGAATGAGAAATTTTCCCCTAGGAGGTAATGCTCAAATTAAAGTATAAAGATGAATAAGAGCTCAATAAATAAGGGACTGATAGTGTGTGTTTGTGTGCGTGTGTGCATGTGCGTGTGTTTAACTTATTTAATTTTCCAGAAAGAACTTGAGACTTGTTTTCTACAAAATAACTTTTCATAATCCACACAGACTCAGAAATAAAGTTAAAGAATCCTGAATTAGAAACTTTCCTATCTGAGTAATTTTCATGACTGATGGGCAAAGCAGAGGAAGAGAGATCATCAGGAAATGGAAATCTTAATTGGAAAATAATTGAGAACATTCACAAAGACAAGACTATGATGTGAATCTAAAGATAAGAAATATGAGGAGAGAAAAATAAATTGGTATTCACAATGGGAAAATACAAGTTAATATATAAGCTGAGGTGGTTTTAAATGATTTAAATGAATTCTCCCAAAGTGATTGAAACCAAAATCTAAATACTAGATAAGACTTACAAATTTAACTCTTCATGACTTGAGGATGAATATCTATGCCCATCATCATGCAGATCTGACCATCACTTTCATCTAATCTTCATCTATGTTTTGAAAACCATTTAAAAAAAATTTTCCCCTACTCTTTGCCTTAAAAGAGACATATTCTCATTATATAATAGAAATCATTCATAAAAAGTAGTTATTATTATTTTTAAACTTTACTGTTAAATGGCTTAGATGTTGCAGGTTTTGTACAGAAGATTGTCTGATATGCAGATGATTTCTTTTTCCAAGACAGCTATTGATAGTATTGATTCCTATTAACTCTTCAAACAAATAAAGAAGAAAGGGCCATTTTCTTCATGACAGAAATTGCAGCCATCACTGGGATAACATATAGCAGCTGCTAATAGCTCTGCAGACTGGAAACTGCAGTTCAGGGAGAAACTTGACAGGTGGAATGCAATTACCCAAAGTGGACCTTATCCAGATATGTAGGGTAAACACCCCCCCCCCACTCTTATAGCTTGCTTTCAAATCTTTAACGGCCATAAAAAGACTAGTTATTTCATTTTTTTTCTGTCTCACTCAAAATATATCTAGCTTTGCCACATTAAAATAAAATTAAACTTAACTGTGTCAAAAAAAAACAAGCCTAATAATACTATTTCACTTTTGGAGTGTGCTCATATAATATTGACTTATTTTATGCTTTTAATTAAATACTGAATTTCTCTCTCATTCCATATACATATGATATGGAAACAGTATATGATGAATTACAAATAATTTTCTTTTCTTTTTTTGAGGTTGCAAAATAAGCTATTCAAATGAAGTCACTCTCCACAAGGGGTATATTTATTTACCTGATATTAATATCAAACTAATGTGTTAAAAATTACATATACATTTATTTTATTGTGGGACATTAGGTTTTATGACTTGATAGATGGCTCATATTTTTACAATGAATTCTCTCTTCTTCTGTACCATTACCAGTTTAATCCTAATTTGGGAAATAAATATCTGATGACTGGATTTAAAAAAAAAAACAAAAAAACAAGAACAGACACCTTGGTTTTGATCCAGCTTCTGCCACAATGAGTTTAGGACAGACTTTTCAGATTCTTTTCTACTTTGCAATGTTGCCTCATAAAAACTTTTAGACTCTCTCATTTTATGTACTAAATTCTACAATTTGCTTATTTTCAGGGAAATACAATCAATGTTTTTTGGTTTATTTTGATTTTGTGGACAATAGTTAACAAATATTTGTGCTCAACAGACTTTTTAATTAATCTTAGAAATTAAAACAATTAAAGATTTCATACAGATATTTGTCTCCCATTGGATTTAAAATCAAGTGTTCCTCTTTATTCTTTTTCTTTTTTTCCCATACGCAGTATCTCATTTGTCTGACCATATCTCACTTAGATTTCTTTGGATGTTGTCTTGTCCAGCATTTGACCTTCATTTTACACTTATTTAAAATTTTATTTCACCTGATATATTAACTTGTACTTTCCCAGTATGAATTTCATTTTGTTTTCTTCTATTCATATTTGTTATATTTACTTTCATTATATTCCTGTCTATGTCAGAGTTCTCAATTCTTCTCATTTTCTTATTACATGAATTTGATCATTTTAAGTGCAAGTCATATTATCTCATCAGCAACTTCCTAAGATTTTCCTAAATTGACTTCACGTATAGGGTTTATTATTTCTGTTTAAGTTTTGAATAAATCTCTATCTCTAAGGGTACCACATATGAAGTAGCTGTTATTTTAACATCTAGAATGACTACTGTAATGCTCACAGCAATTGCATTACAATATCATTAATATTACCATAACACAGACTTTTTTCCCCATTAAAAATGAATTGATTGCTGTTTTCTTTCCTCTCAAGTTATGCTTCATTCTGAACTTTCAAAACTTTTTTAGAACTTTAAGTGGTCCAGGATGTTTACAGTTCCCTTAATATCCAAAGGTGCCTGTCATCTAGATCTCCTAATTTGCAAGTATTCAAATTTCCCAAGAATACCCTTACATGTGTTTATATTCATTACTCTCTAATTGCTTCAATTTTTTCTTATCGTCAGAAAATCAGATAGGCACAAAGTCATCATTCTTTCTAATCCTAACATCATTGAAATAGAATTTATAATGGAATATTCCAACTAATTTATGAATAACTCTAAACAGTAGTATTTTGTTTTTAATTGAGGACCTTTGAACAATGATGAAGGAAATTGATCTTCATGTTATCATGATCTTAATAAATGTTTTTAAGAATTAGTCAAACCACTTTGATATGAATTTTTTGTCATTGTAATATGGAATTACATTGTATACAAATAAATATCTCACTATCATGGAAATTTTTTATTTAAACACTTAAATTATGGTAAATTAAAATACACCAAATTCTCTGTTTATTATATCATAGATTGATGAGGATACTGTTACTTATTTGGAAGAAATTGTTTTACTAAAGAAGGACTTAAGGAAGTTTTCTACTTATGAATATCAATGAGGCAGGGATTTATTATTAACTATTTAGTATATGATAGGCTTTCTATTAAGCAATAAAGATTCAATGTTGAAGAAGACAGACTCCTTTTTTATTTCTCCTGTAGCCTTCATTTTCTTGGATAAGACAGATTATTAATAAATAAATAAAATGACAATATGAAGGTATGTATGTATGTATGTATCTATGTGACATCATTACACAAGTGCTGAATTTTTACGACAATGTTAAAAAGAATGAGCACATTCTTTTCGATATGGTATCAGAGAAGGTCTCCCTGAAATCATGATATTTTCAATGATGCTTTAACAACAAAAAAAGCGGGGGGTGTTTGTGATGTTGGGAACATACTGAATGTCCATGAAATAGGAAAGAAATTTGATGTGTTCTGGAAACAATGGGGACGTGGCATACAGATGGAGCTTACAGTGATTGAAGCTACCAAAGTTTGGAAAAATAGGCAGACATGGATCAATCAACTGATTTATATTTTAAAGTTAACTTTAACTGCTCTTAGAAGATGAATACTAGGAAACAACAATTGCGAAAGGAAAAAAAAAAGAAAATGGTTAGTGAACCCAGATGAAAATTTACTGGGGCTTCTAGTAGGATTAAAAACATATGGAAGTGAGTCATACTGGAAATTCCCTGTGGCAATGGATAGGAGCAGGGTGGCCACTATCACCACTTTTATTCAACATAGTACTAGCAGTCCCAACCAGAGAATCAGGCAAGATAAAAAAACTAAAAGTCATCCAGATCAGAAAGGAAAAAGTAAAATTGTCTTTATTTGCAGATGATGCAACCTAAAGACTCAACCAAAAAGAAAAAAAAAAAGTTGTAACTAACAATGAACTCAGTAAATTTGTAGGAAGTAAAATGAGCATATATCAATCTACTGAATTTCTACATGCTAATAATTAAACATCTGAAAAGGAAATAAAGAAAACAATAATATTCACAATAGCATCTAAAACAATAAAATACTTAGAAATAAATTTAACAAAGAAAGTCAAAGATGGCAATGAAAACTATAAGACTTTGATGAAGGAAACTGAAGAACACACAAACAAATGGAAAAATATCCTGTGTTCATGTAACAGAAGAATTAAAATGACCATACAATCCAAAGCCATTGGTAGATTTAATGCAATTCATATAAAAATTCCAATTTTTAAAACAGAAATAGAAAAAGAAAAAGTTCTGAAATTTGTATGGAACCACAAAAGACCCCAAATAGCCGAAGCAAGTCTTACAAAGAAGGGCAAACCTGGAGGCTTTGGTCAATGAATCTATGACAAAGGAGGAAAGAATATACAAGGGAAATAAACAGTCTTTTCAATAATTGTACTGGGAAAACTGGACAGCTGCATGTAAAACAATAAGATTAGAACATTTCCTCACACCATTTACAAAAACAAACTCAAAATGGTTTAAGTACCTAAATGTAAGACTTGAAACCATAAAACTCCTACAAGAGAACAAAACACTCTTTGACTCTTTTAAATTGAAGCAATATTTTTTGGATCTATCTCCTAAGATAAACAAAATAAAAACAAAAAATAAATAAATGGGACCTAATTAAACTTAAAAGGTTTTGCACAGCAAAGAAGACCATCCACAAAATGAATAGACAAATTATAGAATGGGAGAAAATATTTGCAAATGATATGATCAACAGGGATTAATATCCAAAATATATAAAAAGATCATACAACTCAAAATCAAAAAAAAAAAAAAAACCAAGCAAATATAAAGTGGGCAGAAGACCTGAACAGAGACTTTTCCAAAGAAGACACACGAATGGTAAACAGGAATAGGAAAAGATGCTCAACATTCGTAATTATTAGAGAAATGCAAATCAAAGCCACAATAAGATACCACATCACACCTGTCAGAATGGCAGTCATCAAAAAATCTACAAATAACAAATGTTGGTGAGGTTGTGGAGAATAGGTAACTCTTGTACCCTGTTTGTGGGAATGTAAATTGGTGCAGTCACTATGGAAAACGGTTTGGTCATTCCTCAACAAACTAAAAATATAACTACCATATGACTGAGCAATTCTACTCCTGGGTATATAACCAGCAAAATGAAAACACTAATTCAAAAAGATACATGCACCTCAATGTTTATAGCAGCACTGTTTACAATAACCCAGGTATGGAAGCAACCTAGGGTCCATCAACAGATGAATTAATAAAGAAGATATGATATCATATATCATATACATATATATATACTCATACACACACACAATGGATTATTACTCAGCCATATAAAATAATGAAAACCTGCCATTTGCAGGAATTTGGATAGACCTAGATAATATTATGCTTAGTGAAATAAGTCAGACAGATAAAGACAAATACTGTGTAATATCACTTATATGTGGAATCTAAAAAAATAATACAAAAGAGTTATATAGCAAAACAGAAACAGACTCACAGATACAGAAAAGAAACTAGTGGTTACTAGATGAGAGAGGGAAAGTGGGAGGGTCAAGTTAAAGGTATGGATTAAGAAGATACAAACTAATATGCATAAAATAGATAAGCCACAAGGATATATTGTATGAGACAGGGAATTATAGTTTATCTTTTAATGACTTTTAATGAAGTAAAATCTGTAAAAATACTGAATCACTATGCTGTACACTTGAAACTAATACCATATTTTAAATCAATAAAATTAAATAAATATGTAAATAAATAAATCATCTTTAAAAGTAACAAAATTAAAAAGTTGGAGGATGGACTGAGGGGCTAATGGTGATTATCTAACATACAAGCCAGCAATCTGACATCTCTGAGAAATTTTAGACAAATTTTCTTGTCTATAGAAGGGGAATAAAACCTCTCATAGGATGTGGAGAGAGTAAAACAGAATGAACCCAGATGCCTTATTATTAGTTTTCTGAACCTGGTAACGATTTCTGCTTCCCCCACATTTTACCCTCTCTGTGTAGCATAAAGCAACACAGATAGAAGACCCACTGAAAAAGCTCTACAAATAATATCCATTTGATAGTGTTGTAATTCATGATCTCAGTGTAGTTATTGGATTGCTCCCCCTTTTTCCTGAGTTACGATATTTATCTATTTCACCAATCATTCCTAATTCCAAGAATGATCTATAGGTTGTTGATTGACTTTGGACATTACCACGTAAACCTTGACACTTCTGGCAGTGTTACCTTTTATTACTGAGTTCTCAACAGGTGGAGACATTCTTTCCTTCTTTGTTTCCTTCATCTCTTTCATCTCTTCCTCTGCCTTTCTCTCCACCTTTTCTATCTCTTCCTTTCTCTGTCTTACCTTTGTTTATCAAGCTGAGAGAATAATGTTAACCATAAGGAAGTGATTGAAAAAGTTTAAATATTATAGGACTCTGAGAAAAAAAATGAGATTTTTTCTCCCTGTAAACCTGTCAAACTACAGCTTTGGGAGTAATAGACTCCAAGCCCTCCTATTTTTTTTAATGTACAGCCATTTTCTGATTGAGCTAATGAAGACATTAGAGTGATAGCTTATCAGGTGAGCATATTCCTGCTGTGTGTCAAGTCATTTTTCTTCTCTAAAAATGCTATGGATTAGTCATGCAGTTTCATTTGTAAAATCAGTGAGAAGATGAATAGTGATAATTTTGATTCATATAAAGAGAAAATGTTATAAATATTTAATACAGCAGCCTGTGAAATCTCCCCCAAAAAACAAATATTGTGAATATGAAGCAGTCAGATTAAGGCTCAAAATAAATTAATTTCAGCCATATTAAATAAAAGTGCAATATATAAGATTTTTTAAAAACTGATCTTTTTCTCTGTGCCTAATATTTTCCACAGGATTGTGCCCTGTTTCAAATTCTCCCTCAGTGTGTAATATTTTAAGAATAGGGATGAAGCAGGTATAAATGATTATCATCTTCCCTTATCAGGCTTCATATGTAGAAAAGTTCCCTTAAGATATCTGAGTATAGCAATTTAAAATACATATTTTTGTGAGTTTAATCCAAGATATAAATTAGCATTAATTTATGGTAAGTCTTTAATTAAAGCTAGTGTTCAGTACATTATTACCAATCTGGGTAAATGAAGAGTCTGTGTGGATAAATTTACATGCAACAATTAAAATTTCTCCTTCCTTCTCTTACTCCCCACAAACTGTGTCCCAAATTCCAGTGTCTATTGGCTTGTGACTTCATATGATACCTCTTCTTTTACCTGCCCTGGGTGCTCTCAAGATATATTACTCACTTCATATTGTTTCTCATGGTAAATAAGTTAACTACCTTGCATCTGTTTTTCTAGGCTCATTTTCCAACCTTTACTAAATCTCCAAAATTCTTCCATAAATAAAGAAAAACATTAAAATCACTAATAAACTCCAAAACACTCCCTTGAATATAGGCAACATATTTTTATTCCATGTAACATTATAATATGGTCTAACATTTATAACTGTTAACTTGCCCACTAGATTCATTCACTATATGTATGCTATAAAACAGACATCATGTAAAATTTATAGACAAGAATATCCAGTTGCATAACAAATAGAATCTTAACCTTTTGCTCCTGAACTAAGAGTCAGGAACAAAATAGAGGACAAGTTATTAAATGAGCAGCATAATTCATGCTGTTACCATTCCATGTAAAATTATCCTATCTAACATTGATGGAATATAATATCTACTGGCCTGATAGGACAGTGGATATGACAGTTCTCTTGGATGGCAAAGAAAATTGTGTTATTTGAGTGCATGAATTGTATAACTCATTGCCCCTGGTGAACCAGTTAATAAGTTGAATTCAGAAAACATCACGCCTGAGGTGTGTGTTAGTACTACCCATAGGGCAGTATTGGAGGATGGACTGAGGGGCTAATGGTGATTACCTAACATACAAGAGACATGAGACAATCTAAAAAGTCAAAAATTCTAAATAGTCACTACAAATTTTAACAGGAGAGACAAATTAAATCATAGGCCATGAAACTTGACCAGCTGCCGGAGAATCAGGTCAACAAAGACGTCAGCAATGGAGTTGGAACTGAAGCAAACATTAATTTAGAAAATTGAAAAGGGGAAGTATGAACATGCAGAAAAAGAACAGAGTACTGGTGAATTCATTAACAACCAGTATATCTTTATATTTGAAATACCTTACATAGTCCTTACCAAAAAGTTTTCACTATTCAATGTATTCGGTCTATATGTACTGACCACCTATATAGGCCAGACTCTGTATAAGGAAATGTATAAAAAATAAAAATCACAGGACGTAACAGGATATGCTGCTTGCTTGTCCTTGTGATTCTTAAAACATAAGTTAGATGAGGCACATGGAAAACAAGTGATACAAGTATGGAACAAGTTTAAGAAGAAATTTCAGAAGAGTATTTGATATTTTCCAAGTAATCAAGAATTCACCCTAAGTATTCCATTTTAAAATCACTTTAAAAAGTAACAGGATATTGTCTGTAGATCAGAGCCCTGCACACATCTGGTAGTCCAACCTCTTCAGTAACAGTCACTAAAAGAAAGCATATCAGCATGGGAAATCTCAGTACGTTCCTCTCAATTTTGCTGTGAACCTAAAACAGGTATAAAAGAAAAATTTTTATTAGAAATAATTAACAGGATATAGGCTATAAAGAAGTAAAGAGATAGACTGGTGTTCTATGAACAGAGAGAATAATGTACAGGAGAAAGAGGAATAAGTATCATATAACAAATTGATTTAAGCACAATGTTTATATTAGGAAATACTGAAGTTTAATGAGTCCTCTTCTCTGAAATGTCACATGTTGTTATAAAAGAGATGATACCTCACTCTCAGCCCTGTTTTCTCCAGAAACAAACAAATAAAACAAAACACTTAGTAATGATCTTATGTGTCCACCAAAGGCCTACATAATCAACCTTACATCCAAGAACGAAACAATGTACTAGTGAAGTCAAATTCAAAATTCACAAAAATACTTGGTAATAATCATTAAAAATGGCTATCAACAGGCTTTTGGTCTACAGGTTGTTTATGAAGCCATTATTTTTTCTTTCATAATTATTTTTTTTTCACTACAGCTAGGATACCATCTGGATAGTAGGGAAAATATTAATAGGGGATGAGAAGAAGAAAGTATTAGCCATAGCCACATGTACATCTATCTATTCTGCTTTGGCAGCAAGTGACATATTTGAGTCCTCTCTACTCAACAGCAGCGGTATGTCAATCTATGTATGTATGCACTTTCAGAAACAAATCTTTTTCAGTTTAGGAAATAAATAGCACTTCAAGGTCTTTCAGAACACGCTCTGATCTTTTAACTCTAGGTTTAGAGTTTATGTAATAGGACTGGAAGACTAAAACCCAAAACAAAAGGAAACAGAAAGAAAAAAGTGATCATTTTTAATCCCTTGCCTAGAAATGTGTAATCTCAAGGTTGGAAGAAATGGACTTGGTCTATTTTGTGTGTGTGTGTGTGTGTGTGTGTGTGTGTGTGTGTGTGTATTAAAAATGCTGAAAAAAATGGCCAATCTAGTACTTCCCAGAAAAGTACTGAATTGTTCCAGTCTATGGAAGCTAATGAGCCCAACAAGAAAAACCTACAAATATAGAGAGCTGTGATTCCTTCAAGGAAATAGCTCAACCACATCACAATGCAGCGAGGCTCAGCACTTTGATAAGGTTGACATATTCACAGAAAACTTTCATCCAAGTATAACCACACATTTGATAAATAGCATTAACTTGAAAAGGAGAGAAAAGGAAACAAACATGGTGAAGGGAAAAAGAGAACTTGGTGGAGATTGAAATATAGAAACAGGAAGAGTGGAGGAACCCATATGCCTTCTCCTTTAAGACATGGCAAATTGGAGATGCTGAAAATCTCTCTGTCAAAAGCACAACAAAATGTTTTAGATAAAATAATAAGAAAATATACTGTTGAAAGTATAGATGACTTTCAAGAAAGCAAGCAAAATTATTTGAGGTTAAGGAAAGAGCAGGAGTGAGATATCTGGAAACAAGTGTACTAAAATTTTCAGATGTTTCAGGGGCAACTGAGAAATTCTCTGCTTGGAGGTTGCTAAGAAATTCTATGGCTTATGTTTCTTTCTGGGTAGATTCAGAGAACATTTTCTAGAAAATCCTCCAGAAAAACAGAATGTGGGATTGGATATGTCTTTCTGGAATACTTTGAAATAGGGGGAAAATATTTCCTAGAAAGGACTACACAGAAAATGCTCTGTCTTGAATTTGGTTCTGAGAGAGGTTATGAAAGATGTTTTTCATAGCAATTCATTAACACTGAGGACTATGTAGGTGTGTTTGAAATTGTCTACAAAAATTTAAAAGGAGGAAATAATGTAATATATGTTTGTACTAACCTGTAAAAAAATCAATAATTAATTATAAAAAGAAAAAGAAAAAGCTAGGATTTGACCAATTGTGACATCCATTCTTTTTTTTTTTTTTTTTTTTTTGTGGTACGCGGGCCTCTCACTGTTGTGGCCTCTCCCGTTGCAGAGCACAGGCTCTGGATGAGCAGGCTCAGCACCCATAGCCCACAGGCCCAGCCACTCTGTGGCATGTGGGATCCTTCCGGACCAGGGCACGAACCCGTGTCCGCTGCATCGGCAGGTGAACTCCCAACCACTGCGCCACCAGGGAAGCCCTACCCCCTCCATTCTTAACAAATATTCTTAGCAAACTAGCAATAGAAAAAAAGTCCTTAATCTGATAAATTTTTCTCCTAAAAAAAATTAATGTTTAATGGTGAAATATCAAAGCTTTCTCCCTGAAATCAGAATGAGAAAACATGCCAACTCTCACAGCTTCTATTAGCAATGTACTTGAGATCTGAGTCAGTGAAATAAATCTTCATTATGACTTTGAGTTAGGTAATGATAGCTTAAATGGGGCACATGTATTCCTATACATGTAAATAAATCTATATCAAGAATGGAAAAGAAGAAATAAAATCTAATTATTCAAAGATGGCATTATCCTATGTGTTAAAAATCTAAAAAGAATGTAAAGGAAAGCCATTCAAAATTAATAAATATACCTAATAAGGTCAATGACCGGAAGTCATATTTTTTCTTCCAGTTTTATTGATATGTAATTGACATACAGCACTGTGTAATTTAAGGTATACAGCATAATGATTTGACTTACATACATCATGAAATGATCACGACAATAAATTTAGTGAACATCACATATTACATGCCTAGGAGTAAATTAAATACCTAGTAGAGATATACTGAAGACCTCTATGAAGGATTAAAATAGCCACAAATTAGTTGATCCTTTTCTCATTTAGGTGAGCTTATGTCTCTTCCCCTTCATCCTGGGTGACTGCTTTGGCATATACAAAATGGTAGGAGTGACATTTTACCAGTTTCCAGATTCAGGCCTTAAAAGACCGGCAGCTTCTGTTTCTTGTCTCATGGAACACTGGCTCTTGGAATCTAGCTGCCTTGCTGGGAGAAAGATCAAGCACCCCAGTGGAGGGAAATAGAGACAACAACCTCAGCCACATCCTCAGGTGACAGTCATCAACAACTAGGAAGCAATGTGGTCAAGCCACTTTGGAAGTGGCCCAGATAAGGTTACATTGAGGAAGAGCAAGCTCTCTTCACAAAGCCTTGCTCTAATTGCAGATTCATGAGCAAAATAGATTACTGTGTCTTAAGCCACTACAATTTGGAGTAATTTATTATGCAGTGCTGAATAACTGGAAAATGTTAATGACTTGGAAGATTCAATATTTTAACAGTATTCTCTCCAAATTGATCTATAGATTAAAGGCAATCCCAGTCAAAAATCTAGACACAAAATGAATACATCCCATGTGACTACATTCATTTAATGCTTAAGATTAGTCAACACAAATATATGGTATTAGAAATTATGATACTGGTTATTTTGGCTTAAAGTGAGATGGAAACAATTTGGAAAAAGTGTAAGTATAGCTTTGTGAATGGTAATATATATTCTGAGTGCTGTTTACCTGGTGTATATACTTGCTGTGAAAAAAATCAAGCTGAATATATATAATTTGTACTCACTTCTGTGTACTTAATAAAAAGTTTAACATGTTGAAAAAGCATTACAGAGAAACATTTGCAAAAATGAAAATAGCCAGACAAGATGGCCCTTGATTTACTAATGCAATATAATATTATTATGCAGTATATATTTTTATTTTGGAATATGTAGACATGTGATGAAATATATATTTTTGTATAGGTATAATAAAAATCAAATCAAAGGTAATAATTACTTCTAGCATGCAAATTTGGGATGTGTAATTTTCAATCATTTCACTAATATTTAATTTCATGAAAATGTTCTAGAAAATGTGGAAGAATTACCAGAATTTATAAAATGGTAATAGTTAAACAAATGTTAGATTTATTGTATGCTATACTTTTCTATAGTATTAAGTATTTTATAATTTTTTAAAAAACATGAAATAAAACTGGGATCCCAGTCTTTGGATTGTTGACTAATTCCAACTAACAAACTTGGTGCATTCTCCATCCTACCTCTGAATTTTGGTCCCCATTACTATTTTGCACCAAAATCTATGCACTATACAGATGACAATACTAGGGCAGATCTCATAGATCTTGGATTTTTTAATCTCACTGCTACGAGTGAAAGAGAAAGGAAGAAAAGAACAAAATGGGGGGGGGCGGTACTTAGATAGCTTCTTCCTCCCAACTACCTTAACTAAATTCTTTCTGTTGTCTTTTTTCTGTTGAAATGGGAAAGAGGAGACTATCCATATATAGTTCTCAAGCAGTACAAAGTCTTGTTCTGGTTCCCATCACACCAGTGTCAAGAGGAAAGTCTCTCTACAGAGTGCTACCAAAAACTCCAATAGGAGAACAGTTCAAATACATAATTATTTTAGCTCTCCTTTAGAAATTTTAGCTACCTTTCAGCTGGGTCTTATACTTTCCTTGCCTGATCAAACCTAATGCTCTCCAGGGATGGAAGCTCCAGGGAGCTTTGTACTTTTACTAGGATCAGAATGTGTGCTTAACATATTAGTAATTGCCCAATACATACCTAATAAATTTTAAGTAATAATTTCACTTTCATAGCCATTGACATATATTATGGAGCTTTAATTTTACATATACAAACCTGACAGGTTTTATTTTATTGTGGAATTCATCTACTTATGTTAAAACTACTTTCCAAATATACTCAGAAGTAAATCAATAAGTTGACAATAATGCTTGATTAGTCTTATAAACACATCCCTGAAAAATATATTTTTGTAAGCCTGATTTTTAAAATGCTTCTCCTTTTTAAGTATAATTTTCAAATTAATTTTATTAAACATTTTGTGTTTTAGCTTAACTATGACTTTTTAAACTACATAATTATGCTTTGTTTAAGTAAACCCAGTATGTGAAACTTTGGATTGATGTAAAATACAGTTTTTCAGACCATAAAGATATTCAGTAGAAATGTTTTCTTTAAGTGACCATTTCCCAAATACAGTTTGATTGTGTTTTCATTTCAAAATTATTCATAGTAGACCTTTATAAGAATATATTTATTATTTAAGGTGAGCTATACCTACACATACATTATTTATTAGAAACATTCTGGGTTTGTTTTCTACATGTTTTTGTAACATTCCTACCCCAAGGTTTATCAACTGAAGAAATATTTTGTTTAATTTCGTTTATCACTACATAGAAAAATGTGCTTTGGGAATTTTTACTTTGTCTCAAATATGAAAAATGGGTTACTGCTGGAGGCAGCAAAGCAGACTAAGTGGACTAAAGATCTTCCCAAGGAAAATAATAATGTATTTTAATCACAGGAGTGAAAATCTTGTGTCCAGTATTATCACTATGTGGTGAAAAACTTGGTTAAATTCAACGAAATAGTTTATTGAGTTAGGTATAAACAGAGGGGAAGGAGAAAATAAAGTGCAAAAATCAATGTATGTGTGAACTTATAACACAGAATGAACTTTAATATATGTAAAAAGGAAAAAAAAATAAAAGTTCAAAGGATCCTAGGATGGAATGTAGTGTTTTACATATGTATGAAATAAACTCACTGAAGGGACTGGGGGAAAATAGTAACACCCTAAATAATAACTCTACATAATTCTGTAAACTAGTTGGCAGTTGTCTTTCCCAGGGGATTATGGATTAATAATTCTGACACTGACATTCATGCATACTGAAATTGAACAATTAAGTAAATGGATAGAGGGAACCAGATGAAGTAGGAGTTTACAGATCAGCAAGGGGAGAAAACTAGAATGATCCATGTGGCAATGGATTACAGTTAAGGACATCAGTATGTACTCATGTTTAGCTTAAGATAGATACATGTGATTACATATGACATATTTATGGATATGTATGTGTACACATGCTAATATATATCATATTACATGACCTTGCTCTGCTAGCTGAGCAGGCCTAGAAAAAATGACACCCCAGTCGGTTACAAGTAATAATTTCATTCCAAATACTACAGTATGGGAAGGGAAAAAAAAATAACTTTACAATGGAGAAACCTGACAAATACTACCTCAACCAAATTATCAAGTTCCACATCTACAATTATAAGTCATACTAGGGTATGTACTCTTGATAGGACACTTTATCTTTGTCATCTTCTTCCACCAAATATATAACCCCAGTATAAGCATGAGAAAAATATCAGACAAATCCCAACTGAGGCACATTTTACAAAATACCTGACCAGTGCTCTTCAAAACTATTAAAGTCAACAAAAACAAGGTTATACTGAGAAATTATTACAGCTAAGAGGAGCCTAAGGAGAGATGATAAATGTATGTAATATGGTATCTTGAAGGGGATCTTGGAATAGAAAAAGGATATTAGGTAAAAATGAAGGAAATCTAAATAAAATATAGACTTTAGTTATTAATAAGCTACTAATTTTGGTTTATTAATTGTGATAAATGCAGCCTACTAATGAGAGATGTTAATAATAAAGGGAATTCATTACAACATAATTGGGAATTCTGTACTATCTTTGCAAATTTTTGGTAAATCTAAATGTTCTAAGATTTTTTTAAGTTAATTTATAAGGCTCTTTTAAGTAAATAATATTTTAGAGCTTAATCAGTTAATGCTGATTATATATAATCACAAAAATGGGAATAAAAATAGTATCCATTAATTGAAAACTTACTATAAACCAAGCTATGTTCTAGGAACATTATAGTCATGAATCAAATCTCCAAAACAACTTTGCAAAAATAGATAAAATTATAGAATATATTGAATATTGATGTATCAATATATGTCAAGAACTATTCTAAACTCTTTATACACACTATCTCATTTATTTCTCACAACTCTATGAAGTTCATTTTATACATTTGTTAATGAAGGCATTAACACTCTGAAAGCTTAAAGAAACAACATTATAAAATGGGCAAGTAGATGTACATAATTCAAATAAGGCTGTCTGATTTCCCTCTATTCTTAAAAATTGTGCAGTACTATCTCATTTAATGCTATAACATTCCTTTAATTTAGACATTAATATCCTCAATGAGCTTTATATAGATTTAGAGTAAAGTGAATTTTTCAATAACACACTCAGTAAGAGGTGGAAGTTGTTTAGTTCTAAAATCCCTGCTTTTTTTCCAATACTATTTTGATCTCAAACCATTATGCAGAAGCCAGATATCTCTAATCTACAAAATATTCTGCTATGTACTTTAAGGAATACAAAGAAATATACCAGCCATAGATTTTGCACTAATGAAACATGTGTGTGTTTGTGTGTATATGCACATACATACAATATATCAGTTACAATTAAGTTTACTTACAAATGACACAGCCTAAAATAATAGTACCATAAACAAAATAGATGTTTAATCTCTCTTAAATAGAAGAGATAGAAATAAACAGTCAAAAACTGAATGGCACTCAACAGTGTGAGATTTAAAACTTCTTTCCATCTTGTTTTTCTCTCTCTTCACCTTATAGTCTGAGATAGCTATTTTGGCTCAAGCATTCACACCTCAAATTCCAATGAATAAAAATTAGGAACAAGAATAGAAAAGTGCAATGTCTTCATTTAAGCATACATGCTGAGTTTGAGATGATTATGGTGTCTTTTTGGGGAATAGTTAATGGTTAGGTTAACTCAGGAAAGGGATTAGGACTAGAAACATAGCTGTCAGAGTTAAGGCTAAGTTTCAGGCATTAGCTAAAACCCTGTTTAATAGAATTGATCATAAATTAAACAGATAAGCTAGAAGGAACAGTGCTAATTTAATATGTATTAGGGTTAGACTTTTAAAATTACAGTGTAATTTTTGGAACTCTGAGGCTCAATGTGATCTGTGATTTCAATGGATCTCTAGGTTTCTGTCAAGAATGAGAGGACACAGCCTAAAGAATCTGTTAACCAAATTGACTCTGAGATTTAGTTTATTGATTCCAACCATTTTTTATTATTCATTTATTCAACAAAAAATATTTTTTGCCTACTATGTGCAAAACACTATGATAGTTATTAGAAATATAAACATGAATAAGACTGTCAAAAATCCAGAAATATAAAAATTAAAACTGCTAGGTCAATAAAATAGTATTTAGTTAGAGTTTATTGTGCATATAAGAATATTTAGTAAACTGAGAACTTTCAAATTCAAAACTAATATGAATTTCAGGGGCATGATGTTACAGGATGGCTTATGAAGTGAAAATGCTGAAGCTGTTTAACTCTTAACAAATGATTGGTTATTACAATGGGGGTTCCCAGATGACCAGAGATAGATTAAAAATGATTATCTTATACTATTTTTTGGATGATGTCTTAAGTTTCTTTTATGATTATCAGAGGTATTTACAAGAAATAACCTGTTAAGTTTCACTTATGTTCATGACATAAGCTAGATTTAGTTTTACTTACCTGGCTTAATGATTTCACCTACTGAGGGAATTTACAAGTCCAGTCTCCATTTTGTATTTAATGTTAACAATTGAAATAATCCCTATTTTTTAATGTTCATATTCTTCAGGGTGTAGAGGCAGGGTGGACTTCAGGGCTACTTAGAATCAATAGCTTATTGATAACCACAAAGTTACCAGATTTATTATCATTTTCATCTTTTTAAAAAATTTATTTATGTATGTATGTATTTATTTATTTATTTATGGCTGTGTTGGGTCTTCTTTGCTGCATGCAGTCTCTCTCTCTAGTTGCGGTGAGCGGGGATTACTCTTCATTGCAGTGCAAGGGCTTCTCATTGCAGTGGCTTCTCTTGTTGTGGATCACAGGCTCTAGGCACTCTGGCTTCATTAGTTGTGGCATGTGGGCTTAGTTGCTTCTCAGCATGTGGGATCTTCCTGGACCAGAGCTCGAACCCATGTCCCCTGCATTGGCATGTGGATTCTCAACCACTGCACCACCATGGAAGCCCCATAGTATCATCTTCATCTTATAGTAGATTTTCTATTGTTGTGGGTCTGTCAAGCACATCTCAGGCTACATGGTTCCTTGACTTTGTCAAAGTCAAGATCCAGTGAAAGAAAAAGAAAATTAAAGTCTTCTCATAATTTTAAGAAATTATTAAATAGAAGAGATAGAAATACCTAGGTTAGTATCCATATATATAAAGAATGACTGTGGTGAGAATTTTGTATAATTATGATAAGCTTAGAAAAAAATCCTGACTTTAACTTAGAGTGAAGTCAAATACTCATAACGTGTGGATGAGTATTAGAAATTATATTTAAATTAAAGGAGAAGAAGGAATTCCTATTGTTACAGCAAACACAGTTCTCACTATCAATGGTGGGTGAAGGCTCTCTGAATAAGTGACATATAAGTTGAGATCCTAATTACAAGAAGGAACTATGTAAATAAGGATCAGTTGGAATAGGCAGAAAGAAGAGTTATTGCCACCAATAAAGGAGGAAAGAACTTGGTGTTTTGAAGCAACCCAATAAAGAGCAGCATTGTGAATGAGGGGGAGGACAAAGAGGTATGCAATGAGGCTGGATATGAAGGAAAAGATAAGTCAGTTAAGCCAACACAAAAAGTTGGGATTTTTATTCTCATTGTAATAAGACACCAGTGGAGAATTTCAAGGACAATGACAGAATCAAGGGATCATGTTGGTTACTCACGTTGGAAATATTGACAAGTCCCAAATGGCATATATTTCTTGAGAGGTGAAATAATTATCTGAGGAGTGATCATATTCAGAAAGCAGAAAAAAATTTAATGGTGCTTCAAAATTTTTTTTCTTCTACATTTTTTCTTTTTTATTGATTATTTTTCTTTTTAGTTGTCAGCAACTTGTCTCACTCTATACAAAATTATTGTTAATGAATAAGTAAATATTAGAGAAAATAGTGTTGAAAACCTAAGCATACAAGTCCCGACTTATTTTCAGTATAAGCCTAGCTTTTCTATAGATACTTTTAAAACCTACGTTTTCTATGTCTCAGCATATGTAGTTATATATAATCCACACAATATAATATAATGAAAATGCAAGCAACTGCCTCTTTATCATGTACTGGAATTCATTTTAGGTTTTATTTTTTCATAAACATCTTGGAACAAGAATAAGATTGGGAATTAAAATCCATGGAAACTGCTGTAAAGTCATCTTGTCATAGTAAGAACAAATATAAACAGCCTACCAATTAGAGATTTACCATACACTTGCCAGTGATACTAAAAGAATTAGTTCAATGTAATATAATTTTTCTCCAGGCTCTCAACCAGATATCTACATGAGGTAAACCATCAAGCAGAAAAGAGCTTCTTCCTAAAAAATACTCAGTGCTCTGGTGGTTGAAAATAAGTACAATGAAAGGTAGGTCACTTTGAGGACTTTTTGGACTTTTAAAAACAGATTTAAGACTTTGACAAGATAGCATTTTGTTGTAAAAATGTAGCATCTGAAGATTATTTTTCATAGAGTTCACTCGCAAGAAACTGATTCACACAAAATACTTTCTTTTTTGACGTGAAACACATAATTCAGATCCCACATTCACATATATCATAAAACTTGTTATAACTGCTTATGTATGAGGATTCCTTTATTAATTGAATATAGAAATTATTTATAATTTTAACTATGTCATTATTATTACAAAATTATTATTAAATATGTACTTTTATATTATGATGATAATATAATTTTATAATTATAATATAATTATAGATTATAATATAAAATTAAAATTATAAAATTAAAATTATAATATAATATAATAACCAAAATAAAATGCTTTATAAATCAAACTGGAAATGATGAAACGAGCAAGGTGGTAACTTTGTTTTAACTTCTATTAATGGAATGTAAAATAGTTTAAATATAATGAAATATTCAATTAATCATTTCTCAAAGTAACTTTTCTATTTAGGAAATATTCAGCACAGATGTTAGGGTGAATATGTTATACATATCTGAAATTTCTAGGCTGTTCACACAATGTAAATTTCTATCACTGAATCTGCCTTCATTCAGACTTCTGCATTTTGCCATTTATGACCAAATGATTTCCTTTTACTTCCACACACATTTAAATGTGTGGTAATAAAACATGATGAGGGAAGAGCACGTTAATTATGAATGAGTAGATGTAGTAGACAAACCAACTAATTACATATGTATCTGCATGGATTATAATCAGACACACAGAAATAGGAACAGTTACAAAACACTTCTAAACAGCTCTCTGTAGATATTTTTATGTTTCTGCCATGTGAAATCCACTCATTTTTACATTTATCATTAATTTATGGAGATCATCACATCTTTAGTTTTTTCTTTATTATGATCATTTTGATTAAAGTTTATACTTCACTTACAGTCTTATACCAAGTTGATTAAATGGCAAAATCTCAAGATTTTATTTTAATCTTTCAAGCTGAATCACTCAAAACTTTGTTTAAATGTTTACAAAGTATGTAAGACGAAAGCTTCATTAGTAAGATATTTTTTTCCAATTATATTCCTATAGTTTTACAACTTGGGAATGGTGTAGAAAATGTAATTGGTTCTTTGTTGGTTCTCATGTGGTTAAATGTTAAGATTTTGCTGCCAGATAGACCCAAGTTCAAATTCTCAGTGGTTCAATTTCTATTGTGTGTAGTTCTTAGTAATAGACCTAATTTCTTTTGCTTCAATTTTTTCATCTGTGTAATGGGGATGGGATCTTAGACACAGTAATAAGTGAACAAAAGAAACTTTAGGCATTTATATTGGAATGGAAGAAATGAAATTATCCTTATATGTAAACATGATTTTCTAAGTAGAAAGCCCCAAGGAATCTACAAAAAATGATTAAGTTTAGCACTAATAATCAAGTTTAGTAAGATTGCAGGATTCAAATTCAATCTCCCAAGCCCACATTTATTTCTATACACTAGCAGTGAGAAATTAAAAAATAATTATTTAAAAAAACATTTAAAAATAACCAACAATATAAATGCTTACTTATAAGTATAACTTGGTTTTTCTTTATTAAAACATCAATTGGAAACAAACATTATACATGTACAATATAATGCACACACATATACACAAACACACAAATGCATACAGATTGTCAGTATCCCCTTTACTTTTGGAAATTAGGTCTGGGTGCTCTCATATTTAGACATTTTCTCACCCACTAAGTGAAATACACACAAGTCACTTGGGAAGATGAATGAACTATTTTATTTATTTTAAATTAATTTATTTAAATAACAGTATATCAGATTTAGAGACTCAGATCAAGATGGTGGAGTAAGAGGATGTGGAACTCACCTCTCCCAAACAAACACATCAAAAATACATCTGCTTAATGAAAAATTCTCATTGAAAACTAAGGGAAAACTAGGTGAAGGACTCCTCTATAACTCAGATTATAAGACATGTACATGCAGAATCAGATAGGAAGGAAAGAGAAGTGATGAGAATAGGACCTATACCTCTGGGAGGGACTCAGAGGAAAGGAAGATTAGACAGGCAGAGACCCTCCCTGGGGAGTGAGCCATTCGAGCCATATTGTGCATCACAGCCATAGGGTCCAGCAAAGGGAAGACGAACACCCTTGGCTGGTTGGAAAGTATGTGGGACTAACAGGCAGGTTTTCTTGCTCTGAAGCAGGGTAGAAAGGACAATTTAAAACTGCACGGCTGGTTGACTTGTTTCTTGCTACCACATACACTAACCAGAACCTAGTGAACACTCCAGCACCCTTTGCTTCATTTTGCAGCTCCACACTAGAGCAAGGACTACCACAATTGAGGAAAAATCTCAGCCATGAGACACTGAGGTGGCTCAAACCCTAAGCAGCATCTGAGCATAAAGGTGGTAGCCATTACTGGTGATTGCACAGACAGTGCATCAGAGCATCAGAGGAAGTCTAGATCTCTGATGGCAGCCAGATTGACACACTCCATGACCTGACCTTCACCAAATACCCACATCAACTCCTCTTGCTCCAGCACTGCTCCCCTCTGGGGCTGAAAGTGACAGTGCTGGGTGAAGGAAGAAAACACACTTGAAGGGAATCGAGCGAACTTAGACCCAACACCCAGGGCTTCTGTTCTAGCAGGTTAAGATCTGATACTGCACTTCACAGTGTGGTGACAACAACTAAGAAAAGGAGAAGCCCCAGGCACCCAGCTATAATCCTAACCTCTCCTTCTCCAATCTACTCCTACCAAGGTGATAGATGCCAGCACACCCAGGGGAAAGATGTGACTTTTTATCACATCAAATCCAGCTCTCCCACCAAAGCCACAGGGCATGTGCAGACCGTATAGGAATGCTCCCACATAAGGACACACCTTCAAGACCACCATAGGTATCTGTTCACCTAATATCATAGACAGTGAAAAATAAGAAAATTGAGAAGACAGAGGTATTTGTCTGAATTGAAAAATCAAGAGAAAACCCCTGAAAATACAACTAGTAAAACAGAAACAATTTACTAGATAAAGGAATCAAAGCACAAGTAATAAGAATGTTAAACGAATTAAGGGATGGACTAGATGAACACAGGGGAAATTGTAACAAAAAAACTAGAAAATATTAAAAAAAATGTCAGAACTGAAGAATACAATAGCTGAAAAGAAAAACACACTAGAAGGAATGAACAACAGGCTAGGTGATACAGAAGTGATCTGGAAGATAGAATAATGGAAATAATTAGAAGGCTAAAAGAGAAACAGATTTTAAAAAATAAAAACAGTTAAAGGAATTTGGGGGATAACATCAAGCATACCATCATTCACATTAGGGTTCCAAGAATGAGAAGAGAGAGAGAAGGAAGTAGAAAATGTATTTAATGAAATTAAGGCTGGACCATCCCAAGCCTGAAGAAGGAAATGGATATCCAGGTATAGGAAGCACATAGGGTCCTAAATAAAATGAATCCAAAAGACCCACACCAAGACATATCATTAAATCAGCAAATATTAAAGAAAAAAGAGAGTGCTAAAATCTGCAAAAGAAAAACAAAAGTCACATAGAAGGGAACTTATACTACAATGATAAAGTAATCAAAACAGTATGATACTGGCACATAGACCAATGGAACAGTACAGAGATCCCAGAAATAAATCCATGCACTCATGCTCAATTAATCTATGACAAAGTAGCCAAGAATAACAATGGGAAAAAGACAGTCTCTTCAATTAGTGGTGCTGAGAAAATTGGTCAGGTACATGTAAAAGAATGAAATTAGAACATATTCTTACAACATACAAAAAATAAACTTAAAATGGATTAAACTCCTAAATGTAAAACTGTAAACCATAAAGCTCCTAGAAGAGAACATAGGCAGAACACTCTTGGCATAAATTGTCTCTTCAGATGAAGGGAAAAAGGTAAAAATAACCAAAAGGGGCCTAATTAAACTTAAAAGTTTTAAGCAGTAAAGAGAACCATCAACAAAATGAAAAGACAACTTACTGAATAGGAGAAAATATTTGCTTATGATCTAACTGATAATGATTAATGTCTAAAATTTATAAACAGCTCATACAACTCAATATCAGAAAAAGAAACAACCCAATTAAAAAATTAGCAGACCTGTATGGACATTTTTTCCAAAGAAGACATACATATGGCTAACAAGCACTTGAAAAGACACTCAACATCACTAATCATCAGAGAAATGCAAATCAAAACCACAATGAGATATCCCCTTACACCTGTCAAAATGTTTATCATCAAAAAGTCTACGAATGCCAGATGTTGGCAAGGTTGTGAAGAAAAGGGTACCTTAATACAATGTTGGTGGGAATATAAATTGGTGCGGCCACTATAGGAAACAGTATGGAGGTTCCCTTAGAAAACTAAAAAATAGAACTACCATATGATCCAGCAATTCCACTACTGAGTATATAATCAATGAAAAGGAAAACATTAATTTGAAAGATACATGGACCCCAATGTTCACAACAGTATTATTTACATTAGCCATGATATGCAAACAACATGAGTGTCCATCAACATATGGATACATAAAGAAAACATGGTGTATATATGCAATGGAATATTACTTAGCCATGAAAAAGAATAAAATTCTACCATTTGCAACAATGTTGATGAAACAAGAGAGTATTATGCTTAGTGAATATGTAAGACAGAAAGAAAAACACTCTATATTATTACTTATATGTGGAATCTAAAAATAAAACAAAAGATTATATATTAAAAAGCAACAGGAACAGACTCACAGATGTAGAGAACAAATTAACATATATTAGGGAATGGGAAAGTGGGAGGGTTGAGAGAGGGGTATTGGAATTAGACACAAACAACTATGTAAAAAGTAAATAAGCAAGGAGGATACATTGCACAGCACAGGAAAATGTAGCATTATTTTGTAATAACTTAAAGTATAATGTATAAAAATATTGAGTCACCAAGCTGTACACCTAAAACTAATATAATATTGTTAATCAACTATACTTCTTTATACTTAAAATATTATACTTGATTTACTATATTATATTATATTTTGCATGTATAATATATTGATTTTCCTTCATTCAGTAGATACTTACTTTTGCTTTTGTTTCCTTTGCCTGAGAAGGCAAATACAAAAAATAATAAAATACATTAAATTAAATTAAATTAAATTAAATACTGCTATGACTTATATCAAACAGTGTTCTGCTTAATATTTCTTCTAGGAGTTTTATGGTTTCCTGGTTTACACTTAATATTTTAATCATTTTGAGTTTATTTTTGTATATGGTTTAAGAAAATGTTCTAATTCCACTCGTTTACATGTAGTTGTCCAGTTTTCTGAGCACTACTAATTGAAGAGACTATGTCTTCCCCATTGTATATAATTAGATTATTTGTCATAGATTAATTGAGAATAAATATATGGGCTTATATCTAGCCTCTCTATTTATATCCATTGATCTATGTGTCTATTTTTGTGCCAGTAACATACTGTTTTGATTACTGTAACTTTGTAGTATAATCTGAAGTCAGGAACCTTGATACTTTCAGCTTTATTCTTTGTTCTCAAGTTTATTTGACTATTTGGAGTCTTTTGTGGTTTTATACAAATTTTAGGATTACTTTTTTCTACTTCTGTGAAAATGTCATGGGTATTTTGACAGAGATTACACTATAAATTCATAGATTGCTTTGTATAGTGTGGACATTTTAACAATATTAGTTCTTCTAATGCAAGAATATGTGGTATCTTTCCATTTCTTTATATCATTTTCAAATTCCTTCACCAGTGTTTTATAGTTTTCATAGTATAGGTCTTTCACCACTTTGATTATGTTTATTCCTAGGTATTTTAAACTTTTTGATAAGATTTTAAATGGGATTTATTTTTCTTTCTACTTCTGATAATTCATTATCAATATATAGAAAACGAATAGACTTCAGTATGTTAATTTTGTATTCTGAAACTTTACTGAATTCATTTATTAATTCTAATCATTTTTTGGTGGATAATTTAGAGCTTTTCTATATATATTATGTCATCTGTAAGTAATAACAGTTTTACTGTTATACATCCACTTTGAATGGCTTTATTTCTTTTTCTTGTCTGATTGCTGTGGCTGACCTGACAATACTATGTTAAATAGAAGTGTTGAGAGTAGGCATTCTTTTCTTGTTTCTGATTGTACAGAAAAAGCTTTCAGCTTTCACCATAGAGTAAGATGTTACCTCTGGGTTTGTCATAAATGGCGTTTATCCTGTTGAGATATGTCCCCTCTATACCAACATTAATGAGAGTTTTCATCATGAATGGATGTTAAATTTTGTCAACTGCTATTTCTGTGTCTACTGAGATGATCGTGTGTTTTTTTTTTCCTTCCTTTTCTTAATGTGCTGTATCACACTGATTTATTTGTGAATATTGAACTATCCTTGCATCCCTGGAATAAATTTCCCTTGATCATCATATATGATCCTTTTTATATATTGTTGAATTTGGTTTGTTAATATTTTGTTGAAGATTTTTACATCTATTTTTATCAGAGATATTGGACTGTAATTCTTTTTTTGTGGTGTTTTTGACTTGTTTTGGTATTAGGGTAATGGAGGCCTTGTAAAATTAATTTGGGAGTGTTTCATCTTCTTCAGTTTTGGGGGATGGTTTGAGAAGCATAGTTTTACTTTTTTACATGTTCAGTAGAATTCAACTGTGAAGCTGCACATTTCTGGACTTTTGTTTAATGGGAGTTTTTTGATTACTGATTCAATTTCAGTTCTAATAATCAGTGATTCAGATTATATATTTCTTCCTGATTCAGTCTTAGAAGTTTTTATATTTCAGGAATTTATCCATTCCTTCTAGGTAGTCCAATTTGTTGGCATATAACTGTTTGTAGTATTCTCTACAATCTTTGTGTCTCTGTGTTATTGTTGTAATTTCTCCTTTCTTATTTCTTATTTTGTTTATTTGGGTCCTTTCTCTTTTTATTTTAATGATCTTGACTGAAGGCTCACAAATTTTGTTTATATTTTCAAAAATACGCTCTTGGTTTCTTGATCATTTTTATTTAAAACAAAATGTTTTGGCCTCTATTTTATTGATTTCCTTTTAGATCAGTATTACCTTCTTCCTTCTGCTGACTTTAGGCTATGTTTGCTCTTCTTTTTTGTAATTCCTTTAGGTGGTAGGTTAGGCTGTTTATTTGAATTTTTTTCTTTCTTTCTTGAGGTAGTCCTGTACCACTGTTAAATTCTCTCTTAGAACTGCTTTTGCTGTATTCCACTGACTCTGGAAAGTTTTGTTTTTATTTTCAAGGAATTTTCTGATTTCTTTTTCATTTTTAGTTGACCCATTTGGTTTTTGATAGCATGTTGTTTACTCTTTGCATGTTTGTTTTTCCAATATTTCTAGTTTCCTACCATTGTGTTCAGAAAAGACAATTGATATAATTTCTATCCTCTTAAATTTGAGGCCTAGCATGGGATTTTGTGGCCTAGTGTGGGATTTCTCCTTGAGCATTTTCCACGTGCACTTGAAAGGAATGTGTATTCTTCCATTCTTGGATGCAATATCTTGTAGATACCTTTTAAGTCCAACTGGTCTTTTATGTCATTTAATACCACTTCTGCTGTATTGATTTCTGTCTGGATGATCTATTCATTGACATATGTGGGGTGTTGAAGTCCCCTATTATTATTGTCAGTTTCTCTCTTTATATCTATTTATATTTGCTTTGCATAGTTAGGTGTTCCTATATTAGATGTATATATGATAATAAATATTATATCCTCTTCTCTTATTGATCCCTTTATCATTATATAATGCCCATATTTGTCTTTTTATTATTGACTTTGTTTTAAAAAGTACTTTGGGGCTTCCCTGGTGGCGCAGTGGTTGAGAATCTGCCTGCTGATGCAGGGGACACGGGTTTGTGTCCCGGTCTGGGAAGATCCCACATGTCACGGAGCAGCTAGGCCCGTGAGCCATGGCCACTGAGCCTGTGCGTCTGGAGCCTGTGCTCCACAACAGGAGAGGCCACAACAGTGAGAGGCCTGTGTACCGCAAAAAAACAAAACAAAACAAAGACTACTTTGATATGTGTATTGCTATCAGCTTATTTTTGTTTCAATTTGTATGAAATATAATTTTCCATCCCCTCATTTTCAGTCTGTGTTTGTCTTTAGCTCTGAATTGAGTCTCATGTAGGCACCAAATAGATGGGTTTTGTTTTTCTATCCAATCAGCACACTGTGTCTTTTCATTGGAGCACTTAGTCCTATGAAATTTTGGGAATTATTGATAAGTATGTACTTAATGCCAAATTTTTACTTGTTTTCTGGTTGTTTTTATAGTTCTTCTCTGTTCTTTTCTTCTTTTAGTTTCTTCCCTTGTGGTTTGATGATTTTCTTTAGTGGTGTGCATGTGTTCCTTTCTCTTAAGTTATTGTATATTTTTGATTTGTGGTTACCATGGGGTTTATATATGTTGACTATATCTATTTCTACTTGTTTTAAGCTGATAGTCATTAAGTTGAAATATATTCTAAAAGATACTCCCCTCTCCCATGTTCTGTGGTTTTGATATCATATTTTACATCTTCATGTTTATCCCTTAGTGGTTTATTTTAATTATGGTTTATTTTACAATATTGAGTTTTAATCTTCATATTCACTTATTTAAGTGGTTGACTCACAGCTTTTACTATATATCAATCTTGTTTTTATTAGTGGAATTTTTCCTTTTGTATAAATTCTTTTTTTTTAACATCTTTATTGGAGTATAATTGCTTTACAATGGTGTGTTAGTTTCTGTTTTATAACAAAGTGAATCAGTTATCGTATAAATTCTTTAGTTCTTGTTATAGCATTTTCTTTTCCTCTTAGGGAAGACACTTTAACACACTTCATAGGGTCAGTTCAGTATTGATGAAATCTTAGCTTTGCCTGTCTAAAAAGTTTTTTTCTCTCTCCTTCAATTCTGAATAATAACCTTGCTTGGTAGATTATCCTAGTTGTAGCTTTTTCCCTTTAGCACTTTAAATACATCTTGCCACTCCCTTTTGGCCTGCAAATTTCGGCAGAAAAATCAGCTGATAATTTTTTTGGGGTTCCCTTGTATGTGACTGTTTTTCTATTTCTGCCTTTAGAATTCTCTAATTTTAACTTTTGTCCTTTTAATTATGATATGTATTGATTTGGGTCTTTTTTTGGGTCAGTTTGGGACTCTCTGTGATTCTTATACCTGGAAATCTGTTTCTGTCTTCAGTTTGAGATGTTTTCAGCTATAACTTCATGAAATCTTTCTTTAACCCTTTGCTTTCTCTTCTCTCCCTCTGGGAGCTCTATCATTTGATTGTTAATATAGTTGATGTTGTCTCAGAGCTTCCTCAAACTGTCATCATTTTCTAAAATTTAATTTTCTTTTTTGTTCTGATTGATTAATTTGCATTATTCTATCTTTTAGATCACTTATATAATCTGGCAACATCACGTCCTCCTTAACAGCCAGAGCCCCAGGCCATTTCCAATGCACTGCCTCTGTGCGCTTGCCAGCAATGCTCACCTGAGTCCTGCTCAAGGGCAGGGCCAGGTCTTAGCTGGCTCTGCTTCCTCAAAGTGTGTCCTAGCAATGTCATTTTGCCCTAGTGAGGAGCAACTCCAGAACAAGAGGAGGCAGAGTGAGCACGCAGCACAGGCAAGGGCATGTTTTGTGATGGTTCTTGCACATCGCTCTAGAGTCTCATGTAACTCCCAACCCATCACTTCCAGTTACACACTGGCAATGACAACCCATGCCATGGTCAGAATCAGGGCCATGTCCCAGCCTGCTTTGCTCATCCAAAATGTACACTCTCTTGGGCAACTTCAACCTCCTCTCTGGTGGAGAGTTGTGCTGGAACAAGAAGGGCTAGAGCAGTCTCCCAGTGTGGGCTGGGGTGTGCACTGGGTTGGTTACAGGAAACCAGCGAAAGTCCCGGGAAGTTTTCAACCTGCTTCTTCTGCCTTATTCCTAGGAGTAAGCAAGCATGTGTGTTCACTCTTTATGAGCAGCATCTTGGTTTCTTACAGCCTTCCTGTAAGTCTCACTGCTTTTCAAATAAGCTAAGGAAACTCATCTCGCTGGTGTTAGACCCAAGGTCTGTGGTGTCTAATAGGAGACAGGAATCTCCCAATCTCCAGGGAGGATCCCCAAGCCCATGATATTCCCCTCTTATGTGGCCCCCTGCTGGGGGCATGGGTCCCAACCTGATTGCTTCTTCTCCATTCCTACCCAACTCTGTGTGGATCTTTCTTTACAGCCTTGGTTATAGGAAAGGCTTTCTGCAAACCTCCAAGTTGTTTGCATTGAGAGTTGATCCACATTTTGATGTATTTTTTTAACATCGTTATTGGGGTATAATTGCTTTACAATGTTGTGCTAGTTTCTTCTGTATAACAAAGTGAATCAATTATATGTATACATATATCCCCATATCCCCTCCCTCTGGCATCTCCCTCTCACCCTCCCTTTCCGACCCCTCTAGGTGGTCACAAAGACCCAAGTTGATCTCCCTGTGCTGTGCTGCTGCTTCCCAGTAGCTATCTATTTTATATTTGATAGTGTATATATGTCAGTGCCACTCTCTCACTTCATACCAGCTTACTTTCCCCTTCCCAATGTCCTCAAGTCCATTCTCTACCTCTGCATCTTCATTACTGCCCTGCCTCTAGGTTTTTCAGAATCATCTGTTTTTTAGATTCCACATAGATGTGTTAACATACAGTATTTGTTTTTTGCTTTCTGGTTTACTTCACTCTGTAGAACAGACTCTAGGTCCATCCACCTCACTACAAAAAACTCAATTTCATTTATTTTTATAGCTGAGTAATATTCCACTGTGTATATGTGCCACATCTTCTTTATCCATTCATCTGTCGATGGACAATTAGGTTGTTTCCATGTCCTGGCTCTTGTAAATAGAGCTGCAATAAACATTGTGGTACGTGACTCTTTCTGAATTATGGTTTTCTCAGGATATATGCCCAGTAGTGGGATTGTGGGGTCATATGGTAGTTCTATATTTAGTTTCTTAAGGAACCTCCATACTGTTCTCCATAGTGGCTGTATCAAATTACATTCCCACCAACAGTGCAGGAAGGTACCCTTTTCTCCACACCCTCTCCAGGATTTAATGTTTGCAGATTTTTTGATGATGGCCATTCTGACCAGTGTGAGGTGATACCTCATTGTAGTTTTGATTTGCATTTCTCTAATGATTAGTAATGTTGAGCATCCTTTCATGTGTTTGTTGTCAATCTGTATATCTTCTTTGGAAAAGTGTCTATTAAGGTCCCCTGCCCATTTTTGGATTGGGTTGTTTGCTTTTTTGATATTGAGGTGCATGAACTGCTTGTATATTTTGGAGATTAATCTTTTGTCAGTTTCTCATTTGCAAATATTTCCTCCCATTCTGAGGGTTGTCTTTTTGTCTTGTTTATGGTTTCCTTTGGTGTGCAAAAGCTTTGAAGTTCATTAGACCCCATTTGTTTATTTTTGTTTTTATTTCCATTTCTCTAGGGGGTGGGTCCAAAAGGATCTTGCTGGGATTTACATCATAGTGTGTTCTGCCTATGTTTTCCTCTAAGAGTTTTAGTGTCTGGGCTTACATTTAAGTCTTTAATCCATTTTGAGTTTAGTTTTGTGTATGGTGTTAGGGACTGTTCTACTTTCATTCTTTTACATGTAGCTGTCCAGTTTTCCCAGCACCATTTATTGAAGAGGCTGTCTTTTCTCCATTGTATACTTTTGTCTCCTTTGTCAAAGATAAGGTGACCATATGTGCATGGGTTTATCTCTGGGTTTTCTATCCTGTTCCATTGATATATATTTCTGTTTCTGATATATATTACTGTTTTGATTACTGTAGCTTTGTAGTATAGTCTGAAGTCAGGGAGCCTGATTCCTCCAGCTCCGTTTTTCTTTCTCAGTATTGCTTTGGCTATTCAGGGTCTTTTGTGTTTCCATACAAATTGTGAGATTTTTTGCTCTAGTTCTGTGAAAAATGCCCTTGGTAGTTTGATAGGGATTGCATTGAATCTGTAAATTGCTTAAGAGTATAGTCATATTCACACTGTTGATTCATTCAATCCAAGAACATGGTCTCTTTCTCCATCGATCTGTATCATCTTTAATTTCTTTCATCAATGTTTTATAGTTTTCTGAATACAGGTATTTTGTTCTCCTTAGGTAGGTTTATTCCTAGGTATTTTACTATTTTTGTTGCAAAGGTAAATGGGAATGTTTCCTTAATTTCTCTTTAAGATTTTTCATCATTAGAGTATAAGAATGCAAGAGATTTCTGTGCATTAATTGATTAGCTCTAGTAGTTTTCTGGTAGCATCTTTAGGATTCTCTATGTATAGTATAATGGCATCTGCAAACAATGACAGTTTTACTTCTTTTCTGATTTGGATTCTTTCTATTTCTTTTTGTTCACTGATTGCTGTGGCTAAAACTTCTAAAACTATGTTGAATAGTAGTGGTGAGAGTGGGCAACTTGTCTTGTTCCTGATCTTAGTGGAAATGGTTTCAGTTTTTCACCATTGAGAACAATGTTGGCTATTGGTTTGTCATATATGGCCTTTATTGTGTTGAAGGAAGTTCCCTGTATGCCTACTTTCTGGAGAGATTTTGTTGAAGCTTTTTTTGCATCTATTGAGATGATCATATGGTTTTTATCCTTCAGTTTGTTAATATGATGTATCACATTGATTGATTTGCATATATCAAAGGATCCTTGCATTCCTGGGATAACCCGAATTGATCATAGTGTATGATTATTTTAATGTGCTGTAGGATTCTGTTTGCTGGTATTCTGTTGCAGATTTTTACATCTATGTTCATCAGTGATATTGGCCTGTAGTTTTCTTTTTTTGTGACCTCTTTGTCTGCTTTTAGTATTCAGGGTGATAGTGGTCTCATAGAATGAGTTTGGGAGTGTTCCTCCCTCTGCTATATTTTGGAAGTGTTTGAGAAGGATAGGTGTTAGGTCTTCTCTAAATGTTTGATAGAATTAGCCTATGAAGCCTTCTGGTCGTGGGCTTTTGTTTGTTGGAACATTTTTAATCAGAGTTTCAATTTCAGTGCTTGTGATTGGTCTGTTTATATTTTCTATTTCTTCCTGGTTCAGTCTCAGAAGGTTGTGCTTTTCTAACAATTTGTCCATTTCTTTCAAGTTGTCCATTTCATTCTCAAATAGTTGCTTGTAGAAATCTCTCATGAACCTTTGTATTTCTGCAGTGTCAGTTGTTACTTCTCCTTTTTCATTTCTATTTCTGTTGATTTGAGTCTTCTCCCTTTTTTTCTGAATGCATCTAGTTAATGGTTTATTAATTTTGTTTATTTTCTCAAAGAACCACCTTTTTGATCTTTGCTATTGTTTCCTTCATTTCTCTTTCATTTATTTCTGACCTGACATTTATGATTTCTTTCCTTCTGTTATCTTTGGCTTTTTTTTTTATTGTTCTTCTTCTTTCTCTAGTTGCTTTAGGTGTAAGATTAGGTTGTTTCTTTGAGATTTTTCTTTTTTCTTGAGGTAAGGTTGTATTGCTATAAACTTCCTTCTTAGAACTGCTTTTGTTGCATCCCATAGGTTTTGCGTCATTGTGTTTTCATTGTCATTTGTTTCTAGGTATTTTTTGATGTCCTCTTTGATTTCTTCAATGATCTCTTGGTTATTTAGTAGTGTATTGTTCAGCCTCCATGTGTTTGTATTTTTAACCAATTTTTTCCTGTAATTTTGATATCTAGTCACATAGTGTTGTCGTTGGAAAAGATACTTGATACGATTTCAATTTTCTTAAATTTACCAAGGCTTGATTCTGACCCAGATATGATCTATGCTGGACAATGTTCCATGAGCATTTGGGAAGAAAGTGTATTCTGTTGTTTTTGGTTGGAATGTCCTATACATATCAGTCTATCTTGTTTAATGTGTCATTTAAAGCTTTTGTTTCTTGATGTATTTTTGATGTGTTTGTGGGAGTAGGTGAGCTTAGCATACTCCTACTTTACTATCTTGATTTCAGCCCCCTGAAGAAACTGTTTAACTTTTCCTAAAAGGAATCATAATTCATCCAGCTAGGGAGACAAACTGTGAACAAAAAATTCATTAATACATAGTATCAGCCTGCCATGGTGAAACCAAACTCAAATCTAGAGTCAAAACATCTGATTTTCTCATTGTTTACTTTATATGTTACCTTGTAAAAAAGATCATGTCTGCCACATAACAGTGGCTCTCCAATATTCATTGACCAAAAATTTCTGGGAAACAAAGAGGCCCTGGCATATATGAGATATAAGATTGGGACCCAGATTCCAATGTCATCAAATGTTGCTTGTAATTTTGATGAAGTATTCCTAAGGTCATACTTTGGAAAACAGTGAATTATTCCAAAAATAGATTGTGAGTATCCATCTCTCTATTGATATGAACTGTTTAATAATCTATGAACCATAACATTTTATTTACCCATTTAAATATCTGACTTTCTAAACAATCATCATATATTTATTCATTTATTTTTTTACAAGTACCTGGCATGTAACGTTCATATACTTGTTATGTAACATATGGGTTTTAGCCTGTATACAACTAATTTTATCTGCTCTGAAGTGCACTAATAAATATATAAAATAATTCAGTGGGAAAAAGATTAGTTATAATTAGAGTACTATGGAAAATTTTGTGAAAAAGTTGAGAGAACGATATATGCGATTGTAGCTAGAAGAGATACTTGTGAAAGGAATTTTAGCTGAAGGTGGAAGTTGTGAAGAAAACACATGAAGGCTGTAATTCATATTCAGAAAACAAAAACTTAATATGCCTTGAAAGTAGCAAGCAAATGACAAAAAGTGGAATCTATATACTAAGCACATTTCTATAATAAATAGTAAATGGTCTCAAATAATAAGTAAAGGAATTTATGATCCACTTCATTAGACAATTAAAGGTTTTTGTGCTGGAATGAATACATTTCAGCATTTATCTTCTGTTACACAATCCTTCATAATTTAGACTACACTATATTTTAGAGCACCTCAAGTTGGGAAAGTGGGGTCAATAGACCAAGCCTTAAATTGTTTAATTATAACCATAGTCAGCAACAAGTAGGTTTGTCTCAAACTTACAATTTACAAAAGCATTTTCTCACAAATTAACTGAAAATTCATATGGTAGATGTTTTTAAAATGTATTTTACAAAACAATTAAGTGGCTAGCTCAAGATCAGAGAATGAAAATGGCAAGTGAGGACTGACACCTGGTTTCTCATAAGTTTTCCTCTGTGTTCTCTATATTTATGGACTTTTCTACCATTGCTATATTCTAAAGAGGATAGTATAACCCTTGCTTTTTTTTAATTTTAATATCTATATTTGCTTTTCTGACAAATGTTTCCAGAATATAACCCTTGCTTCAGTCCTGGTGGTACTACAAACATTTATATTCTTGGTACAGTATGGCTAGCTAAGTGTTTTTGCCAAAAGTCTCACAGACCAGCTGCCTCTCACGGGCTGGAGGGTGGTAACATTTGTAGCAAGAAAAGTGTACAGATGGAACAGTATAAACATTGTCAGGGACACTCTATGTTGCAATCAGGATGGCAGTTAGCATTCTTCCATAGGTAGTACCAGTGCTCACAAAGTTTTTTTTTTTTTTTTTCCTGTAACATAATCTAAAAAGCATCAGGAAGTATTAACTTTTAAAATTCTCTGTGAAACTATGGAGAAAAGGGAACAATCATTTTCTGACAGTGTTATCAGAACTTTGAATATACTTTTGTTAGTATCTGAGTTGATATTTATGGAATTTCAATTTAAACAACTCAAGTCCAAAAGTAGTTTTTTAAAAACAGTGTTTGTTGAAAGCATTAGTCATAACTTTTCATTTGCTTGGATTTTCCTCCTGGAAAATACCAACTCATTATTTTATATTTCTTAAGACCAATCTTTTGAAGACAGTTTTACTAATCGGTTGTGAAAAACATTGTAATGCAATATTATCTTGGCATAAATATATTCAAGAAAGGAAATTAAAGGACAGATTCAGAACACCTGCCAGATCCTAATAAAGATAGTGAAAATGATTTATTCTGACTCATTACCTCCCACTCATGCCTATATAACTCAGAGCTAATTTTAATAGACAGACAAATGGAGTCTGACACTTTACTTCATTTTCTATCAAATATTATTTTTTTCTCTCACTGTCAATCAGTAGCCTTCTTAGTTCTCATTTTACTAAGTCACACCCCATTTCAGCAGGTGTTTTCTGTGGTTATATAGAAACTTGCAATTAAATTGCTCGGTCATTAATTATTAATCTGGTATTGGTGACTTATATTATTAAGTAGATGTTTTAGGATTAAACTGAACAAACTCCCCCTTCGAAGTATAGTTTGATAGATTTAAGCTGCAGATCAGATTCCCAACATATAGAAAACTGCTAGTTTTCAGAAGCATACATTTACTCAGATTACATATGCTGCTTAGCAATGTATCAATATATGCAAGTGATTGCTGAAATACAGAGCTAATATTTTACAAAACATTTTATGGGATCATCTGTAAGTTATTATAATTAATAGGAGTGGGCTTGTTTCTCTCCCTTACAGAAGATGTTAGTTCTTTCCCAGAGGTAACATAGTTGTAATTTGGAACAACAGATTTCAAATGTAATAAAAGATAAATAACAATTCTAGTATGTGTACATGTGTACACGTATTTTGACACTTCAATACAAACTATATATTCAGTGCCCAGTTCTGTGCTTTATAATTGCAGTGAATATTGATCAATGTAAGAGAAAAGAGGAATGTAAATGAGTAAATTTTAAGTCTCACACAAAATGTTTTCTTGTCTTATCCTAAATGTGATTGACACAAGCCAAATGACTGGGGTAGAAGTAAATGATCTGACTGAGTATAATTTTCTACTCCAGGAAAATTAGAAGATTCATAGAATTTTTGCTTATTTGGAGGGAAAGTGGATATTAATAGATCTATATGATATGAACAAGTAGAGAATGTGAAATACTTGTTCTTTTACTTATTCTCTGTTTAAGTATAAACTAAAATAAATAAAGAGGACTTGTCATAAGATTTTCAGTGTGTCTTGACTTTTTTGGATATGGGGTGTATTGGTCAGCAACTTCAGGATCTTCCCAGGTGTAATCTGAAACCAGCACCTGTAGGGGAAAGCAGGAGAGACCAAAAAAGAAGCAAACCACTCCAGATTGGTAGGTGGCAAGTTTAATAAGCAAGGGAACTTACATAAGGAGGTGTGTCTTGGAAAGGCTGCAAGACAAGTAGATCTCCACACCTGCTTGCCAGAATCTTAAAGTTTATGTAGAGCCCTTAAAGTTATCATCAAGTATACAGTCCAGCTGTATACATGACTAAACAACACACTACCCTCTCAAGACGGCTTCATCAAAACAGCTCCAGCTTGGGAACAGTGGGTGGAATGTACATTCCAAGGATAGGGCAGAGGGTAAATTGTATCCAGTTGCCTGGTTCCAGCTCACAGATCAATCACCAGTCACAACCTCTCCATGACCTCCTCCAACACTCCAGCCCTACTGACTTCCTCTCAGAATCTTACAGGCCCCTGTCTTCTGCAATGTGCCCTGAATGGTCAGTAAGGGGTTCCACTAGCATGGACGTGCCTCATTTGGACACTGTCTACCTGCATTGGAGGGAGATGCCACAGAAACAGTATAGGCACATGCAAGAGAAACCACAGATTAAGGCAATGATTCCCAAATAAATAACAAATTTTTTTCACCAAAAGCCCCATGATTTGGACCACTGATTTATTAAATCCCCTAGGTTGGGAGTTGGATCACTCAGGGTGCTCACTTGTATCCTTGGGTACCCAGGGGCATAAGTGCTTTATGAGCCAGGATGTGGCAAACACGTAGGTCTGCCTCAGGCTCTTGCAGGTGGGCCCAAAGGCCTTTCCACACATATCCTGAACCCACAAGGGTTTATTCATGATCATCCCTCCCTTAGTTTCCCATTTTCCAGGCCATAAGTTTAGAACAGCGCAACTGTCAGTCCAAAGGGTTAATGGCCAGGGCTCATGAGTGATCACCAGCCAAACTGCTCTGAGTTCAGTCCACTGAAGGCTACAGTTTGACTCTGTTTCTAGGCATCTGTATACGAGGCATCAGTAGAAGTTTCTCCCACTCCTTCCATAAAGGCCATGGGGGCTACCACAGGAATAGGAGCTGAGCCATTTGGTGGATCTACATACTTATATCCTAGTAGCACCTGCATTTCTATAGACAGTGGCCTGGCAGACAGGATGCTCCTCTGCAGCAAATAGGCTGCCACTTAGTCAAAGCAGGGATTTGAACCATGGCAAAGATGGGTTGATGGAACATATTCTCAACTCACACTTTGATAGGAAGGAAAGGTTTTACCATGACATGCTGTTCCTTTATGAGAGGCTCTACCTGGAGGACTACTATGTACACCAATAAGGGCTATTGCTCTATGGAGATATATTGGATTTCTACTGCCTTCCAGACCTGAGACTGAAATCCCACAAATTCTCTCATTCAGATGTCTCTGCCACAATCCGGAACTCATACCTCCTGTACTCACAGACACATATAACTCAGATGGTATTCTTGCTTGGGTGATGCCCAGAGCTTTGATCTGACTCACTGGTATCTTTGCCTTCTCAAAGGTGGATGGCTGCTTGATCCCCAGTCCCACACATGTACTTAGTTTACCAAGCAGAATAAGGGATGGAAACCCTATGCCAGATGGAAAATAAAAGTACTCCAAAACCCCCAAATCCCTAGTTTGCATCTTGTTCACATTCTTAAGTGTTGGATAGCCTTATACCTTATCAACCACAGCTTCTGGGATAATTCAGGTCTTGAATTTCCTATGAATTTCCACTGCCCATCCTCTTCCTTGCAGATATTCCAGCAAAAACTTCAGAATGTCCTGCAGCAGAGGCAAATCTTCACATGTTAACATTATATCACCAATGTAACAGATCCATTTTACTGATGAGGAAAAGAGAACAGGCACAGGTCTCAGGCTACTGTACCATAATATTTTGTGGGGTTGTGTAGGTAGCCCTGGGGAAACCTTTAAAAGTTCCATTATTCCCCCGCCAATGTGAAGGCAAATTGATCTTAGTTATCGGAAATGTGTACTTGTCAGAGTTTTTTCCATGAATCTTCTTGAAGAAAAAGCACTTTTGCAGGAAGACTTTTGCAAAAGCGTTAGAGAAAAACAATTATTGTAAATAAAAATAACTAAATAACTAAATATTTTTTGTTTTATGTAAGTACACTATTGATATTAAGGGCTTACTTGTCTTTAAGCCAATTAAATAGAGCTCTTTCCAAATTAATTTTGGCAATACCTTCTGGAGGTAGAAAAACTTTACATACAGATAACATATATCTAATGACATACATAAACATGAAGACACAAACAGAGACCCTATAGCTTTCACTCCCAAACTTTAGCCCTTGATTAGTAACGTTATGGAGTCTGTGGACTAGATTTTGTGTAAGGGAGATTCATGGTAGTCTTTATTTTAAAAAGCCTCTCCCTCCCCCTCTTTTTTTTTTTCTTTCAGTCTCAGTGGGCAGTATTTACATTTCAAAGGCATGATAAGATTTACAACTTTAAGGGAAGAGAAAAAATGCAAGGTTTCTCCTAGGAGTTTTGGGGTATATTTCTCTATTATTGGAAGTCTAAGGTAATTACTACTTAGGATTTTATTTATGTTAGGGACCAGACAACACGAGCCACTCCATCTGTTTCCTTGTCAATTATCACAACAACCTCCCATTCTCTCTCCTCGGTTTCCCAAGATTCTACCTTATGGAATCCTAATCAGGCTTTGCCATAAGCACTCAGACCTTAATCCTTCCTAGCTTTGCAAAATGGCACACTAATAAGTTACTATCCTACTCTCATACCTTCTCAGCTAAGCTTGAAGCTAGCAGAGTAGTGGACAAATCCTTCTTCAACCTCAGCACTTCTTCCAACTTTCTAAGTCACACTTCAGCCTCTAGTTTGGCATCAGTGGCCATCTGAACTGCTCAGTAGAGGCCAGCTCACTACAGCAGCCATTTGTTTCCCTTCTTTGCAGTAGTACACTATGAGCAGTTCTGCAAACAGATAAATGAAAGCAGTCCGTGTTTTGAGTGTGTCTCTGTACCCATGGGGCGGTCCATAAACATCTAAAATGGGTCACACCTCCCCACATACAGGTCACTGGTTAGTATGAGATTTTCTTAAGGGATGCCGCTTTTCCAAAACCCATTTCTTTGGTCTCTTGTCTGGCTCACCAATTGTCGGTTTGAAATTTTGGGAGATTCCTGGGTGTAAGTTGAAACCAGCACTCATACACAGAGAGAATGGAGGACTGAAGAAAGAGGCAGAACACTCTAGACTGGTAGGTGACAATTTTAATAAGGAAGGGAATTTACTTATGAGGCTTGTTTTGCACAGCAGCAAGATAAGTAGATTTCCACACCCACTTTCCGAATCTTAAAAGTTCATGTAGAGGACTTAACTCGGTTCATTCAAGTATACCATCCAGAAAATCTTAACAGCACATTGCTCCCTCAAGTCTGCATCCTTGAAAATGCCTCTCACTGTGGGCACAGTGGAGGGAGCATCACTTTCTAAGTACAAAGGAGAGATGAGGAGCTTCCAATTGCTCAGGTCTAGTTCTCAGATCAGCTGTCAGTCAAGTCCTCTTGAAGATGACCTCCACCACCAGTGTGACTGAAAGGAATCACTGGGTTAAATACTCATTTCTAGAATTATATCTTTCTTCCCTGTATCTTGTTCTCTCAGGGCAAATATGATCTAATTTTAGTATTCAGCCTCTATTCTATATTCCATTTTTGCCTTTCAGTTAGAATCTTGAGAGGAAGGAAGATGATAGTCTAGCTAACAAGCCTAAAATTAAAAACTGAGTAAATGTATCCAAAGAGGGAATTAACACTTCCTAAAACAATAGTTGAAACAGAAGAGTGCTTTAAATATTCATATCAAAATAAGAGGATCAATAAAAATGTAAAAGAACTTGAAAGGTACAGATCATATAACAAATGCCAACCACTTCAAATTCTAATTTTCATCATTAGAACAGTGCTATTTAAACATTATACTTTCTTCATTTATGAATAGTAATTAGAATCTCTGAATTTGCCAATCATAGAAAAGTAGATGGCACATGTGTACATTACTTGCAACAATGTGCCAATCATTTTCTGTTTTTAATATAAGTGCTCAGAAAATCCCCAGATACTTTGAGATCTGGGAGAAAAATTATTTTAGAGAGTAAATCCAGATCCAAATTAAGGAGTTGGCTCTCCTGATAAGGTGGTGAAAATTCTGGAAATAATGGCTGGGTTTCTCCCACTACAAACTAGTACAACAGGGTAAACATACATTACACATACAGATGCACACACACACACACACACACACACACACACACACACATACAACACACACACACACACACACACACTTAGAGTGAGAAGCCTAAGTATAGCATAGGTTAAATGGGAGTGGAAAGGAGTTCAGTTAAGTTCTGGTGACCCACTGAATCTGATAATTCAATTCTTCTTCTTGAAAGAATAAATTATTAGAATATCTAAAAATATTCTCAACTATAGTACATAAACATGGCAAACATAACCAAATTAATATTTGTGTTTTCTTTATGTAAGGACAAAGAAACTATGATAAAGGTAAAATCGCCATTATTTTTTAAAATGTACATAGAGAACATAAAATTATCTGTAAATTAAAAGCTGTTACTACTGAAGTTTATGAAAAAAAAAAGAAGTACCATGGGGTTGCTTCTGAAAACTAAACATTTAAAAGATACTTAAGAAGATGTAAATATTTTTTCATTGCTAAAAACCACTTTTATAAATAAAATAATTGAGACATCAGTATGTTAATAATAATTGTATTTAAGTAGTTGGACCATAAGTAAGTGTCTTTTCTTTCTTTTTTTATTTCTCCTCGTTTTTTCTTATATATTTTCTGGTTTAAGGCTTATATTCTAATTTTTAAATGTTTATATTAAATTTAATTTAAAAAAATGTAAACCATTTAGGATAAGATTTCTTTATATTTCCCTTTTCCTATCCATTCAAGAGTCTGGTGTATGACAAAAATGAAATATTTTTCATGCATATATTACCTTTAGCTACAATTTTAACTTTAACACATATGTTTTTTTAAATTTTTTAATTTATTAAAACATTTTTAACATCTTTATTGGAGTATAATTGCTTTACAATGGTGTGTTACTTTCTGCTATATAACAAAATGATTCAGCTATACATATACATATATACCCATGCCTCCTCCCTCTTGCATCTCCCACCCATCCTCCATATCCCACCCCTCTAGGTCACAAAGCTGATCTCCCTGTGCTATGCAGCTGCTTCCCACTAGCTTTCTATCTTAAATTTGGTAGTGTATATATTAGTCCATGCCACTTTTTCACATCATACCATCTTACCCTTTCCCCTTCCCTTGTCCTCAAGCCCATTCTCTATGTCTCCATCTTTACTCCTGTCCTGTCCCTAGGTTCCTCATAACCATTTTTTTTTAAAATTTAGATTCCGTATATATGTATTAAGATACAGTATTTGTTTTTCTCTTTCTGACTTACTGTATAACAGATGCTAGGTCCATCCACCTCACTACGAATAACTCAATTTCATTTTTTATGGCTGAGTAATATTCCATGGTATATATATATGCCACATCTTTTTATCTATTCATCTGTCAATGAACACTTAGGTTGCTTGCATGTCATGGCTCTTGTAAACAGAGCTGCAATGAACATTGTAGTGCATGCCTCTTTTTGAATTATGTTTTTCTCAGGGTGTATGCCCAGTAGTGGGATTGCAGAGTGATATAGTAGTTCTATTTTTAGTTTTATAAGAACCTCCATACTGTTCTCTATAATGGCTGTATCAATTTGCATTCCCAGCAACAGTGTAAGAGGGCTCTGTTTTCTCCACACCCTCTCCAGCATTTATTGTTTGTAGAATTTTTGATGATGGCCATTCTGACTGGTGTGAGGTGATACATCATTGTAGTTTTGATTTGCATTTCTCTAATGATTAATGGTATTGAGCATCCTTTCATGTGTTTGTTGGCAATCTGTATATCTTCTTTGGAGAAATGTCTATTTAGATTTTCCACCCATTTTTGGATTGGGTTGTTTGTTTTACTGATATTGAGCTGCATGAGCGGCTTCTAAATTTTGGAGATTAATCCTTTGTCAGTTGCTTCATTAGCAAATATTTTCTCCCATTCTGAGGGTTGTGATCTTGTCTTGTTTATGTTTTACTTTGCTGTGGAAAACCTTTTATGTTTCATTAGGTCCCATTTGTTTATTTTGTTTTTATTTCCATTGCTCTAGGAGGTGGATCCAAAAGGATCTTACTGTGATTTATGTCATAGAGTGTTCTGCTTATGTTTTCCTCTAAGAGTTTTATAGTGTCTGACTTTACATTTACGTCTTTAATCCATTTTGAGTTCATTTTGTGTATGTTGTTAGGAATTGTTCTAATTTCATTCTTTTACATGTAGCTGTCCAGTTTCCCCAGCACCAATTATTGAAGAGGTTCTCCTTTCTCCACTGTATATTCTTGCCTCACTTATTAAAAATAAGGTGACCATATGTGTGTGGGTTTATCTCTGGGCTTTCTATCTTGTTACATTGATCTATATTTCTGTTTCTGTGCCAGTACCACACTGTCTTGATTACTGCAGCTTTGTAGTATAGTCTGAAGTCTGGAAGCCTGATTCACCCAGTTCCGCTTTTCTTTCTCAAAATTGCTTTGGTTATTTGGAGTCTTTTGGGTTTCCATACAAATTTAAAATTTTTTTGTTCCAGTTCTGTGAAAAATGTCATTGGTAGTTTGATAGGGATTGCATTGAATCTGTAGATTGCTTTGGGTTGTAGAGTCATTTTCACAATGTTGATTCTTCCAATCCAAGAACATGGTATATCTCTCCATCTGTTTGTAAATGCATTAATTTCTTTCAACAGTGTCTTATAAATTTTTGCATACAGGTCTTTTGTCTCCTTAGGTGGGTTTATACCTGGGTATTTTATTCTTTTTGTTGCAATGGTAAATGTGAGTGTTTCCTTAATTTCTCTTTCAGATATTTCATCATTAGTGTATAGGAATGCAAGAGATTTCTGTGCATTAATTTTGTATCCTGCTACTTTACCAAATTCATTGAGTAGCTCTAGTAGTTTTCTGGTAGCATCTTTAGGATGCTCTATGTATAGTGTCATGTCATCTGCAAACAGTGACAGTTTTACTTCTTCTTTTCCAATTTGAATTCCTTTATTTCTTTTTCTTCTCTGATTGCTATGTCTAAAACTTCCAAAGTTATATTTAATAATAGTGGTGAGAGTGAGCAAACTTGTCTTGTTCCTGATCTTAGAGGAAATATTTTCAGTTTTTCACCATTGAGAACAATGTTGGCTGTGGGTTTGTCATATATGGCCTTTATTATGTTGAGGAAAGTTCCCTCTATGTCTACTTTCTGAAGGGTTTTTACCATAAATGGTGTTGAATTTTGTCATAATCTTTTTCTGTGTCTATTGAGATGATCATATGGTTTTTCTCCTTCAATTTGTTAATATGGTTTATCACATTGATAGATTTGCGTATATTGAAGAATGCTTGCATTCCTTGGATAAACCTCATTTGATCATAGTGTATGATCCTTTTAAAGTGCTGTTGGATTCTGTTTGCTAGTATTTTGTTGAGGATTTTTGCATCTATGTTCATCAGTGATAATAGACTGTAATTTTATTTCTTTGTGACATCCTTGTCTGGTTTTGGTATCAAGGTGATGGTGGCCTCCTAGAATGAGTTTGGATGTGCTCCTCCCTCTATATTTTGGAAAAGTTTTGGAAGGGTAGTTGTTAATTCTTCTCTAAATGTTTGATAGAATTCTCCTGTGAAGGCCTCTGGTCCTGGGCTTTTGTTTTTGGAAGATTTTTAATCACAGTCTCAATTTCAGTGGTTGTGATTGGTCTGTTTATATTTTCTTTTTCTTCCTAGTTCAGTCTTGGAAGGTTCTTCTTTTCTAAGAATTTGTCCATTTCTTCCAGGTTGTCCATTTTATTGGCATATAGTTGCTTGTAGTAATCTCTCATGAACCTTTGTATTTATGCAGTGTCATTTGTTACTTCTTTTTCATTTCTAATTCTACTGATTTGATCCTTCTCCCTTTTTTTCTTGATGAGTCTGGCTAGTGGTTTATCTATTTTGTTTATCTTCTCAAAGAACCAGATTTTAGTTTTATTGATATTTGTAATTGTTTCCTTCATTTTTTTTCATTTTGTTCTGATCTGATCTTTCTGATTTCTTTCCTTCTGCTAAATTTGTTCTTGATTCTCTAATTGTTTTAAATGTAAGGTTAAGTTGTTTATTTGAGAAGTTTCTTGTTTCTTGAGGTAGGATTGTATTACTCTAAACTTCCCACTTATAACTGCTTTTGCTTCATCCCATCAGTTTTGTGTTGTCATGTTTTCATTTGTTTCTAAGTATTTTTTGATTTCCTCTTTGATTATTTTCAGTGATCTCTTGGTTATTTAGTAGTGTATTTTTCAGCCTCCATGTGTTTGTATTTTTTACAGATTTTTTCCTGTAATTGATATCTAATCTCATAGCATTGTGGTCAGAAAAGATACTTGATATGATTTCAATTTTCTTAAATTTACCAAGGCTTGATTTGCAACCCAAGATATGATCTATCCTGGAGAATGTTCTTTGAACACTTGGGAAGAAAGTGTGTTCTCTTGTTTTTGTATGGAATGTCCTGTGAATAGCAATTAAGTTCATATTGTTTAATGTGTATTTAAAGCTTATGTTTCCTTATTTATTTTCTTTTTGGATGATCTGTCCATTGGTGAAAGTGGGGTGTTAAAGTCCCCTACTATTATTGTGTTATGGTCAATTTCCCCTTTTATGGCCATTAGGATTTGCCTTATAAATTGCGGTGCTCCTGTTTTGGGTGCATAAATATTTACAATTGTTATATCTTCTTCTTGGATTGATCCCATGATATTTATGTTGTGTTCTTTCTGTCTCTTGTAATAGTCTTTATTTTAAAGTGTATTTTGTCTGATATGTGAATTGCTACTCCAGATTTATTTTGATTTCCATTTCCATGGAATATTTTTTTTTCCATTCCTTCATTTTCAATCTTTTTGTGTCCTTAGGTCTGCAGTGGGTCTCTTGTAGACAGCATATATATGGGTCCTTTTTTTTTTTTTTTTTTTTTTTTGGATCCTTTCAGCCAGTCTATGTGCTTGGGTTGAAGCGTTTAATCCATTTACATTTAAGGTAATTATCCATATGTAAGTTCCTATTACCATTTTCTTAATTGTTTTGGGGTTGCTATTGTAGGTCTTTCCCTTCTCTTGTGTTTCCTGCCTAAAGAAGTTCCTTTAGCATTTGTTGTAAAGCTGGTTTAGTGGTGCTGAATTCTCTTAATTTTGCTTGTTTGTAAAGGTTTAATTTCTCTGTCAAATCTGAATGTGATCCTTGTTGGGTAGCGTAATTTTGGTTGTAGGTTTTTTTCTTTCATCACTTAAATATGTCCTGCCACTCCCTTCTGGCTTGCAGAGTTTCTAGCTTTTAACCTTATTGGGATTCCCCTATATGTTATTTGTTGTTTATCCTTTGTTGCTTTTAATATTTTTTCTTTGTATTTAATTTTTGATAGTTTGATTAATATGTGTCTTGGCCTGTCTCTCCTTGGATTTATCCTGTGTAGAACTCTCTGTGCTTCCTGGACTTGATTGACTATTTCCTTTCCCATATGAAGGAAGTTTTCAACTATAATCTCTTCAAATATTTTCTCAGTCCCTCTCTTTTTGTCTTCTTCTTCTGGGACCCCTATAATTCGAATGTTGGTGCATTTAATATTTTCCCAGATGTCTCTGAGACTGTCCTCAATTCTTTTCATTCCTTTTTTCTTTATTCTGTTCTGCAGTAGTTATTTCCACTATTGTATCTTCCAGGTTACTTATCCGTTTTTCTGCCTCAGTTATTCTGCTATTGATTCCTTCTAGAGAATTTTTAATTTCATTTATTGTGTTGTTCATCATTGTTTGTTTGCTCTTTAGTCCTTCTAGGTCCTGGTTAAGCATTTCTTGTGTTTTCTCCATTCTCTTTCCAAGATTTTGGATCATCTTTACTATCATTACTCTGAATTCTTTCTCAGGTGGGCTGCCTATTTCCTCTTTATTTGTTTGGTCTAGTGAGTTTTGACTTTGCTCCTTCATGTGCTACATATTTCTCTGTCTTCTCATTTTGCTTATCTTACTGTGTTTGGGGTCTCCTCTTTGCAGGCTGCATGTTTGTAGTTCCCTTTGTTTTTGTTTTCTGTCCCCAGTGGGTAAGCTTGGTTCAATGGGTTGTGTAGGCTTCTTGGTGGAGGGGACTGGTGCCTGTGTTCTGGTGGATGAGGCAGGGTCTTGTTTTTCTGGTGGGCAGTACTACATACAGTGGTGTGTTTGGGGGTGTCTGTGAACTTACTATGATTTTAGGCAGTCTCTCTGCTAATGGGTGAGATTGTGTTCCTCTCTTGCTAGTTGTCTTGCATGGGGTGTCCAGCACTGAAGCTTACTGGCCATTGAGAGGAGCCGGGTCTTTGCCTTGATATGGAGATCTCTGGGAAAGCTCTCGCCGATTAATATTACATGAGGCCGGGAGGTCTCTGGTGATCCAATATCCTGAACTTGGCTCTCCCACCTCAGAGGCTAAGGTCTGCCACCCGTCTGAAGCACCAAGACTGTGTCAGCCACACAGCCAGGAACATGGGGATTTTCTTGCCTTTGGAAAGTCTGAGGTCTTCTGTCAGCATTCAGTAGCTGTTCTGTAGGAGTTGCTCTACATGTAGATGTATTTTTAATGTATTCGTGTGGATAAAAGTGATCTCCACTTCTTACTCCTCTGCCATCTTGAAGGTCCTCCTGTAATTAAGTCTTGATTTGCCATTCTTGGGACAAGTCACTTCATCTTGAGCAGGTTGGTTCTTTTCTCTTCTTCTTCTTATTTTTTAAACAATTCCCCATTTTGATCAAACTCTCAGTCTCTCTGAGAGACGTGATCAGATTTTAAGTTATTAGCACCACTGTCAGCTACTGATCCATAGTTTTTGCAGATTGGTTATTGTTTGGTGTGGTATCCATAAGTCATACATCTTTGGTTAATCCCTGTGACATTCACAGGTCACAGTTCCACATTCACAATCCTTAAATTGTCATTCTGTTTCTTTTCCTTCTTTCTTTTTTATTAGAGTTTTTTTTTGTTTGTTTTTTGTTTTTTTCTGGTTGCACAGTACAGCTTGCAGCATCTTATTTCCCTGACCAGGTATTGAACCCTGCAGTAATAACATGGAAGTAGTAACATGGAGTCCTAACCACTGGACCACCAGGGAATTCCCTCTCTGTTTCTTTTCTGGTGTTCTAGACTTAGAAGCATTGTTTGCTTGGTAGCTAGCTGCTGCAAATCTTCATTTAAAGCTTTTGAGAGAATACAATGAATTGCAATTATTAACAGGATAATTCCCAAAGTTTGGAGTGCACTCCATGTGCCCAAAGCCTCAAAAAATTCAAAAAAGGACCCCATTGAAGAATTACCTTTTAAGCCAAGTAGATTGCTCAGTGATCTTATGTAACTGCATTTTAACTTCTCTAGAAGTGTCAATTCATGTACAGCAGGTGGTGTTGGCAACAGTCCAGGTACATTTTGCTCAGCTAAAAGGTAATCAAAGTCTATCCTATTTTCAAGAGCAATCTTGGTCAAAGAGTCTATGGATCTCTGCTGTGAAGCTAATGTCTCAAGAACAGAATCTGCAATGTCTTTAAGAGTTAAGGACAGCTTTCTGATCACATTCTGATTTGTATCTATTCTTAACCAGGGAATGGATTTATTCACAGAGATTGCTACATTTACCTGTTTAAGACAAAGGTGAGTCAGGTTTTTAGTGCATGCAGAAAGAGAACCTCCTAGCCTGAAATAAAGTCTTTCTAAATGCCTTGCAAATCTTGGTGCTGATTGTGAGATCTCTTTATGAATGGGGCAAATCTGATCTAGATACTTAAGGATAGATGAAAATTTTGATGATAAATCCAGCAGTCTGAAAGTTTGCCTCCCATTTCCAGTAATAACCTGGGATATACAGATGAAGGCATTATATTTCCAGGTCAATGTTTGAGTAAAGGAAAGGATAAGAAAGAGATAGGGTTTCATGTTTGGTTAAAGTATGTCCATTGTCTTGGACAGAAGCAGTCTACCTTAATGTTAGCTATTTCTCTTCTTTGTCAATTTGATTTGGAGGTCTCTAGCTTTTGTACAGGGCCAGGTGCTAGGTGGGGTCTTCTTCTTCAGTTGTGATATATATATATATAAGGTTCAAGTCCCTCAAGTTTGACTGCCTTCTGGGTAGTGAGTAGGATGTGGTACATTCCCTTCTAAGGAGATTTAAAGGTATTTATTTTTGTTAGTGATTCCAAATAAGAAGGATGGGAGAAAATTAGAAATGTTAGTTTTGTGAATCATAGATGGATACTTAAGAAAAGTAGAAGAATTCAGAATCTAGTCTAGTTTAGAAGTACATAACAAACCACAAAGACAATTAACAGGACTAGACCATAATATCTACAAAGATACAAACATAATTTTTCTCTCTACAATTGCCCTCATTATTTTACAAAAGATAATCACAATAGGGCTTCCCTGGTGGTGCAGTGGTTGAGAGTCTGCCTGCCGATGCAGGGAACACGGATTCATGTCCTGGTCCGGGAAGATCCCACATGCCGTGGAGCAGCTAGGCCCATGAGCCATGGCTGCTGGGCCTGCGTGTCTGGAGCCTGTGCTCTGCAATGGGAGATGCCACAACAGTGAGAGGCCCGCGTACCACACACAAAAAAAAGATAATCACAATAAATTATTTTTGTATTAAAGTTGGCCTAATGTTTTATATAAGTGCAACAAGAATAGTGATTAACTATATAATTTATTTTGAAGAATGCTTTGTTAATACTTTTTATAAGGATTTTTAGACTGAACTCTCAAAAGTCTGAGACCAGGAAACCAAGCCAAAACCAAGGTCATCAAATTTTACATGCAATGCAATTTCAGCCAAAGCCTTGGAAATATAGCCAATGTTTCCAATGGTGTCCTGTTACAAGGAGAAGAGATTCTTGTTGAATTTATGCAAATAAATATATTGTCATGAAAATAAGAATACTCACTGAGATGGGCACTTAAGTTGCTTCCATATCTTGACTACTGTACATAAAGCTGCTATATAAATATTGAAGTGTGCCTATCTTTTCTAATTGGTATTTTTATTTTCTATGGATAAACCCCAGGAGTGGAGTTGCTAGGTTGTATGATAATTCTTTTATAATATTTTGAGGAACATCTATACTGTTTTCCATAGTGGCTGTACCAATTTACATTCTGACTAACAATGTTCTAGGAATCCCTTTTCTCTACATTTTTGCCAACGTTTGTTATTTATTGTCTTCTTATGATAGCCATTCTGACAGGTGTAAGTTGTTATCTCGTTGTGGTTTTGATTTGCATTTTTCTGATGATTAGTGATGTTACACATCTTTTCATGTGCCTCTTGTCTACCTGTATGTCTTCTTTGGGAAAATGTCTATTTATGTCCTCTTCTCATTTAATTTTTTATATTGAATTATATGAGCTCTTTTTATATTTTGGATATTAATCCCTTACCAGGCATATTGTTTGTAAATACCCTTAAATGGAAACAACTTAAGTACCCATTGATAGATGAGTGGACAAAGAAAATATGATATATATATATAATGGAATATTACTCAACCATAAGGAAGAATGAAATATTTCCATTTTTGATAACAAGGATAGACCTGGAAGTTATTATACTTAGTAAAATATGTCAGACAGGAAAAAAAACAAATACCAAATGTTTTCACTTACATGTGGAATCTAAAAAAACAAAAACAAATAAACAAATATAATAAGTATCACCCATGAGGCAGGGGAAATCGTCAATGAGTCTGGAAAATATGTGTAAGATAACAAAAGCATATCAAAACCTCATACTAAGTGGCCTTTGAATGAAGTCCAGGTGGTAAAAGATCCAGAGAAGGGAGGTCTGTTATTTTAGGGACAAAAATAGTTTTTCTTAAATACACTATGATTGGTGAAGAAATGCAAAAACTGAAAAATGAGGTTTGCCAAGGAGCCAGAAAGAATGCAGCAGACTTCTTGGTTTTCCCATAGTCCTGGCTGTTCCTTTAATTTCTCTGATTTAGGAGCTGACTCTTGCCATGTTACAAGAATATCCGAAGACAAAAATCTGGTACGAGGGTAGTTTTTTGCAAAAGCAGAACGGACTTCATCCACATGTGCCATAATCTTTACAGATTCTGTTGCTGCTGCCTTTGCATGAAAGTCAGTGAGGGCATTTTCCTGATACTTGGGTTCAGTCCTTTTGATATGAGTCTCAATTTTAAGACAGCCATTTCAGAATGTTACATAATTGTGAGCAAAACTTAACTCTTTTTTTTTTTTTTTTTTTTTGGTATGTGGGTTTCTCACTCTTGTGGCCTCTCCCATTGTGGAGCAACAGGCTCCAGACACGCAGGCTCAGTGGCCATGGCTCAAGGGTGCAGCCACTCCACGGCATGTGGGATCTTCCTGGACCGGGGCGAACCCGTGTCCCCTGCATCGGCAGGCAGACTCTCAACCACTGCGCCACCACGGAAGCCCTAAAACTTAACTCTTTTAATTTTGGGAGTACTAAGTTTAAGTTATACAGGGAATTATCTTGGAAAATTACAGAATCCTTGTTTTCTAGGCAGAATACTATAAAAGGTAAAGATAAACATTTCATAATTTCTTATTATCAAGAGTAGACCAATAATCCAATAATAATTTGTCCTTTTAGGGGAGGAAAGAAAATTAGTTTATAGTTTTACATAAGTATACTATTGATATTAAAGCTCACTCTTAAACTCCCCACAATAACAATTTAATTTTAACTGGCTTGATTACACAAGGTTCTTTCTCTATCTTTCTTTTTCTCTCCTTCCCAAATTTCTATGTCCATAGTTTGTCTTTCATTTTCTTCTTTCTCATTCTGAAGTAACCAAAAGTTTTAGTTTAGATAAAATCACCTGCATTTCCCTTAACATGTATCTATCTTCATACCCCATACCCTTCTTAGCCAAAAAGTTCTTACTTTCCTTGCATATATAGTTGTTTCCCTTATTATTTCTAGTAGCTTTAATTACACTTACTAATTAGAATTCTTAACTTTTAGAAACTTTAATTTCTAGTGAAAACTAAGAAGTAAGCAATTGTGAAATGTATATCATACTGGTGATTTTTTATATTGGTAAATTTATTAATACATTTCATACTTTCTAGAAACACATTTCTCACAGTGCAATCTTTCAATGCAACACAAGATAGATTTAATTAGAGACTTACATTTATCTTTAGTATCTCTGCAATAGGAATTCAAAAGTAGATAAACTCATGATCAGTACATAATGTTACACTATTTTATTTTATTTGGAAATAATTAGGCAAAACTCTAAAGTTTTTAGTCACCAAACATATTTTGGAAGTTTTTTTTTTTTTTTTTTTTTGGTGGTATGCAGGTTTCTCACTGTTGTGGTCTCTCCTGTTGTGGAGAACAGGCTCTGGACACGCAGGCTCAGCGACCATGGCTCACAGGCCTAGCTGCTCCGCGGCATGTGGAATCTTCCTGGACCGGGGCACAAACCCATGTCCCCTGCATCAGCAGGCAGACTCTCAACCACTGTGCCACCAGGGAAGCCCAGAAGTTATTTTTAAGTACACATACCATAAAATATAATTGTTGCTAAAAAGTTTATCTATAAACTCTTATTCCACTTACATGTACCTAAATCATTTGCTCTCAACACGTTTGGATTACCAATGAGAATTATATGAGACATTAGATAAAATCAGCCTTTGTTCTAAGTTATTATTATTTATTATAATACTATTAATTTGCTGACAAGTTTTGCTACAAAGATAACATGACTATGACAAGTAAATCCAGGTTGAATAAAAGTTCTTTATATGCATGATATTTAATGTTAACTTTAAAGATGTCTGTTTTAATTAAACCAATAAACTTAAATTAGCTTTCAGTAACAGAGGATTAGCCCAGATCATGAGAATTTGAATAACATTTGGGTTAGTTTCTGACATATTGCTGAGAAGTTTAGAATGCCTAATCCTTACAATCCTTGCCTTCAAACCAGCTAAATAGAGCTCTTTTACTAATTAATTTTGTCAATACCATTTAGAGATATAAAAATATAACACAACTACATCATACACATATAGGCAAGCACACAAACAGATAGATACATACAGAGACATAGTTACTAATATTTGTGCAGAAGATTTATAAAATTTCTCATTAGTGCAATTTCCAAATACCTCCTCTCTCTCTCTTCCTTATGAAAAAAAAAAAAAAAAAAAAAAAAACTCTTCTTAAAGTTTGCATTTCAGAGAATGACTCTTAGGTCCTAGAGAAGACTGGGGAAGAGGGCAGGAAATCTGCATCACAAAAACACAGATTAATTGCAGGACAATTCTGTTTCCAATGTCTTGATTTTTTTTTTTTTTTTTTGTGGTACGCGCGCCTCTCACTGTTGTGGCCTCTCCCGTTGCGGAGCACAGGCTCCGGACGCGCAGGCTCAGCAGCCATGGCTCACGGGCCCAGCCGCTCCACGGCACGTGGGATCCTCCCGGACCAGGGCACGAACTCATGTCCCCTGCATTGGCAGGCGGACTCTCAACCACCGCACCACCAGGGAAGCCCTGTCCTGATTTTTTCAAGCATTTTGAGAGGAATAGGGGAGGGTTGGGGGTTTGGCCAAAGAAATGTCAGGTGAACTTTGAACTTCTGTTGACACTCCTCACTCCTTTCAACCAGCAGAGATCTGCAAGACAAATAGTTGTTTCCAATTTCCCAAAGAATTGAGTTCAGCTTTGCTTTTATCTCTTTTATTTTTACTTTTTTTGTTAGCTTTTTGCAATGAATCCTTCAAAGAAGTTATTTTGGGATTTCAAGAACTTTTAGAGGCTTGTGCATACTAATTAAAATAATATGTGTCCCATTCTATTTGTTTGATTTGGGAGCCCTTGCTTCTAAGTGCACTTCTTAAATGACCTTATCTATTCAGAATGTTCCCCATAACTGCCATTGAAATTTCCCATTAGAGCTGTTTGATAGGTCCCAGGCTACAAATGCAGTTCAACCCAAATGTCTGTCTAGTCATCTCTAGCCATAAATGGGGTATAACTTGCATTTTTATTCAACCATATTTTGGAGCCCCCAACCTGATGGCTACCAGGCCAAGCTCTCAGGAGACAAAACAAGCTTAAAAAGGTTTTGTTGTTTTCATAAATACCTATAGCTTCTGAGATCACAGTGTTCAGATATAAAATAAACAGGTGTGCCAGAAGGTGGTGTGCCCAACTCTTTAGATATAATAAACTCCAAATAAACAAAATTTTATTCACCTGAAGCCTCCCACTGGACTCAGTTTGGCATAACTAGTGTGATCCCAGACCCAGTCCAAATCTAGCCAGTATCCACCAACAATTTCTATGGAACCTGGAAATTTCAGCCTGCAAGGCTAAGGGCTTGGCTCTGGACAAAACCATCTGTCAAGTCAATTTGGCTTCAGGCAGAAATGTCTACTAGCTCGAGCTGACCTGCCCTGTAAAGGGAAGTCAATTATCCTGGGGGCTAGATACAAAGACAGCAGAGCTCGAACCAAGAGGTAATCACCAATGGTCCTTGGAAATGTCAAGAAAGTCAGAGAACTCAAAGGGTTCATGGGGAACCACCACTGCTTTTCTTGTCCCCAAAGTTACCAGAAGGCTGCTTTGATCTCATCTCTGCCACCAAATCTGTTAAAAACAGAATTCAGCCAAGCAAATTTGAGGACCTAATTGGCTTTACTCAACAATTCATGAATTGGGAAGCACTCCATCTAGTAAATAGAAAGGCACTTCAAGGAGCTATATAAAATAAACGGCTTTTTATGAAATGGGACAGAACAAGGAGGTTATCAGCAAAATAGAAGAAAAGAATGTTTTATACAAGGTTACCTCAATAGTGCTGACCAGGAAATTGCAGGAATTCCATTCCTACTAGAACTTGAAACTGCAATAAAATCTCATTTTTTCTGTCCTGAGGGCAAGTGACACCACCTTAGTCCTGTTGTTTCTTTTTTTTTTTTTTTTTTAAACACATCATTATAGTATATAACTGAAATTGGGGTATATATATATAATATTTACATATAGTGTATATATATATATATATATATACACATATATATCTGTATGTACACATACACAAAAACAAACATATATATGTATATACACACACACATATACATGTGGATATATAGGCTTAGTGATCATGGTCTTATTTTCCAAATTTTCTATTTAATGAATGTAATAAAAAATACCTATTGAGCACCTAATATGATAGTGGTGAAGAAAAGAGATGATATCTGGAATGTTAGCTTAACAATTGGGTCAGAGATTTCCTAGGTAAATGCACTGAATCACTTTAGGCATTAAGCTTCCTCTTACTCCATGCGTTAGGTAGTTAATCAGACATTAGCAGCAAGGAAGTGACAGTGGTGAAAAGACAAGAGGGGAATAATCGTCACACCCCAACCATGTGGGAACTCTCCCCTGACCCCACCCAGAACGGGCGAAACTATCGTCATGTGGTGGGCAATTTATCCTGATAAAGAGGGAGCACAGTACCAGGAGGGAATTTCCCCGGGCTGCTCATGCCCAGACCAGACAGGTTTATAACCTATAATAAACTCAAACTCATTATACCATCATTATAATAAAATCTGCAGGTGGTTTTGCCCCCCCCTCCCCGACCCGGGTGGGCTGTTCTTAGAGAATCAAGGGTAAGGGCATGCCCCCAAATGAACTTGTTACATAGCTTGGGACTGTCAATCAAATAATGATCCCCTGTCACTCACCAATGATTGTGCCCTGCCTCCTCGCAGAACGCTCCTTATAAACACCCCTTAAGCCTGCACAGAAGTGCTGGTTTTATTTCGCAGAAACAGCCTGCTATCCCACTGAGAGTGTAACTAAGCTTTAATAAACTTTGCATTGTACTTAAACCAGGAGGGGTAGTCTGCAATTCTTTGCTTGGTATCACAAGGACAGAGATTGCTGGTCTGGGTCTTCCCTTTAGCTCCTCAGTTGAAGCCATTTGACAAAACACACGCCAACCCAACAACACATGGAAGGATATCACAGAAACGACAGCCTAGTGTTGCATCCTTGTAAGCAATCTTAATATGTTGATTTCAATTTTTTAAAAAAGGTCTTAATAACTATGAACAGCAATAGTGAATATCAAATCTGCAGTAGGTATATAATGGGCAAGAGTACTACAACTTCCTGTTTTATTTACTAGCAAGAAGATAAAAACTTCAGGTTTTTAGATGTCATCTTCAAAGTTCCATTAGTTCTTTACTAGAGCAATGCTATACATTCATCTTATACTAGTACCTTTATTTTTAATACCTGAACATCTTCAACAATTCCGTGGAGCCCATTCCTTTCCTAGGTCTGGCTCTGTCTTTTGCTCTTTTGGGGTGTGTGTGTGTGTGTGTGTGTGTGGTGGTTTACATTGGAAAAAAAAAGAGACAGAAAAAAAATTCCAGTTAGAATGTTTCCTATCAGTCCCCCAATTTTTCTTTATTCCCATTTTTATCTTTTGTCCTATATGTCCCACCCTGTGTTATAATTATCTCTTACTGTGTATCAATTTACCCTCATTTTAGTAGTAACTTAAAAGAGCAATGATAATTTATTGTGCTCAAGAATCTGCAATTTGGGCAGGACATGGTTGGTTGGATACGATGGTTCATCTCTGCTCCATGTGGTTTCAGTTAGGGCAGCTCAACTGGGATTGGAGGATCCATTTCTAAGATGGCTCACTCACATATTGGGTAAGTATGTGCTGGTTATTTTCCAGTGACCCCATTCCTCTCCACAAGGCTCTCTCTATGGGGCCACTTGGATTGTGACTGGGTTCCAAAAGACAGTAACAGAAACCTGAAACATGTAGAATTCTTCAGAGCTACAGAGCTAGTGACAGCTCCTAGTGTCTGAAGTCCTGGGGTCACAAATTGACAGTGAATCATTGCTGTCATATTCTAATTGTAGAGCAGTTACAGAGCTTACACAGTTTTAACTGTTGGATACATAGACCACTCCTTTTGGGGAAAGAATATCAAAGAACTTGCAGCGTTTAATCTACCACACACCAGCCACAAGTATCTATTTTTCCCCCATGTACAAAGTACATTCACTCCCGTCACAGCACCCCAACCCCCAAGTTCATCTTGTTGAACCTAGGATCTTGACATCTAAATCAGGTCTAGATATAAACGAGGCTTCTTGGATGCAGTTCATATTAATATGAAGACATGTGAATTAAAGGGAACAGTTGTCTGCCCCCATACATTTAGCATACAATGTTGCAGGTGTAGGGTAGTGATTGATAAGACAACCAAAATATTTACTCCCATTGTAGAAAAAGGAGGGAATGGAAGCCAAAAGTATATAGAAGCCATGGGTCTAAGAAATTCTGAAATTCTACTTAATGCTGCAGGTTCTTTGAGTAGGGCCCAATCTTACTATCTATGATTCTTTGTGCTTATTGACTCAGTCCCAGGAAATTTATCCTCCTTCTTTTCCATAGTAATGGCCCATTTTGCAAATGAGCAGCCATGAGGTAGGGGGTAGATGGGGCCCCAGGCTGAGCAGCTGGAGTTTGTCTGGATGGGCAATTGGAGCTTGTCTCCCCCTGACATTTCAAGGAAAAAGATAACAGCAGGAGTGGAGAGGAACTAAGCTCTGCTGGAGTAGATAGATATCAATAATATGACTACATCTTTCATTCTTAAGATCAAGGAGACCTCCCCAACTACACATGCACAGAAAGGTCCCTCGGGGTCAAAAACGGAGGGAGCAGTAGCCCATAATATGTTCTGACAACCTCCCAGAGACCCTGACGCTGGAATCCATCTTGGCTAAAAGATACACACGCACCTTAGGAAGGGCCCTGAGTCAGATCAGATATGGGAAACAAGCAAGGTGATTGGCCAGAGGGAACAAAGAAAACTGCCCCCATATAAGCGATCTAAACCATCCCTTTCATGGTCCTCACTAGTGAGGATGCCCACACTCTTCTCTGAGTGTATAGCTCTGATTTGCTTCTGTCAGAAATAAACTGCTGCTTTGTGTGCTCTCGCACACCTACTGTGCTTCTAATACACTCTGCGCTTGCTTTACTATCTCGGTCTGTTTGTGAAATTATTTTCCCAAAGAAGGTAAGAGCCAGAGCTCTGCTTCTAGCCACTGGTCCTCGGAGGTCTAACAGTTAGGATTCCCTGTTTTTCACCCATGTAGCCCAGGTTCAATACTCAGGCAGGGAACTAAGATCTTGCTTCAAGCTGCTGCTCACTGCAGACACACTGAGATCAGTTAAGCCTATTACCTGCTTCTAGAAGGTTTGGGATCTAAAAGTCTTTTTTTTTTTAAATTTTATAATCTCTCCTTCCTTTTTGATCCAAGCTGGTAGAATGTCACATATTTTAGGTTTCAGGTGACAGCATACCACTTCCACGTACAAGAAATCCATTCTAGTTATCTATTGTTCTGTAACAAACCATTTCAAATTGAATGGGTTTAAACAACAGCAATTGTTTATTTTGCTCAGGAATCTGAATTTTGGGAAGATTTTTCTTAAAGGTAATGATACTTTGCTCCATGTGGTATCAGCTGAAACAGGGTGACAGAGCCAAAAGTTTTACTTTGAAGGCAGCTCAGTCACAAGAGAGGGAGATGCACACTTGCTTATTCCCAGAGAGCCTAGCCAGGCTGACAGGCTGTGGGCCCTCCTTCATTCTCCACATGGGCCTCTCCATGAGGTTTTTTTTTCAGTATGGTAACTTGTTTCCAAAAATGATTGTTCTAAGACATAGAAAGTGGAAGCTGCCATTTTTTTCCTATCTTTTCCTCTTAAAGAAAGACCAGTTTTATTATTAAGGTTGATGTCTCTACCCGCTACAGAAGTGAGCATATAATCCAATCTGGCCAGTTAGAGCCTTGTATTTCTCCAGCTATATTGATTCAGGCCTGGGCATGTGCCTCAGTCAAAGCCAAGTAAATCACGCATAAAATTTATAAGCAAATATTGGAAAAGGTGTTCTACATAGTATTAACTATGTCTGGATTGTTAGGGAATATTTTTGAAAGTATTTGCAGAGTCTCTCTGGAAACTATAGTAACACCCAGAAAAGTTGACACTAGCATGAAAATGTTTTTGTAAGAATGTGGAACTATCTTTGCCGGAAATCAAAGTTCACTCTAGATTTTTCAGTTCTGGGAAAATATATTCCTATGTTGTCATAGTTCATTAAGCTTGCTTGATCTGGACCTTCTGTCACTTTCAAGAGATTGAGTCATGGCGAAAGATGTTTTTCTTCTAACTCTCTATCACTAATATGTTTATTTATTACACAATTCTCAAATTATTTAAAAAGAAGATAAAGCTTGTCTAAATTTGACCTCAGACTATAGCTTTAGCCTTATTTCTTACTGTATCAATCCCTTACCCCTTGAGTACAGTTATACTGAATTACATAAAGTTTTATTTTAATTATTTAATGCACTTTGCAAAATTTACAACTTCAGCTTAGATAACTCTTCTCTTATTTACTTGTAGAGAGAAAAACCTACTTATCTTTTAGCTAAACCTACTCAACTTAAGCTAAAGTATCAGTCACCTGTGAAAGATTTAATCCTCCTCCCAGGAGAAATGGGACATTTCATCTATGTCATTTTTATTATCATTCCAAATTTTCATTTTATTAATACCATATGTTACAGTTACTGTATGTTATTAGTTTGTACATCCCTCATAACTACAACACATAAAACATATTAGTAAAAAATAAATTATTTTAAATAAATACAAGATTATTGTTGACCACTAAGATAAAAATTTTAGGCATTATTTTCTCTAAACTTTGATTTGTTGGCAACCTGGAAGCCAAAATTACTCCTTTTTTTGGATTGCTATAGTGCTTGCATGTAAATAATAAATTCAAGGTGAACAATAGAGTTGACAAAATTTGGCAACACAATATACATTAACTGGGATATTGTGGAAATAGAGTAATGTTTTGAAAATTTAAACATGTCCTAAAAGACCGAAAATTTTTGGTTTAATATAATAAAGTAATGGAATATTGGCTCTTAATGTTTAATCTTGGTTCCCTTTCTTTTCAAAAGAGTCTTTTAAGAATTTTCTTATAATAACTTTTTAAACCTCAATTTTCTCCCTCTTCTCAATTTCAATTGCTTTATCTTTTCTTCATGTATGTTTAAAGTTTAATATTTCTGTTCTTAGAAGAGATGTAACAAATTTTATGTAGTCCTTATAAAGGTGAATTCTTCAGGTAATATATTTCAAAGACTAATGAAAATATTATCCATTACAGTGAGAATAGGATAAAACTACACTTATCTTTTACTTTTTGATTTATATGCACAAGTGACACTGTTAAAATTAGTTAAGTTCATGCATGAAGAATAATAAAAATATAGTTTTTTGTGATGTGATTGAAAACATCTGTACATACATTGTTGTGTGTTTAGGATTAGTATTTTCAAGGCTATGTTTAAATACTGATAAAATGTTATATCTTCAACAGAGAGGAAGAAACAAAAGAAATGGCTTAAGGGAAAGATCAGACATTTTGTCTTAGGCATAGTGAATATGATGTGATAGGAAGACATTTAAGTAGAGATGTCTGGGAGACAGAGAGCGATAAGGGACTAGACAGAAAGAAAAAGGTCAGCAACAGGAGAGATCTTTCTATCAGTGTAGATAGAAAGCTGGGGAGGAAATGAGAGCTTTCATGATTACAGAGATGTAAGAAACCTGAGAAAAGTCCATAAAATGTAAAAGAAATTACCAGTGTCACCCACCAATGCAGTCTTTTTGGTACTAATACCATTTGTATAGCTTTTTGCAATTTATGAAAAGCTTTCACATGCATTATATAATTGTGATAATGTGTGTAAGAGTGCTAATTATAATTCTTTTGTAGATAGTAGTTGTCTGGTCTATTGATTTAGCAGATATATTGTTAATAGGGCAGAAGGATCTCTAAAGAGGTCCCAGACTTAACTACTCAAGAAACATTATGATAGGGAGTACATTTGAATGAAGGTTCTACTACTTCTTTCTTCACTTTAACGTTCACTTCTCCCAGCCAAATAATATGTTGAATGTACTCACATCATCCACCTGCTAGCCTAAAATCTTTTCCACCTCCACTGTAAACACTGTCAAATTTCCCAAAATTTCTGAGCAAGTCTTGTTTTCGTTCATCCAAAACTCTCAACTATAATAATAATAGCAAACAATTATATAGCAACTAAATGCCCTATGACTATCCTATGTTTTTTTATGGATAATGAATCATTTACATCTAACAGCAACATATTAGTAAGAACTATTATCATTCTTATTTAATAGATGAGGAAACTGAGGCACAGAGATGATAAGTGATTTCCCAAGGTCACATAGCTAGTAAATGTCAGAATTGGAATCTGAAACTAGGCTTTCTGTGTGTGTGTGTGTGTGTGTGTGTGTATGTGTGTGTGTGTGCTTTTTTTACTTAGAAAGGTAAAAAAAAAGAAAAAAGCCGACAACAACAAATGTTGGTGATGATGTGGAGCAAGTGGGACTCTGATACCTTGATGATAGGAATGCAATAAGGCATAACTACTTTAGATAGCTGTTCATGAGGAGAAAGCAAACAAATGTTAAAAAAAAGAAACAACAAAACAAGACTTATACTCGAACTCATAGAGCATACTTATTCATGGTGTCCAAAAATTGGAAACACTCTCTCCATCAACAGAAGATTAAATAAATAGATTATGGTAGAGCCAATACAATGGAAAGTTCATCAGCTATTAAAAAAAGGAACAAACAACATGCACAAAATCTCAAAAACATTATGTTAAGCAAAATAATCCAGATAGATAAAAGTGTATACAGTGTTATTCAGTTTACATTAGATCCAAATACAGGCAAGCTTAAAACAGTTTTATGATTATCAAAATTATGTAGTGGTTCTGGAAAGTATAGGAATAGTGGTTTGGGAAATAGGATATTAACTGGATAAGGAAATGCCTGGGGATGAAGAAGGAGCACTTGAGAGGGAGGAGGTGGAAATGTTTATGTTTTATTTTGGGTAGTGGTCACTCAAGTGTATACATTTGCCAAATCTCTACTGAACAGTTTATTGCACGTTGACTACATCTCAATGAAGAACAATTCTTCGTTCATATAACACTGTTACCAAACTCAGGTTTGGCTGCTTGCTGCTCGAAAGCCAATACTTGAGAGACAAGTGTTGGTAGGAAAAGAAAGTTTGCTTCATTCAGGAGGTCAACCTGGGGAGAAGGCAGATTTATGTCCCAAAGAACAAATTCCCCACTGCCCATCAGGGGGCAAGAGCTCTTAAAGAGGTGTTTCAGGGGTGCATAACCTGAGGGAGGGGGTTACGTGTAGAACAGCATGGTCAGCTCTGACAATTACTTCGAGATTTGTCATGTAGTGGTCTAATCAGCATCATCTTGATTGTTTTAAGTACAGTTAATCTTCAGTTCCAGGGTTGGTTTGTTTCCATTTCCTGAGGCCAGTTCTTGGAATTGTGTAAGATGGAGCAGCATATGTCATGGCTACAGTGTTATCATCATGTGGTTAACTTCTTCCACCTGGTGGGGGTTTCAATATCTGCAAAACAGCTCAAAGGATATGGCTAAGAATATTATTTATAGCCCTTGATGAGAAATTAAAGTCCTTGACTTTGTTTAATGGCTAAATTATTATTATTTTATCTAATTTGATTGCTTTCCTTTGCTTCTGCATTTTCTCATTTCTCTGATTAAACTTATTCTTTGACAAAAGGCAGGCAAAAGGCAGGAAGAAGACATGGAGAGCTCTGTCCTGGGAAGGCCCCATAGGGGCCTAATCCATTACAACATATATTCATAAATTTTAGTTTATTTCTGATTCTTTCATACAATAAATTTTTTTCACTAAAGTCTTGGAATTTATTTTAGCACTTCTCTATTCACTTCAGAGTACTATGTTAAAAAAAAATTGACAGAGCATGAGAAATATTATCAATTGACATTTATTGTAAGCTACGAACAAGGAAGCTTCTTAAAGTCAGAACTACAGAATGGTTAGTGTTATTGGCTATAGAATAAGACCTTCCATTAAAATCCCTGTTCTGCTGCTTAGTAGCTGTGTAATCTTTGGCAAGCTCCTGACAATTTCTGTGTCTCAGATTTCCTTATATGTTAAATGAGCATAATAATATTTTTATCACACAAATATTCATAAACAAAAAAACAGTTTGTTAAAATTGACACTATTTTATACATGATGAACAACAGATCAATCCAGCCTGGTTATCAAGGCCTTTTGTGATTTTAGCTCATTTTGTGTTGGCAATTTATTCTTGTTTGCTTCATTATAAGAAGTTACTTTCTGTCTTCGTAGATGACATGATCTTAAATATAGAAAATCCTAAAGAAGTTATTAAAACTTTAGAGCTAATAAACAAGTTCAGCAAAGTTGTAGGGTATAAGTTTAACATACAAATCTAAGTTGTATTTCTAAACACTAGCAATATGGAAATAAAAATTAAATCAAGAAAATTGTTGCATTTACCATAACATCAAAAAGAATAAAATGCTTAGTAATAAATTTAAATAATCACAACTTGTACACTCAACATTACAAAACACTACTGAAAGAAATTTACAAATATGTGATAAAATGGAAAAAACACCTGTGTTCATGGGTTGGAAGCCTTACTATAGTTGAAGGGCCAATATTCCCAAATTGATCTGCAGATTCAATACAATCCCTGTCAAAATTTCAATTACCTTTTCTGCAGAAATGGACAAGATGTTACCAAAATACACATGAAAATTAAAAGATGCTGAGTAGCCAAAACAATCTTGAAATATAAAAAGTTAGAGGAGTCACAGTTTCCAATACAAAGCATTTTACCAATCTACTGTAATCAAGACAGTGTGGTACTGACAAAAGAATAAACATAAAGATTTATTAAATAGATTTGAGAGTCCAGAAATCAACTCCTAAGCCCTCATGTTTATGGTCAATTGACTATCAACAAGGGTGAGAAGAGCATTCAATGAGAAAAGAATAGTGTGTGCAACATATATTTCTGGGACAACTGGATGTCCATCTGCAAAAGAATGAAGTTGGACTGTTATCTTATACCATTTACAAGAATTAACTCAAAATGGATCAAAGACCTAAAAGTAAAAGATAAAAGTATTAAATGCTTACGAGGAAACAAGTATAAATCTTCATAGCCTTGGGTTAGGTAAAGCTTTCTTAGATATGACACAAAAAGCACAAACAACAAAATACAAAATAGGTAAATTGAACTTTGTTAAAACTAAAAACTTTTGTTTATCAAAGAGCACTATGAATTAAAGTGAAAAACCCAAAGAATGGAGAACTTTTCTCAGATAATATATCAGATAAGGATCTAGTTTCTAGAATATATAAAAATTAGTTACAACTCAACGATAAAAAGACAAATAACCCCATAAAAATGACAAAATGTTTGAATAGACATTTCTTCAAAGAATAAACATAAATGGACAATAAGCTCTTGAAAAGATGCTTAACTTCATTAGACATCAGGGAAATTCAAATCAAATCCATAATGTGGTATCACATCACACCTACTAGGATAATTTTTAAAATATTTAAAAGCATTGAAATCATATAAAATATATTCTCCAGTCACATCAAGTAAAATTGATGGTTAATTTAACAGAAAGATATTTGCGAAATTCATAAACAAGTGCAAAATAAGCAACATACTACTAACTAAGAAATGAGTCAAAGTAGAAATCACAAGTGAAATTAGAAAATACTTTGAGATGACTGAAAATGAAGACATAGTATATCAAAATACAAGAGATGTCACTAAAGCACTGTTTAAATATACCACATTAAAACCTCACATTAAAAAAAGAGGAATGATCTCAAAATTAACAACCAAATTTTCCATCTTAAGACATTGAAAATAACAAGAGTAAACTAAACCCAAAAGGGAAGGAAGGAAGTATATAATATGGATTTGAGTGGAAATTAGTGAAATAAAGAATAGAAAGAAAAACAGTAGAGAAAATCAGTAAAACCAGAATGTCATTCTTTGAAAACAATAAGGAAATTGATAACCTTTTAGCTAGAATTACCAATAAAAATAGAGACAAGACTCAAATTACTAAAATTGGCAATGAAAGATGGACATTACTGGCAAACTTATAGAAATTGAATAAAATAATACTATTTTATTATGAATATTATGAACAGCTATGAAATGGTTGGGCATATACTCCAGACAAATAATAAAAAAATTATCACAAAAATCTATACATGAATGTTCATTACAACATTATTTATAAAAGCCAAAAAGTGGAAATAATTCAAGTATCTATCAATTGATGAATAGATAAATACAGTGTAGTATATCCATATAATAATATATGATTCAGCAATAAAAAGAGTTAAAGCGCTGTGGCATTCTATGATGTGGAAAAACCTTGAAAACCTTATATTAAGTGAAAGAAATCAGTAACAAAAGACTTCATATTGTATGACTCCATTTACATGAAATGTCCATAATAAGCAAATCTATAGAAACAGAATATAAATTAGTGATTCCTAGAGCTGGAAAAGGGGATTGGGATGGTGGCTTCAGGAGTTTTATTAAGGTGTACAAAGTTTCTTTTTGTTGTAATGAAAATAAAGTCATCACTCAATCTTGGAGGGGATTGGTTCTGGATTCCAGAATCTGTGCACACTCCCTTAGATAAAATTGTGTAGTATCCACAGGTTTTGCATCTGTGTATAGAGAGAGCTGACTCTATTTTAAAACTGATGGAGTGATGGATGCCATACTCTAATACACTAAAAGCCATTGAATTATACACTTCATATGGATGAATTGCATACCAGGTGAATACTATCTCAATTAAGCTGTTTAAAAAATATGCAAAGTATATACATAAATAACCACTCTGCCAATTTTACAAAACGAGTGCAAAGATTATAACATTTAACAAATAAAGATGTTTGCTTATTGTGGGAAGATGGAGATTACAAAGAGATACATGAATAAAAGGAAGTAAGTAAACAAAGAATACTGACAGTACTGTGCTGTGAACTAAGGAATGTTATTATCTCAAACCTCTGCACCTGAGACCCAAATAAATACTAGGAGGTAAACTTTATTATACTGTGAGGATTAAATGTGCTACAAAATGACAGGCACAGAGGAGGAACTGAAGAAATAGAAACTACAATTATGATTAGTCTTATTGTGGAAATAGGAGAGGAGACAGAATGACCTTCTGCATCTTGAGACTTCTGGGATCTATTTCTTAGCTAAGGAACAGCACTGCACATTCTCTTTCTCTGGTGTCCGCTCCAAGAATCAAGTGGATTAGAGCTTCAGCTGTATAGAATAGCAGCAGCAGTCATGAGGAGCAAGGGATCTCTACATACACTAGAACTCTGGTTTTTAAACTTTACCATTCATTAGATATACCTGGGGGGGCTAATTAAAATACAGATTGCTGGGCCTCAGAACCAAATCTTCTAATTCAGGAGGTCAGGGGTAAGCCCCAAGAATATGATTTTGTAACAAGTTCCTAGATGCTGTTGCTGCTGGTTATGGTCTGGGGACCAAGCACTGAGTTAGAGTCTTGAAATTCAGCACAGTTGAAAGTTATAAAAAGAGAGATGGTGAAACAAGCCAGTTATGAGTTAACAGAAGGAACATTGCTCAGGATGGAGATGTAACATGAACCCATGACACCCACCCCTCAAGCAATTCTCAAGCAGAAAAACTGATTTTTGGGTGTCTGCTAATTAGGCTATTATGGAGCTTTTCTGGTGAAAGTAGTAGGAGACAAAAGTTGACCTAAACATAAATGGTCTAAGCCAGGACTGCAAATTTTTTTCCAGCACGCCTCTTCTTCTTTTCCCTTCAAAGCCACCTTTATAGTAAATCATACAAAAGTCAATCCTCATGAGTGCACTATGTTAATTCTTCACAGTTAACCTTTGGGTATTTAATAAAAGATTTTTATTAAAGACATATATGGACCTTTTTATATAATCTTATTGACATTGAACAGTAACTGGGAAATGCCATAAACAGGTACATAATTGTTAAGATTTAGTATTTAAAACTTAAGAGCTAAACTTGGGCTACAATATATATATATGTTTTGTGGCTATTGGCAAGTCACTTAAACCCTCTAAGGTTATTTGCCTGTAATTTTGGCCAAAAATATTTACCTATTGTAAATTGTAAGGATTAGATAAAATTGTATGTTCTGCTCCTGTCACATTGTAGATACTAAATAAATACCTTATGTCATTGTCTTAACTATGACAAATTATTCTGAAATGTTTAGCAGGTCAGGTACAGCAAACTACATTTGTTAAGTATTTGTAGAAATATGATACAACATTGCTATAAAATGAATAAAACATCATTTTCCTTGGGTAAAACTTTAATTTTGAGGCATAATAAATTAAAAATAGTTACTCAGCAGAAATCACAAATAAAATAAATTATTCAAAATAGAGATATAATGAACTTGTGAGTGGAAAGTAATTATAACCTAAGATTAGAATGTGGGAAGTTCTGAAAATAATCACTATATTAAGCCTACAATCATACAACATTGAACAACTTTGGTACTTGCGTTTCCACTGACACAAATAATGAGCTTTAAAATCAAAAATGACAGTGTTAGCCTAACTAAGTCTATTCTCGTTACATATTTATGGATTTTTTTCTTTGAACTTATGTTCTTAAAAGTCCTGTTATTTGTATTTGAATCATTTTTCTTCTCCCATGAAATGATTACTTTTTAAAAATGACAGTTAAAATAACTAGCTTTTATTAATGGTATTTCATAATTCTCTGACTCCATTCACAGCATTGATTACATATTACAGCTATCTATCTATCAATCCTTTATCTAGATAACTGTATCTAGATATCTCTATCTATTTAAATAGATTGATACACAGAGAGAGATAAGTGTGTGTGTGTGTGTGTGTGACACACTAATGGAAGGTGATAGGTTTGTACAGAATGTTGGCAGAAGGCTTAGCTTGTAGATTTCTGTAGCTTCATTGCCTTTGAACAGGGCAGCTTGTCTTTTATCTGTTTATACATTTTCATATTTTCACATAGAACTCCTTGAAGAAAGAATACCTAGATGAAAAATAATGTTTGAAAATCATCTACTTTAGAAGATTAACTTCCTTGTTGTTAACATGCACCTGCATCTTACCATATCCTAGCACGAAATGATCAGAGGCTTGAAAAATATAAGCTTCCTCTTAGTCTGAAGGTGTATCACTAAACTCTTAAGACAGAATTTTCTTTGTATAACCAATTCTTTAAACAAGGTACAGAAACAATTACAGATCTTTTTAATCATAAAAAAATAAGTAGAAAATAAAGGAAAAACCCTCTGGTGTAATATGTCCATTTTTTGTCATTATTACAGAATTGGAGAGTTCCTGTTTTAGTACGATTTCTATATAATTAAAGATAAAAGCTCTGATTTGAAAAACATCTAAGAATCTTTTAGGTTCATATTCAGGAGTAGAGCTTGCTAACGATGAAATGTTTCCTGTTTTTTTCTTCCAGGAAATATGTGTATTAGCAAAAACACAACTAAACTAGATTCTGTTTACATTTCAATAAGAGAATATTTATTTTAAAGAATCGATTAAATATAAATATTATTAACAAATATCAAAGAGACAATAATCTTGAGAATCATGAATCATATTTTTCTTTAAAGCAAAAATATGTATGTAAGGTAAATATAGATAAATATACCATTTTATCTTGCCAGCATATTTGTACTTGATTCCCTTAGTTGAGTCCACTCTATGTTATCAAAAGAAGTTACATTCACATTTTAATGGAATGTTCAGCCATCTATGGTGGCACTATATACAAAGCTCAGTCAAACACAAAGACTGACATACGGTAACCTCTTTAATTATCTAAGGTTAGGACCTGTGCAGGAACTCTGGAAGAAAAACATGTCAGCTGTAGAATTAACTCCACACCTGAAGTAGGTGATAGGTTTACATTGTAGCTATGTCCTATCTTGACAGAATAAACACATGCCATCAACAGGTGTATGGCACTAAAAACCGGAACAGGTGGGTTGTCGCCTTAGCTTGGTCTTTTAATGAAGCTAGAGACTTCAGTGTCAGAAACTGTTGACTTCCGACCCTGACCCTGTGAACAATAGCATACTATAACTCACATTCCTACTAAACGAAACACAGTCAATTAACTGCCGAAAAAAATGAAGGAGGCTTTTGACCTCAATTCCACAAGTACTTTCACCTTATTTCTGAAAGCATCCCACAATCACCAGGCTGGCCACATGTGCGGCAGCTGAATTCCCTAGCAGGTGCTTTATGGTGAGCTAAAGCCTGGCTGGTAAGTAGGAGAAGCAGTTTAAGGGCACTAAAGCAGAAATTAAAGTGGCACAGTATAGTGGCTTGTCTGCTGGGAAACAAGAGAGCAGCAGATGGAACAGATGAGAGAGCAGCAGTCAAAGCTGTGTACCATCAAAAACTTGGGGAAGATACTGATACAGAGCAGGGAGAAAAGCAAATTCTGCCAGGCTCTGCAAAATGTGACTAGCATCATTGGACAATTCTCTAGGGTTCTTGTGTGACTTTACCTCATTGATTATGTTAGCATAGCATTGCACAAATAGATGAGGAAATGTTGTTTGAAATCCTATTTGGTATTTTGGTATTTTAAATTCAGAAGGCACTAGGCTAGGTCTTGGGAGGAATCAAAATAAGAAGCAATCCATATTCTCAAGTACAACCCAGAGGGAAATGCATGGCTTCCACATGACTATATTCAATAACTATATGGATTATTTCTTCATCTACACACTTAGACTAGTACTGACAGGAAAAGCTACCATGAAAACACATTTCAGAAAATCTGATAAACCATAGCCGGCCACATGGAAACTTATTTCTAAAGGAAACCTGACTTCCTGAGAATAATTATGATGACAACAGTGGCTGTATAACTGGAGATCTGGAATAAACTATATCATGCAAAGTAGAGGCACCAGAAATTATTTTTAAATACAACCGGCACAACCATTTTTAGGGACACTGAAAATGAAATGAAGATAAAAATATCAGGATCTAGTTCTAAATGAATACAATGTTAAGTGATAAGGTCTAAATATGGAAATAAATAATTACAAGACAGTTAAGGTGAGGTTTGCTCAAAATAGAAAGTATTCAGGAAAATATATTTGGAAAGTACAGAGATAATGTTTGAGTTAGGCCTTGAATAATAAGCAGCAATTTGCCAGGCAGGAACGGAAGGCTACCACTCCAGGCATATCTCACAGGAAGTAGAAAGGCAGAATATTGTGTCCTACCATTCAATTCTTCAATATGCTTCTAAAACGCTCTACTTTCCTAATGATTTTTATAGTTCATACTATGTTTTTGTAAGCTTCTACACTTTCTAAAGTTTCTCTAAACTCTCTAAGGCAAATGTTGTGGTATCCTCTGTATCTAGTACAAGGCTTCTCATTTAGCAAATGTCTGGTATATATTTTAAATAATGTATAGAATAGTGAAATTTTCACTTTGGTCACTAATGTTTGCTTATGTCACCATCCATATGACAAAACTAGCTTACAGGATGACATAAATGCTAGCTGCTCTAATGGATAAATTTCAAAATATCAGTCACTTCACACACTTCAAGTTTATTTCTACTCACATCACAAATTCCAAAGCAGGTGTATCTGATCCCACAGCTCACCTCCAAGAGATGACATAGCACTAAGGCAGGTTCCAGTGTGTGGATGTTTGCTATATTCTCCTCATGGCTCCCAAGTTTATCCTGAAGATTTAATTGCATTTCTGCCAGCTAGACGAGGAAATGGGAACAGAGGGCTGTGTACAAAGCTTTTGTTGAAGTGAGAGGATTAAAAGTAATGTATATTCAGTGATGTCTTGAAGCTGGCCTGTAGAGTTTCATGAGAGCCAACTGTGCATGTCTCTTTCCAACTCTGTGTCCAGTTTATGTTGGTAGTTTGAAATTAGCCATACTGAGACTATTTAAACCACAGAGATATGCTAACTCCACAAAGGCAGGTTATTATTATCATTATTAATTATTATTATCAGTGTCATTAATTTACTTATTTTACAGAGTGCCTACTTACCAGCAAATCAGTCTAATATTACTTCAATCCACTTTCTATTGATCTAGCATTGTTAGCTAAAACACAGGGCACCAGTAATATTTAAATTTCAGATGAGGAATGAATACATTTTTCAGTATAATTGTGTGTGTCCCCAATATTTCATGGAACATACCTAAGCTAAAAACATTTACCTGTTTATTTCAAATGCAAATTAAAATGCATCTCCTGTATTTTTATTTGTTCAGTCTGACAAGGTAACATGGCCACATGAAGGGAGCCTGGGAAATGTGGTTTACCTATGTGCTCAGGAACTCTAGAACAGAAATTTTAGTTAACACACAGCAGTATGTGTCACAGTAACTTAAATCGGTTTTAGATGTGTAGACTGAATACCTCTCTTTTGCCCTTCCAGATCCAATTCCCACCCTCTTCCTCCTGCCCTGGTTTGGGATTAGGCTGTCCCATATGGACTGTACCAACATGCTTCTTTGCCTTCCAGCTTTTGGGTGAATTCAGTCATCTGGAGGCAGAGGTAGGACACTGAAGAATATTTATTCCTTGCTACAATATCATTGCTTGGCTCCACCCCCTTACTGAAGACCACAGTTCTGACAAGAAACTCTTCCACAAAACTATCATGAGATATTTTTGTCTCTATTATACATAGACAGAAGTTTTCAGACCTTCTATTTACGGCTGGTTTCATCTGTCCCCCTTGTTGATATGTATACGCTTTGAAAACGTTTGCTGAGATTTAGAATTAGGTATCTACCATTATCCTCCTAGGAATATAGACCACGTGGCTGAGAATCTGGAACCTCCAAATATCTCTGAACTTTCTTACCAGAAGAAAACTACTCTATTGCTCTGAATGAATTTATTTTCCCTTGTATAAACAAACAAATAAACAAACAAAAACACTTGTCAATGACTGAATTTGAGGACATTGTTTCACAAGGATATCATTTATCCTCAGAACTCACACTTAGCAACACTATTTTCCACAAAGCAAATATTATTTTAGGGGACAGGAGTCATGGGAGCATGAAATAAGTGTATTCCAGTGGTTTTGACAAGGTAGGCTTGAGTATAAAAATTTTTCCATATATATACCAAAGCTGTTAAAAATGATGAGAAAATTTCTGAACATGAACACTCGTGAGTGCACACACACACACACACACACATCTCTCAAGTACATACATGATTGCTATATAAGTAGCCTGCAAGTCCTGGTCCTGTAAAACAAACAAAAAAAGTAGCCTTTAGCTTCTGTTGTGTCAGAAATATCTTGGGTTTTTATGGCAAAATGGACTTTTAATAAATTATAAACCTCAGCAAAATGCAATAATTTTGATGATAATTTTTATTTTATTTTTATTTTATTGAAGTATAGTTGATTTACATGTCATGTTAGTTTCAGGTGTACAGTACAGTGATATATATATAGATAGATAGATAGATAGATAGATAGATAGATAGATACCAGATTCTTTTCCCTTATAGGTTACTAAAAAATATTGAGTATATTTCCCTGTGCTTTACATGCTTTACAGTGGATCCTTGTTGTTATTTGTTTTATATATAGTAGTATGTAAATGTTAATCCCAACTTCCTAATTTATCCATTCCCACTCTCTTTCCCTTTGGTAATCATAAGTTTTATTTCTATGTCTGTGGTCTATTTCTGTTTTGTAAATAAGTTCATTTGTATCTTTTTTTTTTTAATTTCACATATAAGTGATGTCATATCGTATTTGTTTTTCTCTGGTAGGATTACTTCACTTAGTATCATAATCTCTAGGTCCTAGGTCCATGCATGTTTCTGCAAATGGCATTTCATTCTTTTAACGGCTGAATAATATTCCAGTGTGTGTGTGTGTGTGTGTGTGTGTGTGTGTGTGTGTGTGTGTATACACATCTTCTTTATCCATTTATCTGTCGATGGACAATTAGATTTCTTCCATGTCTTGGCTATTGTAAAGAGTGCTGCAATGAACATTGGGATGCATGTATCTTTTTGAATTATAGTTTTCTTTGGATATAAGTCCAGGGGTGGGATTTCAGGATCATATGGTAACTCTATTTTTGGTGTTTTACAGGACCTCCATACTGTTCTCCATAGTAGATGTACCAACTTACATTCTCACCAACAGTGTTGGTGGATTCCTTTTTCTCCACATCCTCTACAGCACTTAATATTTGTAGACTTTTTGATGATGGCCACTCTGACTGGTGTGAAGTGATACCTCATTGTAGTTTTGATTTGCGTTTCTTAATAATTAGCAATGTTGAGCATATTTTCATATGCCTCTTGGCCATCTGTATATTTTCTTTGGAGAAATGTTTATTTAGGTCTTCTGCCCATTTTTTTGATGGAGTTGTTTGTTTTTTTTTATATTAAGCTCTATAAGCTGTTTATTTTGGAAATTAATCCCATGTTGGTCACATTGTTTGCAAATATTTTCTCCCATTCTGTGGGTTGTCTTTTCATTTTTATGGTTTCCTTTGGTGTGCAATAGGTTTTAGGTTTAATTAGGTCCCATTTTTTAATTTTTGTTTTTATTTCCATTATTGTAGGAGAAAGAAGGATGTAAAAAGATCTTGCTGCGAGTTATGTCAAAGAGTGTTCTGCCTATGTTTTCCTCTAGGAGTTTTATAGTATCTGGTCTTACATTTATGTCTTTAATACATTTTGATTTTATTTGTGTACAAGGTGTTAGAGCTGGCCAATTTTCCCAGCACCACTTATTGAAGAGATTGTCTATTCTCTATTGTATATTATTGCCTCCCTTGTCATAAGTTAATTGACCATAGGTGTGTGGTTTATTTCTGGGCTTTCTATCCTGTTCCATTGATCTCTATGTCTGTTTTTGTGCCAGTACCATACTTTAATTTAATGTTTGTAAAAAAGATAGAATAGAGACAAGTATGGGACCAAAGGATGTTACTGCATGTTATTAGTGAAATTATCTCTCTTGGTTATTGAGTCAATATTTTACTCTTCTCTTATTAACTGTATTTTAATTATGCTTGAAAATATTAATAGCTTGAGTGGAAAACCACTAATTTATTCTAGAATAACTATTGATATTTTAAGTAAGATGTACAATGTTTTGATTCTATAATATGAAAATTTGAATTAAATTAGTCCTCATTTCAATTCAAAAGCAATACTTGCCCTGATATTTCTGATACATTTTATTTAGAAAATAAAAAAATAAATTGTTTATTAAAGTAGTAAATTGAAAAAAAGGATTTGAAGTTGTATATTAACAGTTAATCTGAAATACAATTGGAATGACTGCATAACAAATTTTTATTATGTAGACAAACCTATTCCTTATATCTGATTAGGCTTGGGTATATTTACAAACACTACACATTTTCTGAATGTCAGACTTGAAATTAAATGCACTGGATTGTCTCCAAAGAAAATAAGATGCCAGTAACTGGAGGTATTCAACCATAGACCTGTGACCATTAAAGAAAGAAAACTTCATGGACAGTTCAAGCATTAACCGTTTTGTCGGTCTCAAGTATTTTTAAGAATGGTTGTATTAAACCTTGAACTTCTTTATTCCTCTTTCCATGGCCCATAAGTAAAATTTAACTGATATTTGAATAGGCATTGACAATCCCCCAAACATTCATTTGAAGTCATTTAAATCTAAATTAGATACAATTTATAAGGGCACAAAGAAATAATTAAGTTACATGTTCTGCTGATGAATTCAGCAGAAGGCAGTAAAATTTACTAAGAAGTACTGTGTGACAATGAGGCTTTTTCAGTTAAGTTTAAAACACACACACAACTCTTTACTATTTTGAGTATTTGATTACTTGTGCTAATATACCCAACTAGTCAATCATCCAAAATATTTATTGAATCTATCCTGTACAACACACTTTCTAGGTTTTGTGTACATTATGAAAATAACAAGTTATATATTATCATCAAAACTTTCTTTCTCTCTATAAAGGAAGATTTAGGAAGTATAGCTCAAGAACATGACCGCTAGGAAACCCTCACTGAATTTCTAGAGTGGAATTAACAGCTTTATTTTGTGCTCTCAAAACAGCTTATCCATAGTTTTATAATTGATTTACTATATTGCATGGAAGTATTTGTCTGTTCCATCAACTAACCTGTTGGTTAGGAAGGTAGGGGAAATATTTTATGTTTTTAAAAAATATATATATTTTATGTCTTTTAAAAAATGTAATAACCTGGAACAAATGACAGAATATAGCAGAATAAAAATAAAAGTTTATTTAGCTCAATTTTCAGCTATGGGGGATGTCAGAAACCCAATAAATGTTGGCCAAGTAATCTGGGACTGGCAACGACAGAAAGCCATGTACCCCCTATACCTGAAAGACATGAGGGGGACGTAGTTGGTGTAAACCCAAGAAAACAGCTGTGGTGAGGTTTGCCTCCTTGGAGTTGTGAGTTAAGGACTAGAGGAGTAATATCTCTATTTTACATGCCTCCAACTCTCCAGTTTCTTCCCTGTTCCTTCCATTTGCTGGAAACCAAATAACAGCTAGAGAGCAAGGGACAGCCTTTTGAATGAGAAAAAGAGTAGAGTTGAGAATGGTAAAAATGTGAATATATAGAGACAATAGAAAACATCCATCATAATAGTATGTTAAATATGTTATGTAAATGTCAACATCACCCAAGATGATCAGCAAAAGAGGAGAGAAAGGCAAAGTCAAGGATATTAAGCAGCAACAACAACAAAACTCTGTAATCTTTTATTTGAGAAACTGTTAGTATGAACTAATTTATTTTTCTTAATAAAATAATGCATGTTTGCTATCTCTAAACACTGAAAAGCCTTAGAAGCAATAACAACCTAGTATCAGTGAAGACCCTAGTTCCTAGATTATTGTCTTCAACATTTCTTACTAAAAACATTCGCACCCCTTAGAATAGCGTCTAGTTTCAGGTGTGATGCACAGATGAAAGGAATGTACCAGATGATCCCTGATCATGTAGTAGGGCCAGAGAGCACAGAAAGCAAAGATGGTTAAAGTTTTGTAAAAAGCACACAGAAAATAAGATGGATGGGTTGTGTCAATATTAGTTTCCTTATTGTGATATCATACTATAGATATGTAAGGTGTTACCATTGGGGGAAACTGAGTATAGGGGATTTCTATGTCTCTTATTTCTTACAACTACATGCAAACCTACAATGATCTCAAAATTATTATTATTTTTTTAAAACATAATGTTGTAGACATCTATTACAAAGGAAAAGAAAAATACAAAATGAGAAGAAAGAGAAACAAGAACTCTAACGGACTTGAATGAACTTCCTTTTAATAGAGACAGGGTTAGACCATCAAAAAAGAATAACACCTACAGTGCCTGAAAAGATATAAAAGCTCTATAGCTCCAAAGATCCATAATGATACTTAAAGAAGAATGTAGTACTCCATTAGAATTTATTGGGACACGAAAAAGGAAAGATTCACATATTTATACTGCTTTCCTTGGTAAACTATGTTTCAGGTTAACCAAATATTAATCAGGAAAGCTTTTTATGTTTAGGGAAATTGGATCTAAAAATGCAGATTGTTTTCATTGTTATTTTGTAACCTATAATGACATAATAGACCTATGCAATAATCATCAATACAAGCTAAAGCTGTTGGCTAAGTGATAAATGGGGAAATTTACTTTGAATAGATCAAGCTGAAAATACCTAATGGTACCGTTGGAACATAGGACAAATAACACTGTGAAATTTCTCTTGTTATACAATAGACTGTAAACCACACAACTTGTGTATTATTCTTGCCAAATAAAAGAACTTAAATCTAATAAATAGTAGCATCTAACTTCCCATTCAGAGGAAAACATTCCTCAGTGGAGAAAGAAGTTAAACAGTTCTGTGAAGGAGCCAATGACAGTTTGTGGAAAATTCCAAGACTGAAGATCCATTTTTGTCAGGGAATAAATGCCATGAGAAAGGGGAGAAATAAGATTGTTAAAGTATTGAAATAAACATGTGACATATCAATTCTGTAAAACCTGTGAACTCTTTCATAGTCTAACAGTGTGTAAAAGACTGCATTAATTATGTTTGAACACTTCTACAGTAAAAAGTGAAAAAAGAAATTAAGAAAGATAAACACTTTAAATGTTATGTAAGAATGGATTATGAGATATTTCAAGCAGGGAAATAGGGAGCTACTACAATTATCTCAAAAAAAAATTAAAAAGAGAGGATGGTGAAAAGGAGAAGGAGGAAGAAAAGAAGAAAGATGAGAAGGATAAAAAGAGGAGGAAGAAAAGGTGGAGAAAGGAGGAGAAATACAAGCCCAGAAAACCAAATGTATCTAATTAAAATTCAGGTTTAGCTATGTGTAGCTTTGACCACCCCTGCAAAGTACAGACCCAATTCATTCAAAGCAAAGGATGTTTACCAGATGAAATTACTTTTAGTAACATCTTGCAGAAAGAAGCTTGCTCTTTACTGTAACTTTCCTTGCTTTTGGATTTTGGAGTAGATAAAGAAAAAAAGTTTAATCTTTTTTGTGAAAATGACCTTTGATATGTTTGGAGTCATCTCATATATTGCTCTTCAAGTTTTTGAGCTAAGCTATAACTGCAAATATCCGTAGTCAAAGAGTCTTACTTTTATCTAAAATGGGATTTTTTTAGAAGTCAAGGGATTACAGCATATTTTATCATGCTCCTTTAAAAACAGTGTGAACATTTTGTATTATGGAAGTGATCATAATCAATTTGCAGTAACCTTTCTATTTCTACTCAATTTTGAAAATTTCTTTATACCCCCTTTAACTGAGGATCATTACCCTTCAAAGGGATTGTTTTAATTCTGGTTTGGCTTGTGCTACAGACGTTTAAAATAATTGCTGTGGTGGCAGTGTGATTGACTTGTGATTTTTTTCATAGAGAAGTGATGGGCACATAAGTTAGAAACTACTCATTTTACTATCTTTTTTTTCTTACATCTAGTTCTCCCAAAAGATTTGCCATCTACCTCCCTTTTCTGAATATTCTCAAAATTAAAACCACCACTGCCTCCAAGGATATTTTTATTATATGTTTGGGTTTGAACATTTTGCTCTCTCAGGATGTATGTCTAATAATACTCGTAAAAATGGAGGTAAAGACAGTAAACATAAGGTCTTTCTTCATTCATGTAATCATCCAATAATCTGATATCATTTTATCTTGATTGTTTTACTATGAATTTTTATAGATTTTAACCCTATTTTACTATCCATCTTCCTTGTGAATTATTTTCTTACATTTATCAACAAATATTTATTGGGGATAACTTTGAGTGAAGATACAAGGCTTACCTATATGCAGAATAGAAAAGGAAAGTGGTAAGTAGAATCTACTCTTTTATTTTATAAAGCCAGTAGTTTCAGTTTCTGTCTCTGTTGATCTTTTTTCTAATTATTGCATAATTACATATTAATAATGGGGATTTTATAATATGTAATGGAAGTTTGCTAGTCTTCTCTGTTACCTCATGGTATCTCATATCAGCAGAGTACAAGAGTATAATTCTCCATAATGGCTAAATTTAATGGATTTTAGATATAGTACCTAGATTGTCAGGAAAAATCTTTATTATATTTTGCAGCTAATATATTTCTTTGACTTTTAAAATTTTCTTTTTTCTATATTCATCACTTCAGATGTGTCCTCTCTTTCAGACGTTAGTGTCCTTCTAAGTGTTTTTTTCTCTAACAGATGCTAACCTACTGGTTTCCTTTCTTAATTGACAGCTCTTTATTCTATATTATTGACTCACTACCTGGAATTTTATCCTGATTGTTTCTTCAACTTGTCTGCTAAGAATTATGATTGTCTGCCTCAAATCATAATAATTATTGACAAATACTTGTGTTTAATTTGTGCCAGGCACTGTTCAAAGCATTTAATAACATATTAAACCTTAATAAAAGAAATCCCTCTGACAGAGGCATCTTTCATAGGCACTTTATCTGTTTATCAATATCTAGCTCTATAGTTGCAGGTACACAGGAGGTTTCACTTCCCCATCAAGCAGAAGTTAGTCATGACCATATAATTTACTTTGACCAATTAAACGTTAGTGGAAATAATTTGTAACGATCAAATGTAGGATGATTTAATTGTCTGAGTTCAGCTCCCCAGCCTCCTCATGGGAACTGTGGGCTCATGTGGTGGTGCTTTAAGTTAAAAATAACCTGGGATTCTAAGCCCACCTATGGATAAAAGCTGCCCTGGTGAGTCACCCAAACCAGTAGTATGCTTTGTATGAACAAAGAATAAACTTTAGCTGTGTTAATTTATTAAGGATTTGATGTCAATGTCTTATATACCTTAGATATTTTCAAATAATTCTCTGAAAAATATTCTCTGATATTAAGAAAAAATTCTCACATACACGTACACAAAAATCATCAATACATGGATGATATTTAAAGCCATGAGAGTGGAGGAGATCTTCAAGAGAAAAGGATAAAGACTAAGGCATACAAACACTCCAAAATTAAGAAATCAAAGAAAGGAGCAGAAAACAGTAAAGGAGTAAGGGAAGAGAAAGACAAAAAAGAGTATAATCAACCATGTTAAAAGCTTCTGGTAAATAAAATAAATTTACAGTTGAGATTTGATGATTGCACTTGGCAACATGTAGAATGTTGGTGACCTTGAATAAAACAGTTTCAGAAGAGTGATGAGAAAAATATTAATTTTCAACTAAATGCACAGCAATAAGCTACACTGTATGTTAGGGGACTCATTTCATTAACACAATTAAATTGTTGAAGTACAAAATATATTTGGTCAACATCACAATTCGAGAATGAATAATTTTAATTATTCTTTTATTGACCATCCAAACTTCTAAACATCTGTTGCATTAAAAACACTAATGTAAGGGGCTTCCCTGGTGGCGCAGTGGTTGAGAGTCTGCCTGCCAATGCAGAGGACACGGGTTCGTGCCCCGGTCTGTGAAGATCCCATATACTGTGGAGCGGCTGGGCCCATAAGCCATGGCCGCTGAGCCTGCACGTCCAGAGCCTGTGCTCCGCAACGGGAGAGGCCACAACAGTGAAAGGCCTGCATACTACAAAAAAAAAAACAAAAACAAAAGAAAAACAAAAAAATACACTAATGTGAGAACAGACTTGAACCAGAGATATAATCATTTATTTATACCACATTTTACATCATTAATGAAATTTGGAAATAATACTAGCAGTTGCAGTAAGTTTCAAATCTTACTAAGATGCATTTTTCAGACTCCATTGATATGAATATCCAGTCTGTTTAAGATTTTCGTGTCAACCTTTTCACACTAGCTGCAGAGTATTTCATAAAAGCTGCATACTTCTCTGGATTCACATACCTTTGTAGATAAAAAGGCAGGTGGTAAAGGGCCAAACACTTTGAACTAATAACAATATTACAGAAGTCAATTAATGAGATACTGACATTGAAACTAAACTTTTAGTTTATCCTTTTTTGATAATTTGGAAGGCAGTTTGAGATCAGGAATTACTCCAGGTTATCCATGGGAGCAAAATGTGTTGATGCACTAAATGTGAGAATTCTTGCTGTTTAAGTGGAAAACAAATTGCCTTTTATTGACGTGTGATGGTATCACCATTTGCAGTGATAGTGACTTGACTTGCAACTATTCCCACATTACGGTGAGGTTAAAAAATTATAATTTTAATTTATTTTAGCATGGAATCTTGAGTTATGGATCATAGTATTGAGGGAACAATATACTTTCTTGAGTACACTGTAGAAAGCAATAATTTGGATTAGTGTTCATTTATTCAAAAAGTATTCATTGTCTAACTATTTTGTGGTTACAGTCTTCCATGTTTGCAAGCATCTACATAAATATTTTTATTTTATTTGAATGATGTGCAACTATTAAATAAATGTCAAAATTTATGATACAAAATTTCATACATTTGATGAATTATAATAAACATTTATACATTGAAAATATCCTTTCTCTAATCAGTAGGTCAACATGTTGCCTTCTCTCCTTCATTACAAGTTAGAAAATAAGAAATTTTGAATATATGGATAGAAATATTAGAAGTGACTATGATAAAATGTTTTCTATAATATAATTGTAGAATCAAGAGTGCTAAATAGACTCACTCATGTGTTTATTAGTACTTATCTTTAAAAAGAGTTGAATTGGATCTATGAGCATCCAGTGACAAAATTTTCAGTATGTCATTCTTAAAAGTACTACTCTATCTAGTGCCTTTTTATAATTTCTATTCTATGTACAAAGGGTACAGTACATCAGTTGTCTTGAAACAGAGCTCAGTGAGAAATCTGAACACTAGTAACCATATATTTGTCATCAGAGTTGTCTATAAATGACAGAGATTTACAAACAGTAAGCTTGTGAAGAAAAAGGATAAATGAAACAGGCTTCAATGCTTTACTCATAACTGAAAAATGGCAAGTCTAAAGTAGGCTCTAGATTCTCTGTGACAAGTGAAAAATAAATGTACTGGGTCATCTGTGGAAATGCTATTGAAGATGGGCAACTTTACAGATAAAGCTAGCCTCAGTAGTTGCACTGGAGCAGAAATAAAAGCTGAATAGCATACCTTAAATCTCTTCATAACCTGCTGGGGAAAAAAAAATGCTTTTCTTCTGTTTTCTTGTTTTCTACTGGTTACACTCCTGGAAATTATGAGATTTGGTCAGGTAAGAGTAAAGGAAGCTAAATGCATTAAGTCTATATCTCATTCTGACAACTAAACTTAAAATCAGAAAAAAATTCAACAATTCTAGAATTCTTTCTCTTTCATTTTTTTATGAGGAAATTCTGTATTAATTTCACTTACAACTTACTTTTTTGATTTTCCCTTCCTTAGTATTCTATCTATGAAGCAATAGTAATCATTGAGAAGAGTCTAAAGTAAATTTTAAATACTGCATTTTTTTCACTTACATGATATTTACTTTATACCTTCCTAATTAATTTCTATTCTGTGCAATGTAGGTATACCATAATGTGTAAAAACGAAAACTTTTCTCTTTCTAAGAAGCTTACAACACATTAAATAGAACAAAGCATGATAATAGACACATACATACACATGCAAGAAGTTACATGATAATGTTATAAAGTGACATTATACTTCAGAGTAGGGATGGATTACTTCTAAAATATTCATAGTGAGAGAAACATTCATGGATTTAAACCAATGTACTACTGACTCAAGAGGTGATATTGGAGAAATCAGAATAGGCCAAATTGTGAAATTCTCGCAAGCAGCATTGTAGAGTGTTTAGAGTTTATCCCAATAATATTAGGGAGATATTGAAGGATTTTTAAAAAGAAAAGGCAGTAAAATAAAATTCAAATGTTAGCATATCACCCTCTCTTGTTGACTAACAACTATGGTCTTTTGTCAATTTGTTAATTAAATTCACAAGGTAGAAAAGGCTTCACTTAGTACAGGGATTACTTATCTTTGATAAAGGTTTCAAGATACACAACAGCACAGATTTTATGGCAACAGCCCAGCAGGGGAGTTGAACTTGGAATGCAATCATCAAAAATGAGCGAAATGAATAAGGATCACCTGAGTTAGAGAAACCTTCATCTGTAAGGTTGCTTAAGTTTTTAGACCTTGCAATTCCAGAATTAATTAGCTCCAGTTCTCTAGAGTAACTGCATCTACTCAATTCCAGCTGTTGGCTATGTAATAATAAAATAAATAGTCAAGTGTGGGTGCACTGTTTGTCTTGAATTCAATGTGGGTATACTCCCATAAATTCCTTGACTCTTTTTTGTTAGGCATATTGACCAAGGGTCCAATATTCAAGAGCTGCTGAAGTTAGAGGAAAGGGCACATTAGGCATAACTGTAAACTCTTTCCTTCTAACTAGAGACTTGTATTGGCAACAGTATAAAAAATGGACACAGAAGGTTGGAACCTAAATAAGGTAATAGCCACTGGGATCAAGACAAATTCATGTAGCTAAGAGGTAGAGTTCATATGAACTGGTGTTTGTTAAGATTTCAGGGAGGATTTGTGGAAAGAGTCAAGGATTATAATATCTTGGTTTTATGTTAATAATTGGATGAATGGATATAGTTCATCGACATATAGAATACTGGATAAGGAGATACAGGTTGGTATTGGAAATAGGGAATCTGAAAATATTAAGTTGAGTTCATAGAATTCTAAGAAACGGTCAAGTATATTGGTGTGTTTCTCTATTATGTTTCTCTATTAATATTTGTTTTAAAAAAAGCTGAATTGTATCTATGAGCATCTAGTGACAAAGATGAATTTTAACTGACAACGTCCATCTTTCAGCATATCTTTTATTCTTAAAGGTACTACTCTATACAGTAAAAATTATGGTATACCTGCCTAGAATTTAACTTCTGCAACACAGATTGCTAAGAGACATGAGAAATGCTGGTGACTATGTTGTAAGAGGTGAATTCCAGACAAGTGCAGCCAAGAGATGGGAGATTCACTTCCTCTACCTAGCACCCAGATGTGACAGATCAAGAATTCTGAGCCCTGATTTCCCTCAATCTGAAGGATTGATAAATGAAAAGTGAGGGGCACTGTAACTTCTGAGGTTAAAAAGTAGTAAACATGAGAAATAAAATAAGTCCAAAAATATTACAGAATTCTAAATAAAAGGGAAATATTTTCTTGCCTGCCAGTAGTAAAGAATACAGATTTGGAGATAACTCATACTTGAGTTTTAACTTTTAGTTAAAGTCAAATAAAAACACTGATATTTTCTACCTGTGTATTTTTGGGCCATTTATTCAGCCTCTTTTTATTTCCTCTCTAATGTGGGGATAATATTCTAGACTATAATACTACATAGGTGATGTTATTGTGTCCTTTTATAGGCATCATGGCTGGGAAACATGATATGCCTCTATGAATTTTGATGACCCAAATCAAAGTGTTTTTGGTTTCTCCACCATATTGTTCCTGTTTTACTTACCTTTGAAACTGATTAGCAATCTGTTGGGAGACACTTTGGAACCATGCAAATATCCTTCTCCTTATGACCCAGCCTCTTTATCTGCCTCTGAAAGCATTACATATTTTTGTAATGTATGTGTTTATGTAAGCACTTTTCTTAACAGGGTAAGAGAATATGTAGTATATTTGATCCTGAGTAATATGCTTTATTCATCTTTGCACCCTAAGAACCTAATTTAGGTCCACCCCACTGGTCCACAATAGACATGGTTCAAACTTGTTTAAGAATAAATAAATAGTTGTTCATTAGCATTAGTTAAATGAATGTAATTTAGCTTTGGTTTAATTGCTTAAACCTTAATTACCATTGATAATTGCTTTATAAGAAAAAAATACTATTAATATTGCTTTTATAATTTGTCATTAATAATCACTTTTGTGTCACTTTTACAAGGTCATAACCATTATAGGCATAAAAATCTCTTTTGAAATATTCATTATTAACATTTTATTCACTTAGACTCAGGTATCTTTTTCGTTAGCCTATATCTTATGCACCTGCTCTCAGGCTCAGATTGCTCTCTCCTTGCATCTCTACAGTTTCAAATCTTACATCTATTTCAAGATTCAGCACATGTCAATCTGCTGTAAAACATTTCTTTATTATTGCAGTTCATTTTAATCTTACCCTTCTCTGTATCCTGTAATTCTATATTCCAATAATAGTATGTACCAGTTATGTTCCCCTAATTATAATCAAATTACTTACACACAAAAATTCTAACCTATTTGATGGCATATTCTGCATAAAATAAATCCTTTGGACCTCCACAGTGTTTTAAAAGTTATCATTCAAAATATTTTGTATATAATGCAATACAAAATTGCATGTTTATGATTTATAAATGGATAATATAGACTATTATGATTGATTAATATGCATGGCTTCCCTTGTAGAGATGTGGATGGACCTAGAGACTATCATACAGAGTGGAGTAAGTCAGAAAGAGAAAAATAAATATAGTATATATTAACACATATACGTGGAATCTAGAAAAATGGTACAGATGAACCAGTTTGCAAGGCAGAAATAGAGACACAGATGTAGAGGACAAATGTATGAACACTAAGGGGGGAAAGCAGGGGGCGGTTGTGGTGGTGGGATGAATTGGGAGATTGGGGTTGACATATATACACTAATATGTTTAAAATAGATAACTAATAAGAATCTGCTGTATAATTTTTTTTTAATTCCAAACAAATTATTCATGGCTTCCCTATTACAAAGGGGGCAGAGTTCTTTTTATTTTTTTTATAACAGATAAATATGTGATGTTTTAAAATTTTTATAATTCAAAAGATAGCCCCCATAGGACTCAGCTAAGACTTGGATCAAAATCAAATCACATGGTTTATCTTCTACACCACCTTTGGTGAACCAGGCCTCCATATGTTAATTACTTAATTTATGAAAACAACGGCACAGATAAAGATTTTATGTGCAGTTGTACATTCCCAAATTGCAGACTTAAGGAAGAATTCTATGGAATTATTAAAAGCAAATTCAGTTTCCTTATTTGATTAACGCTTTTTTAAAGACACTTAAACATCTTAGAAAAGGAGAAAAAAAAACACAGTATGCCTTTTTTTCTTTTTCTACAAACAACATTGATACTTGATTGATGGATTGTTGTGAAATAGTTGTGGAAAAGCCTCAGTACATAGGCTTAAGGGTTGAAATATAGTTGATAATATTGAAAATGAAAATATTTAGTACAAGACCCTTTAATAAGTCTGGAATATAATCAGAGAACACATAATACATGGCATTTGTATTAACATCACTGAGAAAAAGAAAGAGTTCTAGTCCACTCAATCTCATGTTCTCCATCTATAAAATGTAATTAATTCTTATACTTATATAAATCTTATTCTACATTCTTTTTTCATGAAAGTAGTGTGGAAAGTTATAGGAATTGGGAAAAAAAATTCTGACGTTGGAAATGATGAATTTCATGCAACAGCTTTTTCTCTTGTACTAGTTTTTTTTGGTTTATTAATCACTACTTTTTAACATCTCCTAATAGTTTCTTCTTTGGCAGGTATTGAGGAGCTTTCTATGCTCACAGATTCTTCCTTCCCTACTTTATTTCTTTCTCCCTTTCTAATTTTTTCTTTTCCATTTTCCTTCTCTTTCTCACTCTCCCTCCCTCCTTCCCTCTCTCCTTCCTTCACTCTTCACCTTCATTAATTTAAAGAACATTTATTAAGTGAATGCTCAGTGTTAAGTGCTAGTGAAGAAATGGTGAACAATAACGTCAGAATTTGTGCACTTATCAAGTTTATATTCTAGTGAGGGAAATGGAAAAAATCAAACAGAAAACGAAAATAAAAATTATAGAGTAGGATAAGTGCTGTTAAGGAAAAAAAAAAAACACATAAAGATACAAAACAGAATGACTAGCGGAGGGCTGAAATATATTTTTATTGTGTGGTTAGAAAAAGTCTCAATGGAATTTAATTTAAAAACTGAAGGGGGGCTTCTCTGGTGCCGCAGTGGTTGAGAGTCTGCCTGCCGATGCAGGGGACACGGGTTCGTGCCCCGTTCCGGGAAGATCCCACATGCCGTGGAGCGGCTGGGCCTGTGAGCAATGGCCGCTGAGCCTGCGCGTCCGGAGCCTGTGTTCCACAACGGGAGAGGTCACAACAGTGAGAGGCCTGCGTACCGCAAAAAAATAAAATTAAATTAAAAATAAAATAAATAAAATAAAATAAAAACTGAAGGAGGTATCATTCTAAGTTTTGAAGGTGCTGTTAGTAGGACAGTGTTATAAAGACAGCAAAATATGAAAATGGAATAAGGCAGCAAAAGCTTGGATTTTTGGAGGCACAAAAAAGTCAAGGTGACAAAAGAAAGTTAGGGAATATTGGAGGAAAAGGCAGGAATAAAATCATACAAGGCTTTAAGGAATTTTGTTTTTATTCTGTGTTGATAAGGGAAACACTGAAGAAGTTCAGCAAGGGTATGATATAGCACAATATAGGATTTGTGTAATATGCAGATAATATCAGTTCAGACTCAGTATTTTTCAAATAACATGGAGGAAGCATTATTTTTGTACCAGTATCAATGTAACAGGGTATGAACTATTAATCACCAATAGCAGAATAGAGACATTAAATCATTCTTACTACTTTTATTACAAAAATTAAGATCACTAACCCTCACTGAAAATAGAACACTGATTAGAGATGTAGCATACACTTTAGCCTGGGCTACAAAGACAAGAGATGCAAATTTCACCCTCTGGGTTCTCTAAGTTGTATTTCCTTTGCTGATGCCTCTGTGTCTCCTCCAGCTGGTCGCTTAAGGTCTCTTAGCCTGTGGAAGTGCAGCATTCCACTCTCTTCTGGGGCTCTTCTTGCCTGTCCCAGTAGTCCTCTAGACATGATTCAAGATGACTGAAACCCAGTTCTTTCACACATGAAAGAACTTGTTTGTTATCAAAGCAAACATTGGGAACATAGGTGAAACTCCACACAGCCTCCAACCTTTCTTATCAGGGCATCAGAAAGTACATTAGTCATTTACTCCCTCTATGTTTCTTAAAATGGGTCACACAGGATCTTTTAAGTTCTAGAAAATGTAGGTTACAACTATTATTCTATCAGAGTAATTCCCTTAAATCCTATCTCTCTGAAAGTTAGATGAAAAGCAAACCTTGTATTTTCCAAAGGTGGAGGGTGGGAGAAAAGCACTTCACTTCAAGAATGTTTCTCTATTCTTCAAATTATTCATTGCTCTGCCTTTCTAACCTTAGTTATCGGAGGCTGTAATTAGGTCATCTGTTAAACATGGAAAACTGTTTCTTCAAGGTGATCATGTATCTCACGTTGGAAATATATATATATATATATATATTATATATATATATATATATATATATATATCAGATCTTCACTCAAAAATGAGACTAAAAAGTTCAACTTAATATCAAGTTAAAAGTCAGAACTAAAGGTGAATGTTTTCGAATCGAGGAAACTTTCAGTGTACTGAAAGTTTAGATCATGAATGATTAAGATAGCTAATTGTATTTGAAAGGATGTTTTTTATAATTATTCATCCAAGTGAAAATTAAATACTAAGAAATTTTAAGATACTGGGGACTGTGCTGGGCACTGAAAACACACCAGTAAACAAGACCTCTATTATCTTAAAATCTACTCTGTATATATGTGTACCTTCAGATTCTAGCAAATTTACACGGGATGTTTGGCGATAGATCGATAGATAGATAGATATACATATATATAAATATATATACATATATAAATATACACACACATATACACTGTTTTCTAAGATTAGGACTATGATAAGGAAAATAGTGTTTGAAAAGCATTTAAGATATATATATTCCTGAACTGAACTAATATATATATATTCTTGAAATATATATATTTCAACTGCCTTGAAAAAAATTAACCTTTCCATGAAGACTGTCTTACAAACACATTATGCTAATTACCTGTATTTTGCCTTCTTTATTTCAATATTAATTATAATTATCTACTTATCTCTGACTATTGTATAATTATCAAATAACTATGCCAATCTGATCAGCAAACTGGTGAGCCAGTGTTCTATGTCAACTTACGATAACAAAGCACATCCTATTACAAAGAAACCTAAAACAAAATGGCATTACCTGTAAAAGGCAAAAGTGGTGGTGCAAATATAAGATGCTTTAAAACCAAATGATATTTGCATAAAAATTTTCTAATTCTCTATGTTTGTTTTATATGATAATAAAATCATCTCGATATACCTAAAGGGTCTGGAAATTACTTAAGAAATTGACATATCAAGATTTATGTGAGAATCACATTTCTATGAAGTTATTATTATCCAAATATTTGCATGTTGATGAATTGATTTCTTCTGGAAACAATACACAATGTGATTTTCAAAATTGACCCTTTGCATTTAAATGTTCTTGATATTAATTTAGCTGTGCTTTATGCCATTGTTAATTAACTTTTAGTAGTCTGGGTTTATATGATTTTTGATTCTTAAATATGTATACTTATTTAAAGATCTTTAGAGATTTGTCTTCCATATTATGATATTTATGATAGAGGATAAAGAATTTTCCCAGTGAGAAGCTAAAGGACAATTTGAAATAAATCTCAACAGCGACATGTGTCTCTGACTACCTTGTTGTTATTGCCAGAGAATAGTATGGAGGTTATCTGAGAGGTTATGTCTTGTTATGCTTGTATTTTATGTAGTATTCTCTTGGAGAGAATCTTTCTTTCTTTTTCTCCCTCGATTAGTAAGTGATCAAGTAAGTAATACTGACACATTGGACCATGAGGCACCGGATATTTCAAAATCTTTTTCAGGGTGCGTGCTACAAGAATCAGAAAGTGATCAATGTTATTGAGATTGCTAAATTTGAGGAGAAATGTAACTAATTCACAGTTTGTTATAACAGCATTTAGCATAATATATCATTTAAATAAAATACTTTAAAATATTAATATGATCTCATGAACACCAGGTAACAATAATTTTATGTGGATTGGAACCATCTGCTTAAACACATGCCATTTTTTATCTTCTTATATTATTTTTTTGAGATAACTCTTGGTCTAAGAATTAATTAGCTTCTTTCCTGGTGTCATGGTCCATAGATTCAGTGGTAAGGAGAAGCAGTATAACCTGCTCCAACTATATCCAGCCAAGATGTTGAAACTGCTTTCTACTAAAAGAATACAGGACTCCTTCATTCCTTATTTAGTAGAGGAGAATTCAAGATGATCCTGAGATAGTTTGCTATTGGCAGAGATCAAGGTTTCACTGACAGGTAGCAGGATCTAGTTAAAAAGAACTACCTGGTCATCATGTACAGAGAGGTGATACAGTGACAATTTGAGCATCCAAAAGAAAATAACGACAGCTAAGTGGATCCAGTCTGTGTAAAGTCATAAGTTTGTGATGCTCTAAGGAATACATAAATATAAATTCTGCTAGAAATAATCCTATGTGCACAATTCTTGCAGTAAATATGAGGAACAAATCACTCAAATGATACATAAATTTGAAAAGTTTTAAGTTGTGAAAGCAATACAATATCTTTCTCACATGAGGAAATTCAAATAGACGTTATGGTGAAATGGTAATATATTTAATTTGTTTTCTTCCTACAATACATGAAGGAGTAAATTTTAGAAATATTCTCCAATATATATGGACTTGCTTCATTTTGTCTTTGTTTATATAGTCACTTATATTTCGGCTTTCTCATTTTTGTTAGTCAGTTGCAACTTTTCAGCTGCTTTCCATTTTCAGAAATTTTGTTGTTCTCATCTGCTATTGTCATTGTGATTTAGTATTTTATATTCTTTAACTATAATTTTGGTAGGGTTTGAATGAGAAATAACAATATAAGTGGCTATCTATTTAATCATGTTTAGTGTATAAGTAGAAGTTTTTTTGAGAAATAAAATACTTCATTTTTCCTCGTATCTCAGAAAACTCATGAAATTAGTGTATAATATTTCTGTCTGTTTTTATCTGTTTTGTTATTTACGTAATAATCTTAAATAGTAGTGTGTCACCTGCTGTTTATGTACACAAGTTTTTCTAGGATGAATACTGAGGTAACAGAATGAGCTTTTCATTATTATACAATTATAACAAGGTATATAACTGTCAAAGCTAGAGATAGATTTTTCAATCTCTTTTGTAACCTCATTTGGGCATGAAATGTGAACTGGAGTAATGTGTGTAAATTTGTTGTTTAAAAGAAAATTAATTGGTCTAGATTTCCTCTCTTCTACCCCTTCTCTAACCTGGGTGCAGAAGTGGAAGTGGCTGGGTTTTTTTTATAGAAGATAACTGTAACACTCTATACTAGCCAGTAACTACATATGGCTACTAGAATTAAAATTCTATAAAATTAATAATAGCATTTTTCAGCTACATAAGCCACATTTCATGTCAATAGCCACATATGGCTAGCGGCTACCATAATGAGCAGTGCAGATAGATATAGAACATTTTTTATCATCTCAGAAAGTTCTATTAGTCAATAAGGGGATAAAGAATGGGGAAAAAAATGAAAGCAATGCAAGTCAAAACCTGAAATATTGCAATGCCTTATGGAATATATCTCTCTTTCCATCTTAAATTTCTGGACTAACTTCAAACTGTTGTTTGAAGGAGAAATAAATATCTATCTTATTGAAGTCACTTGTTTTGAGGCTACTTTATCAGATCAGCATATCCTGTACACACACAAACACACACACACACAGTTGCATACACACACATATGTGCATATAAATGTTGGTTTGCAACCTCGGGAGTTCCCCAGGGTGAAATTCAAAGCTAGCCCCCATACATAGAAGGGGAGGAGAGACCAAAGAGGCAGACCACTCCAGATAGGTAAGCCCTGGTTTTAATAAGCAAGGGAACTTACATAAGGAGGCTTGTCTTGGGCAACTACAAGAAAATTTGACCTCTGCACCTGCCTTCAAGAATCTTAAAAGTTTATATAGAGGTCTTAATGGGGTTCAGTCACATATACAGTCCAGATGCTTGCATCTTTGAAACAGCTCTGGCTATGGGAACAGTGGGCAGAATTTATATATTCCAAGGACAGGGGAGGAGGTAAGGAGTCTCCAACTGCCTGGGCCCATCTTGCAGGTAAACCAGCTGTCATGTCCTTTCCATGACTTCCTCCAAATCTCCACCTCTCGTGACCAGCTCTTACAATCTTACATGTCCCCCTCTTCTGAAACGTGCCCTGAGCAGTGAGCAGTGGTTTTATCAGCATGGAAGTGGTTGGTTTGGTAGCTATCTGGCTGTGTTAGAGGCACATTCTACAGCAATAATACAAGCACATGCAAGAGAAAATGCAGATTAAGATAATGATTCCCAAAATAAGCAACTTTTTTGTGATCCAGTCAGTGGTCATGTCCTCTTGATGACTTCCAACAAAGAGAGAGTTTCTGATCTTTACATATGCCATGTTCAACTTCACTAAATATTTCTATATTGGTTGTATGTTAATCTCCCGTTTATAGTTTTTAAGAGCCCTGGGTTCCTCATACCCCCACTGAAACGACATTTTTAGTGACGATATGCTTTTCTCAGACCTCTTACTTTTCAGCTGCACTTACTATCCTTTTCACCAGAGAATTTGTGGGTATTGAAGAAGGCACTGAGCCTGCTCGGGTTATCTTTCCTCTTGTTGGATAGGCATGCTTAAAGAAAGTATAAAGTCTGATCACTCAGAGCTACATGAAAGATGTAATGGAACCAGCTCTGCTCCTTTGCATGTGGCCTGTCTTTGATTAATGCTGCCTATAACTGGGTGGGCAAAATTATCCAGTTTAGAGTGTGTAAGTCTATCTGGCCACACACAGAAGCATGCATTTCATTTAGGTTTTAGCAGTCATTTCAATGAATACTTAAAATATATAATTTGATTTCCTGTTCAGACTTCAGGTAGGGAAGAAAGGATTTTTACATTAATCTCTTATCCTGTGTGGCTTAGTTTAAAAATTTTGATTTGTTACCCATTGCTTCCATATCCACTTATCCCTTAACCACTCCATTTAGGATATGTGCATTTGAATTTTTGCTTCTAAGTTTATATTCTTCATTTTTTCTTATATGTATTTAGTTTCCTCAACAAGTTTGTATATTTACTAAGGACTATCCAAATGGTTCTGCTACAAAGTGTACAACTTTGAAGAACTTAAACAATACAAATTTTCTCATAATAATCAGTAATAAGCAAGATAACATTTACTAGTAAGATTATCTTCACAGTAAAAAAATGGTTAAAAAATTAATTTTCACAGTCTTGTTAACCTCTGTCAACCTCTCTAATGGTAGCCAGGGATGTTCTTCAAATATTTTTATTAGTAACAGAAACATCTTCAAACAACATATTAAGCTTTTTTTCCCCAATTAACTAAGATTTATTAAGCACTGATTATGTGCCAAACACCATGCCAAGTGCTTTATTCATATCACTCAGTTTATTTCTCATAGCAGTTATGTGAAGTAAACGTAATCACTGCACTTTATGGGGGACTAAGGCATAATTATTAAGTAACTTTACTAAATTTATATAGTTAGTAAATAAACAGGAGATATTGAAATCCAGGTTTGACTCCAGAATATGTTCTTTTAACCAGTACAATATATTGCTTCATAAATATTTGATGTTTATACATATTTTGACCTCACATAAACATTAACGAAAAACAGCTAGGGAAGCTTTTAATACACGAAGAGAGGTTTAGAGCTCCTGGGGTGTTCTCAGTTATGGTAGAGTGCATGTTTGTGGATCTGGCAAAGGGGAATGGGAATTGGAAGTATGCTATGTTAGAACTGAGGAAAATGGTAAGAGATGGTTATCTGGGTATGAGGGTATGACAGCTCCTGTAATCTTAAGAACTTTGAATCATTCAGTGGAGTCTTTCATAAACCAAGGCAAATGGTATGTTTTAAAAGTGATTTTGTAAAAAATTTTCACCTTCTTCTTTTTTAGCATTAGTCATTGTATGAATGAGTGTGACAGAGGGATCAGAGAGGAGGACACATGGTGAGTGACATTACCCACAATTTCATGGTGATCAATTCTGGGAACTATAATTAATCTCCTGCTATTTTGTGACATAAATGACAGCTTTAGCCAGGAGGGATAGGCTAATTTTTACAAAATAATGAAATAAAAGCAGTTCATTGCAGAGTGATTACCACTTATGCCTTCACTGGCATGAATTTGATGATACCTAATTGGCATTATGAAATTAAATTTGTAAATAAACATATGGGAATTAGCTTCATGATGTTCATATTCGACATGTGTAGAATTTTTACAGTCAATTAAAAAGCATTTTAAAAAATCACTATTCCTATTTTGTTCTCTAGAGTTTCTGTTCGTGTAACATGAGTTAATCATCAATACTGTACATAAAATGTTTAAATGTATTTGCTTACTTCATGGGGATTTGATAAAATATGCTTTATATTTTATAATGTCCCAGTGTCTTGTTTCTGTAATTAAAGTTACATAGAAAGCTAGGTTTAACATTGAGCTCATAGAGCAGTTTCTGAAAATTTGCCAACTTAATCTGAATTCTGTATATTTCAAAATGTCCACTTGTATGGTGTTATCTAATTACGGAGGCATATTAAATTGCAGACATTAATGTAGCACTATCTGTTATTAATTCAATTTTATAGTGGCATTCAGAGGTTTTACATCTAACAGGTTGCATATATACTTTATTAATAAATTAAAATAGAGTACTACTTTTTATCATTCTTTTAGCAAGTCTAAAAATTAAGAATTGTTTTATGAAAAGTAACTTCTTTAGCAACTGTCTTTATAGCAATTCATTTATTTTTTAGATCTATATGAACATTATATAATAATCAGATGAATGTAATACTCACATAATAGTGTGATGATATGAGTTTACTATAAGAAGTTTACTTAACTTACTTATTTAAGTTTACTTAAATATATTCCTCATTTTTGAGTTTGATCTCATAAGTTAAATGTGAACACATTACTGGATAAATTTCATCCTTTCTATCATTTAATTACTTGAGATATGTGGTGAGATAACTTATAAGAGGTTATACAGAGAGTACAACAGGCAAAAAATACATGCATGTATTCTTGTATATGTTTACCTTAAAATGTAAATCTCTAAAAGTAAAAGTATTCTTGCTTAAAACTCAGGAATTTGAACATATAATCTATCTTAAATCAAGGTTATTCACACTTATAATAAGTATATAAAGTATCTTCATCCATGCATTCATTAAAATACATTGAATATTTATTATTTATTGGCATTCTTATATTTTAAGATACTACAGATATAATAAAATTTCTCTACTAATCGTATCTGAGGCCATGAAGGAACACAAATATATTAAATGACAATTACTATCTAGGTCTCTCAAAAAGGAAACCAAGAGTCATTATGGATATTCCAAGAAGGGCTTCTAACTCAGCCTGATCACTTTGGTCAGGTCTCACATAAATCAGACCTGGATTTCAATATCTCTTTTCTTTCATAAATTATATATATACAGATAAATTATTTACTAAAATGCCTTGATTTCCATGTAAAATGGAGATAATTATACTGATTATTTAATATAATTGCTCCAAGGAATAAATAAATATGTGCAAATTATTTGTCATGGTCCTGAGCACATAATCAATGCTTAATAAATCTTGTTTCTTTCTCTATCATCATTTTTCATTAGCAATTTTACAACACCGTTCCCCACTCTGTCTCTCTCTCTCTTTCCCTCTTTCTTTCCATTCCTCCCTCCTTCTCTCTCTATTTCTCATTCTTACACACACACACACACACACACACATAAACACACACACACACATTGAAAATCTTTCATACAATGTCCTTTCCCCATCTCAAATCTTGACTGCTCTAGTCCTCATGCTAGTTAACTTTTCAGACTACTTCTACTGCAAAGAGTTACTGATCAAAATGTCTACTTAAATAACATGGTATTTTAGAATTGAAGTGAGAGTTAAAACAGATGCTAGATTATTAAATATAACCTTGGATGAAAGCAGATGAGGATATACAAGTCAACCAGTAGAGAAGTAGAATAAAAAGAGTGTGGAGATCACTTTTAAACTCTTAGGTAAAGTTAGTGAATAGGTGTCTTAGAGGACTATATATTCCATCATTTTCCCAAATATCATACCAAGTTAAGTACTCTAAGCTTTAATTTATACACTCAATGCATCTTTATTTTGATTATTTGACTGAATTGTAATAGCACCACAGATAAAATCATGTGATCCACAGTATACATGGCATTATTATCTGTAGCATAAAAAGTTACTCTCTTCTATTTTAAATTAGAATTAATAGCATTTAGAGAGAACAGAAAAAAGGTAAATTGGAGAAATGCAGTGGGGGAGGGTAGTTACATTACTGTCAAATTGAATACTTAACAATCATTCAAGAGCTCAATAAATGTCAGCTAACTTCTCATAGAGGGAAACATGGAAAAATCAAAATAAATAAAATGAAAGGCGATGATTTCTATGTTATGATAGCTTATCTTGGCAGCTAGGAGGCTCTATGTTTCTTGTGCTTTTGTAGTAAATGTAAAAAAAAAAAAGCCGTCTTTTGGAAAACAGATGTAACTGATTTCAAACTCCAACTCTGATACATTAGCTATATAAACTTAGGTAACGTACTGTTTTCTTATCTGTATAAAGGGGACTATAATAATTTTCATGAGTGTAATGCTTAAAGTAATTATGTGTGCAGGGTGCCTAACCCAATGCCTGGTACATAGTGAACAATTACTGGATAATACATATATAATTAATTCATTTATTTATAACAAAGCTTACTTTATAAAAGAAATCTTCACTGATAATTTTTTAACCTTTACAAAAAAGACCCCAAATATTGGATAATGGTTTAATATTTCTTTTGAAAAACTAACTTGAAAATGTGTCTTTTTCAGTTTAAGGTTGATGCAAAGTGAACTGAAGATGTTAATCAAATTTATGACATTTGCTGCTGAAATATTGGACTTTGAGTATTAGATATAAAGCATGATGTGTCTAGGATATCCTTACCAATGAGTAATAGAAAACTGACAGCCTCTCTCATCCATCAACAAGCAGGAAATATTGATGACATATTTTTAGATCCAAATCTGAATGCCTTTCTCTAAACACTTCAAGAGAATTTAGAGAATGACTATACATAAAATAGTGACATGTTTCTACAATGAAAAGTGTGTAGAAGACTGAAAATCGCCAAATTTTTTGGCAAGTTAAGAATGCCAGAGTAATGTGTTGGCTACATAAATAAAAGAGAAATAAGGGAATAGAGATGTTAAGAAAGGGATTAGAGAGACTGTTAAGTAATAAAAGGTGAGATACATAAATAAGTATACAAACAGGTAAGTTTATGTTCAGCTCTAGAACATTCATTTAGTTGAATGTACTTTAATACTAAAGAAGGCTGAAACAGGCAATTAAGTGGAATCTGGGAACATTTTTAAGAAATACTGTATCTAAAATGCCAACATCAGTGTGTCAGTAATGACCATTTCTTCTGTATAATTAATATAAACACAAATATCCTAGGAAGAAAAAAAAATCCTACTAAAAGTCTAGGTAACTCCACCTTTACTAGATCACTTAAATGTTTTTCACCATTCTTTGCAGAGGCATAGATTATCCATTTTATCATTTTGAAGAAAAATAATAAAATTAAAACTCAATTAAATAGAGTTGGATGACCAGAAGGGGGAGCTCTCATGCCCTGAGATGACAGTAGAACCCAACAGGAAAAAGAAAGACTCCTCTTCTTTCCTGGAAGGAACTCAACCAATGAAAAGCCATGGACTCTGTTTACTATAGACCTCCCAACTTTCTTTTCCCCTCCATGAAAGTATTCTCCTTTCCTTGCCCTGTGGGAACTTTCACGTGGCTTGCCATATTTGCAGTCCCCAAATTGCAATTTTCTAATGATCTCAAATAAACCCATCTTTGCTGGAGAAATATCTGGCAGTCTATTTGTTTTAGGTCAAAATTTTGTAATCATATGTAAGAAAAGAGCAGTTTACAATGACTCTAGGCCCCAAGCTAGACATCAATGTATTTCAGTAATAATTTCAATGTATTTCTATATTTATATAGAGTATAGAAAAGCAATCATTAAAGAAGGAAACATTGCTGAAAATGTCAAATGTTGGGAAAATTTTTCACAGGCTAATCAATTGCAGGACGCTCTCTACAAGAATAATCAATCATTACTTATTTTCTTCAAAATTGGATAAAATCTAATGGAACATTTCTTCTTGATTGCTAAAATGGGGAATATGTTGGGTTCAATATTCTTTAAAACATAAAGACCTCTGCTTTACTCTATGCCATTTGAAAGTTGCATCAGACGTCCTTTAGATACTGTAAATGAAACATTCTTACATGTCTTAACTGTGTAAAATATTTATTCTTGAGTAGAAGGAAAATACTAAGAATAAATGTAATACTATATATTAACTATCCATTTTCTTCATCTACTCTTCTAAGAATTGACTTTTAAAGTCTAACTTTTCTCATATTCAATAAAATTGTTTTTGTGGTGATCAGAGGCAATTGAAGTTCTAATGATCTCAAATACATTAATGAGATCTGTCCATTTGTTACTTGAAGCAGTATACACAAGCTTTAGTCAAGGGATTTTTTTAAACATTTCTCTAGTTAAACACTTAAAAGAGTTGCCAAGAGTTTGATCATAAATGAATATAAAAGTTATTAGTGTAGTGTTTCCTAACATGTCCTTAAATTGTTTTTGGAATGGAATCATTACAGCTACTTTTCAATGCTGAATTGTATAAGCTTATACAAATATTTCCACAAACTGTTCTCTTTTAATATCATTTTCTTGGAGCCAAAGAGCTCTGTATATGTGGCCTTACACTCTTGTAGCTTTTAATAGCATCCTGATATTCCATCAGTAGTTTTGAGTGTTAGTGGCACTATATATCAAGACCTATCATCTAATCTCACACAATATAAGTTATAGTGTAATTTTGCCATACAAACATATCAATGCACTGTAATTTTGGTGGGTTGATTTATCTGGAAGTTTTCATAAGAACAGAACGGAACAAAAATGAGATGAACTCAATGGTGACAGTCTTGGTATTATTAGTCATATTTATAATTTTACTTTTAAAGTGAATCCATGTGGAGATTGTCAAGATATATAGTTTTTACGATGCCATCAAATATCATTAATATGTATATAGAAAATTTTCTGTGATTTAGATGTTTGAGCTTAAGTAGAAAAACTGAATAACATCCATTCTGACTCAAAGTCCTCTATTAACTACATATATAGGTTATTATTCATATATTATATTAATAAATATGAATTAAACAGTCATAAAGCTTATTCTTTTAATAACCATTGTATCGATGATATTTGTGTAATGACAAACTTATGCTTCTTATTAAAACAGCTCATAAAAAGCTTAGTTATTTTTCCCTGTTGGCCTGGAGAAACCAGCTACAGAGATGTTTTAATTTAAATTAACTGTTTCAAATTAATCTTGAATGTTATCAAATTAGAGACATTAGAGAAATACAGGAAAAAATAAATGCGAGAGAAAAATTTCACTGCTTCAGACTCCTTTCTGGTACTGTAATTATTTCTTAATTTTTATTCTCTGAAATTTACCTCCAAATCACTAAGGAAAATTCAATCAATAATTTTTGCTATGAGGATATATTGTAATGTTCCATTCAGAGAACTAAAAATATGGTTAAGAAAAGATATTTTATATACTACGTAAAATAGTATATAATATACACACAAATAGTTGTGTGTATATTTGTGTGTGTGTACGTTTGTGCATTTCATATAGTCCAGAATTTCCAATAAAGATAAGATCAGTTCATTTTGGTTATGTAAGCTTTAACCTAGAATGTGAAAAATACAGTCTGATTTAGCTATTTCTATCTTTACACTTTTTCCAAAATGGTTTATTCATGCCTAGTAGCTTTCTTATTTTCTGTCAAATAATTTCTCTTTTATCTTTCCTAGAAATGTAGACTGTCATTTCTTTCATGGGATTTTTCTAGCCTGTACATTCATCATCACCTGATTTTCATTAGCCAGCTTACATCAACCTCAGTCAAATTCAGGATTTGATGTATATTCTAGATGGAGAACTACTTTTTATATTTGGGTTTGACTTAATAGGAATATATATTTTTTTCTTATTTAATTATTAAAATGTTCTTATTTTATCTATAAAATGTTCGATGTTTTTATATAATTTTCATTTTGAATTAGCTGAAAGATGTAGAAATATATAATTTATATATCATGTTAGACAATTTGCTTAAGGAACTATTTTTTCACGTCTAAAATGGGAGCAATGATTTCTGCTTCATGAACACAGGAATAAAAATGAAATTAAGTATTTAGTGGTAGATGTGGATATAATAAATGGTAACCTTAAGTAAAAAGATATTGACCATATCTAGTTTTATGTAAAAAATTCAGCTGAGTTTTTCTAAAGGGAAAAATTAAATAATATGAACAAGTAAGTCTCAAAAGACTATAAACCAACAAAAAATACTAACATATGAAAAGGCCCTATATTCTCTTGTAACATGGTAATGTACAAATAAATTGAGAAGATTCTATTTTGTTATTATCAGTATGGTAAAAATTAAAAGTGGGCATAGTATTCATTGTTATAAAACATGTAACAAAATTAGTACTAATATACACTAATCCTGGAAAGACATACATAAATCACTCTTAGGAAGAGAAATGTGGTAGTACATTTTTTTTTTTCAGAAATTGAAGTGGGCATAATTTTAGCTCAGAAAAAAAAAAAGCCACTTTTACGGATCATCTGTACCCATTTACACACTCAAAAATTAAGTGCAAGCCTCTTCACATCAGCATTTTTGATAACTAATTTTTTTTCTCACCTTGAGGTTAATAGAGAGAAATAAAGTATTGTTCATCTAGAGTCTTCAACTATTTGAAAAGAAACAGGCTTTTACTGATAATATGTAATAACCAAAATTTATTATATATACATAAGTAGAAATCCTTTCTAGACTCATAATTTTCCACTTAATTTTCCTTTTATTATTTACTTATCTTGATGCAGAAGTCAGCTTTTGCTGTGAATGTTAAGAAAAACTATAATTAATATGACAGTTAAAATTTTGAGACCATAATTATTTATTTCATACATATTAATTGGTTAAATATTTGTGATTCTATTTTAATACATTTAAATATATGTATTTTCAAAAAATTGGAAACTTAATTTATTCAAAATAATCTCCATGAATTTATATATAGATATATGTCATTAATGTGTATATGATGAAATATAAATGTAGTCATTCTCTTGTTGCTCAATTAAAGCATGTACCACAGTATTTCACATTTAGTCATTGAGCAACTGTAAGTATATTGTGTGGTATATAAGATTATATATGTTATATATACTTATATATAATTATATATAAAATATATGTTTCAAAATACATAATTTATATATAAAATATATGTTACATTTCAAGTATATTTAAAATGAGCAAAGTTTTAAATATATGTTACACTTTGCTTCTTTATATAATGCAATGAATCAGATGCTTTTTTCCTAGGTCTAACCTTAAGGTACAGTCAGGTGTATGAATAGACTATAAATAATAATATATAGAACAATTATTTTAAATAATATATTTTAAAATTTATATAGAAATAGATGCAAATATTTATTTTGTGTGCTAAAGAAGCATACTATATACCTGTCTTACCAAATATGAACTCAACATAATATTTGAGTACAACTTAATGTACAGTTAAAGCAAACTAATAAATAAGAATCAAAATATATTTTAAAAACATGTTGGATAATGATATTTGCAAAAGTATATTTTTATTTATAAAGATTTTATAATGAGACTGCTCAAAATGAAATCAAAAGTACTTATACAATATGATTTACGTGTTCAATACAATTTTTTACCTTTTACATAAATGTATAATATTTATACTAAGATAAGCCTGTATTTTAGCAAACAAACATCATGCAGTTGCTCTATCTACAACTTTGGTTATGCAATAGCCATTTGCACAAGATACATTTTTATGGATGACATGAAAAATTATGTTGTTAGCTTTTGAAAGAGTGTTTAAATCAGAGGGTTTTCCCTCCCATTTTTATAATTCATTTCTAGCTTTCACTTCTTTCTAAAATTCAATTGGCTGATGATTTATCAAAACATGTTAATAATTCTTATTTGAAACCATTCATGTTCAAAAGTACAATATTTGATGAAAATTTCCCCACAATCTCGATTGAATACTAACAAGCTTGCAGACTTTTTTAGGATCACTGTTGAAATTATCATCTTTCCTAGTCAACAGAATTTTTCTTGCACTACATTTAAACCTTGCCTATTTTAAAACAAGGCTAGAATAAAATCATTCTGTATAACTAATACCTCAGAATTTTTGAAGTACAAGAATTTTCTAATAAAGAAAAATAAAGAGAAATTAGTTTTACAATGAATGAGCTTCAGATGCCAAGATAAGAGTGTGAGTATGTAAGAGTGTAAGTATGTAACTCAGAAAATGATCTATTAATTTCATGATAATATCCATTTGAAATTAACTTAATGTTGATTAAAAAATACACTATGTTGCCCTCTGAACTATAAAGATAAAGACAAAACCAAATACTCTGGGAAGATGTAAAAAATGAAAGTAAAAGTCTGGACATATATAATACATTCCATATTCTCATTAAAATATAATTAAATTTATTTTTACATATGTATATGTGTTCATGTGTTGTTTCCTTTTCAAATAGAAGTAGTCCTAGCATATCATAGCTCTTGGGCATTATATTTCATAGAACTGCTAATTGGTTCACTGCTTTCCTCAAGTTAGTTAGAATCCTATTTTCCTATACTTCAACTGTATTTCTATTTAATTAATGTCTGCTTGTCTTTTGTACTGTAAATATAGCAACCATTTTCACATCATTGTTTTATGGTAAGCATCAAAGCTTTAGTTAACATTCAGGTTTACTAACAACTCTCACTCTTTCATCTAGATAGACACTTTTAAATTGCAAATTTTGATCTGTTTCAGTACTTAGAAAAACCTCCACTCAGTTAAAAAATATTATGTGTAAAATGAGACAAAAAATCTGCTTGGGAAAATGGCAGAAGATTAAACAGATCTGTAAAGGAAATTAGGAAACAGAAAGATATACTGAAGAAACACTTAGAATGAGGTACAGAGAAATAAAAGGTTAGAAAATATAGAAAGAGTACAAAATTGATATGAAATACAGTTGCAAATTTATATGTGGTACGAATTCCAGAATGAGAGGAAAAAGAATAGTGCCTCTAGGAAGAAATCATACCCAAAGGTAATTACTTGGGAGAGATGGCCTGTTAATGCCATATAAGCTTGCATGAGGATTCAGCTAGTGATTTCTAATGACTCGCTAAAATCCAAGAGTTTACAATGTGTGTGAGTATGAAGCTAATGGAGACCTCAGATGTAGGGAGTTTTGCACACTTTTTCAAGTTATTCCTCCAGGAAGTCCACCAGAAACTCACAGGAAAGGTACAGCTTCACTCCTTTCTCTTTGAAAGTGGACCCTATGTTGGGACTTGCTTCTAATGAGCAGAGTATGGAATTGTAAGAATAGTAATCTTACTGTGGAGAAACCTGACAGACACCACTATAACAATAAAATCAAGGTGAACATAAGTTGTAATGAGTTATATTTATATCACATACCCCTGATGTGAGGCAGTAAGAAGAGGATTTCTTTACATACCTCACTACATACTTTTGCACAAATTTTTTTTTTTTTTTTTTTTTTTTTTGCGTTACGCGGGCCTCTCACTGTTGTGGCCTCTCCCGTTGAGGAGCACAGGCTCCGGACGCGCAGGCTCAGCGGCCATGGCTCACGGGCCCAGCCGCTACGCGGCATGTGGGATCTTCCCGGACCGGGGCACGAGCCCGTGTCCCCTGCATCGGCAGGCGGACTCTCCACCACTGCGCCACCACGGAAGCCCTGCACAAATTATTTTATACTTCCATAAAAATCTTACAGATAGAAGTAAGAAAAGAATAGTAAAATGAACCACTCCTAAAAGATACACAAATACACCTGAGTAAAAGGGAAGACTTTTTTTTTTTTCTTGGAGAGGATGTTTTAGCAGTATAAAAATGTTAATTTCTCCTATATAAATATACAATTTTAGTGTAATCCACATATAAATACAAACAAGTTGTTTCCCTCTTTCTCCCAGAAATAGTAAGATAATTCTATTGTTCATACAGAGAACAAATATTTACATGCAATACTAAAGGGCATTTAATAAAAAGGTGAGAGAGCAAACATCTTCCACAGATATTAAAACATTTCTAAGTCCTCTATAATTAAAACAATGTAGTGATACATGAATAGATGGACCCCAGGAGCAAAATATAAAGTCTAGAAACAGAAACAAGCACATCAGGAAATCCAGTACTGTTAAGTGCTTTATGGAAAACATGGAATTGTTAATATGCTAAGTTGGGATATTTTGATAGCCATTTGAAAACAATAACAACTGATTCATAACTCATATTAAATATGAGAACATTTTGGTGTTAGTAAAAGATCAAAATGTTAAAAACTAAATATCATAGTTGAAAACATCAGTTAATTGACATATCTAAGTATAGGGAAAGGCTTCCAACTGTGACTCACAATTGAGATATAAAAATAAAAGATAGATAAATATGATTATGACATTTAAAAAAAGATTTCATGATAAAAGAAAACCATGTACAATGTCAAAAATAAAATATTAAACGAACTGGGAAAATATTTGCAACATATATCATAACTTTTTTAAGAGGGATATTTTCTCATATATGTGTCTCATATATACATATATTACATAGATATATATTCTCAAAAGTTGAAGGGAACAAAAGGCAAAGGCAATGAATAACATTTCACATCAAAGTATACAAATGACTCAAACACATGAAAAATGAGCTCCACACTGCTCATAATAAGAGAAAACAAATTAAATTACATTGAAATGCAATTCTGAACTCTTTCTTTGGAAATATTCAAACACTTGACACAAAAACTTTTAGTGAGACAGAAGGGAAAACAAGTACTCTTATAGACTGTAAGTGAGAATGAAAAATAGTAAAACAACTATGGAGGAAAATTTGTCAATATCTAACTTCATATGCATTTATCAATGTTAATATTCTGTTAGTGATATAAAGCTATAGGTTTTCAAGATATTTCCATCAGGAGAAACTGAATACAGGGGGCATGGTATTTCTCTGTTTATTTCTTATGACTGCATGTGAATGTATCAATGCAATTCTCTCAAAGTAAAAAGTTTAATTAAAAAGAAGTAGCTCAGGCTAATGGTTATCTTCGGGGAGGAGGAAAGAAGTAGAGTTTAGGAAGGGGGACAATGAGATTCTGTGATATGGGTAATTTTCTATTTCTTAGAAATCTGAATTGTAAAACAGGAATATTCATTATGTAATAAGACATAGAGGTAAACAGTTGTTAAATTTGGAATTTTCCATATGCATGTTATATTTCAATATTTTTTTACTTAAAAAATAAAGGCTAACTCAGGAAAATTATCCTAACTTGCTAAGCATTTTGGCTTGTTGATAAAACTTTCACAACAAGAGAAGTTGGCACCATGAGTGGACTTTCTAATATGTGGGGAGTAGAAATGGAGTAGCCTACCCTTTAAGTTTGTACATGCAAGAAGGATTTTCTAATTGGTTCTTGGATCCCTAATTCGAACTCTAATATGATTAGATTTAAAGAGATTAATGATTTCTGATTGTAAGGAGACCACTGATAGTCCACAGCATGATCTGACAGTAGAAATAGGCAAAATTTCACTATTGGGTACCTGCAATCAAACATTTATAAAAAGCAAGAATCTTGATGACACATATTTTCATATATTTTTGTCTAACTAATGAGTATAATGAGACTACATGGGTGCTCCTAAAGACACTGAACAAAGTGGGAAAGCAAAGGATGGGCTGGGAATTTGAATACAAATTCCCAGCTCAAGAACCATAAATGATCTGAAAGTTTCTATGTCTGCCCTGAAAGATAACCTTTTTTTCCTAAAGACACAGGTGAAACTGACAAGACCCAAACTCAGAATCTTAGTCTGTAAGTGGCCAAATTACAACACAAAATAAATTTCTAGGCTTGAAGGTAGTCTACTGATAAAGTGAGGACAATACCTGGGAAGAAGTGAGATCCTGAAGATTGGAATGGGGTATGTGGGAAGACTTAATAGAGCTAGGGAATTAAGCCCCTAAATTCGGATGAGTCTTTTTTGCCAGAAGAAGCAGACACTATCCTCAGTAGAAGCAAGCACCCACCCCTAAAAGAAGACACAGCTCTTTCCCCATCTGAGTGGATTAATCTTTCATTGCCTGAAGAAACTTTAATGGTCTCCCATGGAGTAATTGCCTTGAATGACAATTCTGATTCTCTCCAGGACCCACTCCACTACCCCTCATTGTTTCTAGATGTGTAAGTAGGCTCAAGTCCAAACAGATCCCTAAAGGTAAGGTAAAAAGTGTGACCCATGGGGACATGCATGACACTCCCCCAAAATAGTTGTTTCTAATTTATATAGACAGAAATCTGGGGAATATGTGTGGGAATAGACAGTAAGGGTGTAGTATAATTGTGGGAGGAGTATAAAGGTGAATGAGGCTGAATTTATTGATATGGGCTCACTGAGCAGAGATTCTACATTTAATGTTCTAACTGTTAAAGAGTTAGAAAGGGCTCTAAGAGTTTGGTTAGCTGCTTGACTAAAACATGAACCAGAGTGTGACTCATGGTGAGTGACGTAGAAATGCCAGACTTGCCTTGGTTTAATGTAAAGATCTGAATGCAAAGTCTCAGGAGGGTTGGAATATTAGAGTGGATTTGTCATTTAAATGTAATTACCATGGGAAGGTCCAGAAGGCACATTTCTCAAAAAAAGTGTAAGAATAAATTTGTGAAGGGAGCCCCAGCATCTTTGAAGTACTCTGTGATCACTTTTCTCTGTAGACCAGATCTTAGAGGGAGAACTGTAGACATTGAATTGGGAAACCTAAATATAATGGGAGCAAATAAACCCCTGAAGTCACAGGGGTCAAGTGGTGGCACTCAACCCCAAAGGCAACTTGGTCATGGTTACACTAATGGACAGCAGAGTCAAAGCAGCAATCAGAATAGTCCGACTTTCATAGACCTTTGTCATTGGCTACTTTATTATGGTGTTCCTGGAAGTGACATTGATAGAAATCCTACCAAATTCTTACTTGATCTGTATAAGCAAAAATTTTGCAGCCTAGCGAACAAAAGTGTAAGTTGAATCATAAAAACAGAGTCATGACCCCTGAGTCAATACTCAGTCTTAATTCCCTTGAATGAAGGGGAGGACTTCTGTACACAACCAAAATTTATGCTTTTAATCTTTCTCACAGTCTTCTCCAGAGTGACTTATGATCTATTACCAGGGTATCTGTGCACTGGGGAAGAGGAAATGATCAGACCTCTTGGGGACTATTGGACACTGATTTGAACCAACAGTAATTCTTGGAGACCCCAGATGCCACCGTGGTCTACCAGTAAGAGTAAGAGTTTATGTCGGTCATGTGATCAATGATGTTTTAGTTCAGATCCATCTCAGAGTGAATTCAGTGGATCCCTGGACTTATTCTGTGGCTATTTCCCCAGTCAAGGAATGTATAATTGTAAGAGACATATTGAGCAGCTAGCACAATCCCCATATTGGTTTCCTGACCTATAGGATGGAAGATATTATGCTGAGGAAGTCCAGGTGGAAGCTACCAGAACTGCCTCAACCTAGGAAAATAGTCAACAAAATGCAACACTGCATTCCTTGAGAGATTGCAGAGATTAGTACCACCAAGAAGAACTTGAAGGGGTGGTGATTCTATGGCATCTCCATTCAACTGGTCTATTTGTCCCGTGTGGAAGACAGATGAATATTGGAGAACAATATTGTATTATTGTAAATTTATCTAGGTGATGACTTCAGTTGTGTTTTCATCTGTTACCAGATGTGTTTTCATTACCTGACCCAATTAACAGATCCTCTTGTATTGATCTTGCAGATGCTTTTTTGAAATCTATCCATGTTAAAAAAAGACCACCATGAGCTGTTTCCTTTCAGCTGGTAATGTGAGCAATACACCTTCACTCTCCTTCCTCAGGGGTATACTAGCCCTCTAGCTAGTATGTCATAAATTAGGTTGCAGGGCTTTTGATTCCTTTTCCCTTCTACGAGATATCACACTGGTCTGTTACATTGATAATATCATGCTGAGTTGACCTAGTGAGCAAGAAGTAGCAACTAGGGCTTCCCTGGTGGTGCAGTGGTTGAGAGTCCGCCTGCCGATGCAGGGGACACGGGTTCGTGCCCCAGTCTGGGAAGATCCCACCTACTGTGGAGCGGCTGGGCCCATGAACCATGGCCGCTGAGCCTGCGTGTCCTGAGCCTGTGCTCCACAACGGGAGAGGCCACTACAGTGAGAAGCCCGCGTACTGCAAAAAAAAAAAAAAAAAAAAAAGAATTAGCAACTAATCTACGCTTATTGCTAAGATATTCATAGTCAGAGGGTAGAAAATACTTCAAAAACATTTCAAGGGCCTTCTACCTTAGTAAAATTTCTAGAGGTTCAGTGATTTAGGGTAAGTGGAGATAACCCTTCAAAGGTGGAGGATAAGTAATTGCATCTTGACCCTCTATAATCAAAATGGAGGCCCATGCCTATTGGTCCTCTTTGGGTTTTGGAGGCAACATATTCCTCAGAGTGTGTTGCTCTGGCCCATTTACAAAGGGACCTGAAAAGTTGGTAGTTTTAAGTGGAGTCCAGAGCAAGAGAAGGCTCTACAACAGGTCCAGACTGTCATGCAAACTGCTCTGCCATTTGGGTCATGTGAGCCAGCAGACTCAATGGTGCTTGAAGTGTCAGTGGCAGATAGAAATGCTGTTTGTAGCTTTTGATAGGCCTCTATAGGTGAATCTCACTGCAGGTCCTTAGGATTTCAATAGCAAAGCCTTCAGATACTCCACAGACCTCCATTCTTTTTTTGAGAAACAGCTCTTGGTTTCCTACTGGGCCTTAGTAGAGACAATGCTTAGCCATGGACCACCAAATTACCATGCAACCTGAATTGTCTATTGTGAACTGGGTGTTTTATGACTCACTGAGAAATAAATTTTGCCATGCACAGCAGTACTCATCTAAAAAGTGATAACAATGATCATTCCTGTGTTATAAGAAAATTGTGACAGATTATCAATAATGAATACATAAAGGAATTTAGAACAGAGTCTAAAATACCTGCAGTGTAAGTATTAATTATTATAATAAATTGGATTCTTATTTTATCAGAAAGTTTGATAGGACTAAAAGGTGTGTGAAATAGTCATCATTCAATATTCCTTCAAACAGTGAAATCTATGATTCTTAAAATAATTTCTGAATAATTTTGCCAAGTAAATTTACCCAGAGCAAGGTCAATTACTTGGATGAGTATGTAGTCTTTGTAGAAAAAAAAAAAACAGCAAACTTCTAAGGTATGTTCTTTTAAAGACATTAGACATTATTCTAAATTTATTTTTTCTGACTTTGTGTATTCTAAAATATACTGCATATTCAGCCAAATTTGAGCTGACTCTTTAATATCTCTCATTATTGTATTTGAGCATGAATGACCATTCATACATTTCCATGTTTCCAAATATAGCACTGGTGGGCCATGCATATATAAACAGTTCACACTTGTTCCGAACATTGCTGCATTACAAGTGTAAATAAAATATATTGGTCAAAATGAAGACTCTGACACATATGCCACAGTGCTATTTTTATATTCTGATGTCAAACTCTGAACTCTAAGATATACAAAAATCTCTTCTCATTATTTTTTGCCAACCTTATGAATAAGTTTTGCACACTTTTGCTTTTTCTTGCCTTTTTCTCAGCTATTATTTTATTCAACAAATATCTATCTATTAAGCAACTACTAACTATCTGGCAATCTCCTATATACTGTTAAGAAAAACAAACCAAACCAACCAAACAAACAAAAATCTTGGTTCAAGAGAATTTTACATATAAATGGGAGAAAAAGATAGAAAATAATATTATGCACACACACAATGTTAGGTAATAGTAAGAATTTAGGAGAAAAAGCAAAGAAAAGAGATGTAAAGTTTGGGGAGTGCAGACACTTAGCTTTTATTTAGGAGATCAGGAAAGAAAAAAATAGTTAGAGGGATTGTGATAAATTATACTTACGTAAAAATCCAACAAAGTATGTGTAAGATCTGTTCCTGAAAATTATAAAATAATGATGAAAGAGATCATAAACCTAAATAAATGTATATATATACTATTTTCATGGTTTGGAAGGCAATATTAATCGATGTCAATTCTCCTCAAATTCATATATAAATTCAAACAGAATCCCATAAATACATTTTTAAAAAATAAATAAGCTTATTCTAAAATCTACAAGAAAAACAAGCAAAGCAAATTGCTACTGTACATTTTATTAAACATTTAACATATTGAAGAAATTATATTAAAATATTTTAAATTGTTATATATCTAACACCAAAATGAGAAAATTTAAATGATAATTTTCTTTAACAATATTGTTTGCCAACTAAATGTAGAAATCCTGCATTGAAAAAAAGCCATAATATATACATATATATATATATATATATATATTTTTTTTTTTTTTTTAATGTAGAAAGTATCCAAAGCCCAGTTTCCAGATAAATTTTCAGATAAACTATGCCAATTATCAAACAAAAAATTCCTACCATATATAGGTATACAACTACTTAACGAATATAGAAAATTAGTCAAATTTATTGTCAAAGGTATAACACTGAACAAAGGATCAATACCACATATAGACTTAACAGTTCCCAAAATAGACAAAATTCCTACATGGATGTAGATATAAAAACATTAAAGAGAATATTATTTAAATGTCTCCAGAACAAAAGTGATAGAAGAATATGGTCAGTTCTATTAAAGAAACTCTGGATAAATAGAAAGAACTCTATTAGTACAAATAAGCAAATTAAAATTCCCACTGATATAAATGAGGTATTGATATATCCAGTATATCCAAAATCTTTTCCAAATTTAAAAGAAAATATTCTAAAATGTGCATCTAACATGGAAATTAAGGAAACTGACTAATATTATCAAGTTTATATCTTTTAAAAAAGCTATATTATAGTAAATAATGATAATTAAACTATTAAGTCAAGAATGCCTGCTCTAAAAACAATAATAATTTTGGAAGATCTTTTTAGTACAATAAAGCAGAGAAAGTAAAATATAACTACTGGAAAATTCAGAGCTCTGTAACTCTGAAGAATATATATATATATTTAAAGATTGTTTTTTAAACATATCCATAGCCAAATTGAAGATCAATTTTATAGTTGATATCTGAGTCTTTCATTAGGAAATAATCTCAATTAGGAGGCAGTTTGCGTGCTTTTTTTCCATTACTGGAAGTGATTATTGTTTCAGAGGTTTTGCTCTCAGAAGAAATTTCATTTTTAAGGATTTAGCCTTAAGGAAAAATAATAAACAATGTATCGTATCCCACAATTTAGGAAAAATCGGTCCCGTTAGGATATGCCTCAACTTTTTTTTCTTTTAAAGATTTTTTTGATGTGGACCATTTTTAAAGTCTTTATTGAACCTGTCACAACATTGCTTCTGTTTCATGTCTTGGTCTCCTGGCAGCGAGGCTTGTGGGATCCCAGCTCCCCGACCAGGGATCAAACCTGCACCCCTGGCACCAAATGGCGAAGTCCTAACCACTGGACCGCTGGGGAAGTCCCAGGATATACCTCAACTTTTTTTTTTTTTTGGAGGTACGCGGACCTCTCACTGTTGTGGCCTCTCCCGTTGCGGAGCACAGGCTCCGGACGCGCAGGCTCAGCTGCCACGGCTCACGGACCTAGCCGCTCCACGGCATGTGGGATCTTCCCGGACCGGGGCAAGAATCCGTGTCCCCTGCATCGGCAGGCGGACTCTCAACCACTGCGCCACCAGGGAAGCCCTACCTCAACTTTTATATGCCTCATAATTTTCTGAAAGGTACCACCCTAAGCAATGTGTGTAAGTGTATGTGTGTGTGTGCTTGCACACATGTGTGCATGTGCAATGAGGATAGGGAAATGGAAAGTGTATGTTTGAATGTGTTTTTATTGTGTGTATATTTATATTCAATTGTCGAAAAATTATTCAAGGCAGTAGGAGCTAAATCACTGAAATACTAATATGTTTCCATTTTACAACCCCTCATTGACTGATATCTTAGTGAAATGCTACTGCGAGTTCCGCTGTCAGACAATGCATGCAGTTAGATTATTGCTTGACAGCTGTATTTCTCTGGCTTTGAGAACTCTTCACAGTTTGTTGTGAATCTACTGTGCTGATACTGAGGAAAAAAGTCCATCTGTTCAATTACCACCATTATCCCAGCCCTAGTACTTTCCAGTGTTGTAGTACAATGAAATAATTTAACACTGCCAAGTGTATATTTAAAAGTATACAACTTTCTCCAGGACATGAAAAGACTTTTCACCATCCGTTTAAGTTTCTCTACCAGTATTTTCCAAACTGTGTTCTTTTGACCATAAAGTCCAGCTGCCTTAGGGGTGGTGATGATCTCAGATTTTAAATGTTTATTTCCTGCAGATCTGCACAGTATTTTGGGACAAACAATTGCTTTAAACAAAAAAAGGAAAAAAAATAAAAACCTACACTAAGGAGAACAAAACTGAAGCTCTACACAATGATCCAGATCTAAATATAGCACTGTATCACTCAAGGAACTGTGGTATTGACACAAGAATTGACAATTAGACCAATAGATAGAACAGAGTCCAGAAAAAAAACTCACCCATTCATGTAATTTATAGGAATGTGACCCTGGAGTAAATTAGAGAAATGATCATTCCAATTTGATGTCTATATGGGAAAAAAAAGATAAATCTGGATTTCTACCAAACATTATATACAAAAGTAAATTCCTGATGAATTGTAGATACAAATTCAAATGGTAACATTATGAAGTTTCCAGAAGAAAATATAGACATCTTCCTGACTTAAAGTAGCTTCCTTTTATAAAGGAGTCAAAATCATGAAGATAAAATATGTAGTTGATTATATTAAAATTAATAACCTCTGTTTTAAAAACATCATGATATTCAAAAAGTAGGTCACAGAGTGAGAGGTAGTACTTTTAATACACGTATATGATATAAAAATTCAGAAAATAAATCAATTTTCAAAAACCAAAACAAAATGGCAAACAATCCAATGAAAAATGGGCAAGATAGTTGAAAATGCATTTTCCCAAATAGAATGTCAAAGAGGCCAATAAATATATGTAATGATTCCGTCTCTTTAGTTATCAGCAAAATTAAGAAGAATAAGAATAACAACAACAAAAACACAATGTGATACCACAACATATAGCACAGAATGGAGATTATAGATAAAATATAGAAATAGATATAAATATTAATAGGTGATAGATAGGCAGATAGATGAAGAGTAAAGTGCATTTTAGAATGTGGAGCAACAAAAGCAATCACACGCTGCCAGTGGGATATAATTGATAAACCAACTTGGAAAGGCTGTTCGGCAGTTTTTACCTAATCTGACTAAATACAAAACCTATTGCTACAGAAATCTCAGTCTCTGTACACCGGCACTAAATCAAAATCACGGAGACAGTTTTGGGTGAAGAAGAAAAAAGTAGCTTTATTTTTTTAGCAAGCACAGGAGACCACAGCAGGCTAGTGCTCTCAAGACTGTGTCCTCCCCGAAAGGGTTCAGTGAGTAAAACTTATAGTGTTAGCTCAAAACAGGGTTCTTGATAAGGATAAGGGCAGGTGTGAGGTCTGCATTCTTCTCTTCTCATGGAACATTTCAAAGCCGTCAAGGTTGGCATCAGGAGGTCCTGAGATGGGCTCTGCTGGTCAATGGAGTTATCATACTGTGACCTCCTCTTCTGGAATGAATGCTTACAAACAAGAGGAGTGTGAGCAAGTGTTTCAAAGAGGAAAATCACCAATTGCCTAATATAACTCTAACAAGTGTGTTACTTTAAGCAATTAGGTGCAAACGAATCATTAATGAAAGAAAGAAAAAAAAAACTACATGGAAAGAGGATGTGCAAGTGAAGCATAAGGTAATGGAGACCTAGCTAGTCCAGTCAGTTTTACCTATAACACTATGACCTAGTAATTCCACTTCTAGGTATAGAGTCAACAGAAATTTATGCCCCTGTTCATGAAAAGATCCATATGAGAATGTTTATGGGTTCATTATTTGTCATAGGTCCAAACTGAAACTAAACATTTATCCATGAACATTGAAAAGATAAGTGAACTATAACATGTAATGCAATGCTCTGCTGAGATTAGAATAAATGATCACAGAGGTAAAATCGAGTAAGTAAAGGCAGACATGAAAGAGCACATGATATACGATTGAATTCATAAAAAGTGTAAAAACAGGAGATAAACATTTATTTATTAGAAGTTAGAAGTCAATATAAACTTTAAAGGTGTAGGTTATTGTCTAGAAAGAAGCAAGAAGGGGCTTCTGTGGTGTTAGTAATGTCTATTTTTTATATATAGAGGTTACATAGGTGTAAAGTTTGTGAAAATTCAGTGATCTATACAATTGCATGGGCACATTTTGAAGTATTTTATGTTTAAAAATACGGAATTTAATTCCCTAGTATGTACTAGATTTCTCAAAGGAACAAATGCAGGGCTTGCAGTCTTTATTTGAAATCGTAAAATTACTGATCATGCCTATGTTTTTCTTTACTATAAAACAAATTGTATGTACAATGAAATATGAAGGTTCTGGTGAGACATACAGATAGATTTATTCTTCTGTGATAGACAGGTGATAGAAAGTTTACTTTGAAAAATTCCAAAATAAATGTGATTGCCTTGAAATCCCAAAGCATTGGACATTATTTGAGGACCAGAGTCCTTCTAAAATCTCTTCCATTTCATTTCCATAATTTTCAGCTTTTCGTGCAAAATAGTCAAAATTAATGTTTATTGCAGATTCTTTGTAAGTTAAATGTAAATATTATCTAGAGTCAAACTTTCTACACCTTCATTTCTCAGTTCAGTATATAGCAGCTGTCACATCATCATGCAGTATGTTTTTCACTGTCTTATTGACTCATATCTTTGTTTAGAGTTTAATTTACAGATCTCAGGAGATGGAACATTTGTGACAAGAATGCCTTTAATCACTTCTGTCATTTTTTTCTAAGCACATTTATATATAGAGAATTCAAATTAGTTTAAACGAATCTTGCTTATTAGTGCAAAAAGTATTTTTAAAAGGATTTTTGAAAAATGTGTCTGCATGTATGTGTATGTAATCAATAGATCAGGCACCATTTTATTTTAATTTTAGAACAAATAATTTTAGTAACTGTTTAGCTAAAGTTAATGTTTTTTTTTAATTTTATAAGCATTATAAACCCCAAAGGAAAAGATTATTAGGAAGATGAGCACTGAAATAAACACTTTGTGTATTAATGGTGCTACCTATTGTAGGAAAGTATAATTTTTTTTTTAACATCTTTTTTGGGGTATAATTGCTTTACAATGGTGTGTTAGTTTCTGCTTTATAACAAAGTGAATCAGTTATACATATACATATGTTCCCATATGTCTTCCTCTTGTGTCTCCCTCCCTCCCACCCTCCTTATCCCACCCTTCCAGGCTGTCACAAAGCACCGAGCCAATATCCCTGTGCCATGCGGCTGCTTCCCACTAGCTATCTACATTACTACGTTTGTTAGTGTGTATATGTCCATGACTCTCTCTCGCCCTGTCACAGCTCACCCTTCCCCCTCCCCATAACCTCAAGTCCATTCTCTAGTAGGTCTGCGTCTTTATTCCTGCCTTACCCCTAGGTTCTTCATGACATTTTTTTTTCTTAAATTCCATATGTATGTGTTAGCATACGGTATTTGTCTTACTCTTTCTGACTTACTTCACTCTGTATGACAGACTCTAGGTCTATCCACCTCATTACAAATAGCTCAATTTCGTTTCTTTTTATGGCTGAGTAATATTCCATTGTATATATGTGCCACATCTTCTTTATCCATTCATCCGATGATGGGCACTTAGGTTGTTTCCATCTCCAGGCTATTGTAAATAGAGCTGCAATGAACATTTTGGTACATGACTCTTTTTGAATTTTGGTTTTCTCAGGGTATATGCCCAGTAGTGGGATTGCTGTGTCATATGGTAGTTCTATTTGTAGTTTTTTAAGGAACCTCAATACTGTTCTCCATAGTGGCTGAACCAATTAACATTCCCACCAGCAGTGCAAGAGTGTTCCCTTTTCTCCACACCCTCTCCAGCATTTATTGTTTCTAGATTTTTTGATGATGGCCATTCTGACTGGTGTGAGATGATATCTCATTGTAGTTTTGATTTGCATTTCTCTAATGGTTAATGATGTTGAGCATTCTTTCATGTGTTTGTTGGCAGTCTGAATATCTTCTTTGGAGAAATGTCTATTTAGGTCTTCTGCCCATTTTTGGATTGGGTTGTTTGTTTTTTTGTTATTGAGCTGCATGAGCTGCTTGTCAATTTTGGAGATTAATCCTTTGTTGGTTGCTTCATTTGCAAATAATTTCTCCCATTCTGAGGGTTGTCTTTTGGTCTTCTTTATGGTTTCCTTTGCTGTGCAAAAGCTTTGAAGTTTCATTAGGTCCCATTTGTTTATTTTTGTTTTTATTTCCATTACTCTAGGAGGTGGGTCAGAAAGGATCTTGCTGTGATTTATGTCATAGAGTGTTCTGCCTATGTTTTCCTCTAAGAGTTTGATAGTTTCTGGCCTTACATTTAGGTCTTTAATCCATTTTGAGCTTATTTTTGTGTATGGTGTTAGGGAGTGATCTAATCTCATACTTTTACATGTACCTGTCCAGTTTTCCCAGCACCATTTATTGAAGAGGCTGTCCTTTCTCCACTGTACATTCCTGCCACCTTTATCAAAGATAAGGTGTCCATATGTGCGTGGATTTATCTCTGGGCTTTCTGTCCTGTTCCATTGATCTATCTTTCTGTTTTTGTGCCAGTACCATACTGTCTTGATTACTGTAGCTTTGTAGTACAGTCTGAAGTCAGGGAGCCTGATTCCTCCAGTTCCTCTTTTCATTCTCAAGATTGCTTTGGCTATTCGGGGTCTTTTGTGTTTCCATACAAATTGCGAAATTTTTTGTTCTAGTTCTGTGAAAAATGCCAGTGATAGTTTGATAGAGATTGCATTGAATCTATAGATTGCTTTGGGTAGTAGAGTCATTTTCACAATGTTGATTCTTCCAATCCAAAAACATGGTATATCTCTCCATCTATTTGTATCATCCTTAATTTCTTTCGTCAGTGTCTTATAATTTTCTGTATACAGGTCTTTTGTCTCCTTAGGTAGGTTTATTCCTAGATATTTTATTCTTTTTGTTGCAATGGTAAATGGGAGTGTTTTCAGGAAAGTATAATTTATTAGAGCATAGTAGAGAAGAAAACAAATGGAAGAACTGAAAATATCAAACAGGGCTTGTCAATTTGATGTTTATGAAATTGAAAAAACAACATCAACAACTTCAGAATATTGAACCACTGCTCTGATTAAGCATCTGAAACAAAGTGGTTTTAACATCTAGTACACGATGTTTGGAAAGGCTGCAGTGGCCTGCAGCTATAACCTTCATTTCAAAAGAAATCGTCAACAGGGAATGGAAACCAGTTAAGATAATGTAAGAAATGAAAGAACCTTTACTCAATCTCTAAGCAATACATGTTGGACACTAGAAGAAAAAAATATTGCATATATTTACCTTTTCACATAAAAGCTTTAGCTCTGTGCAGTCAATGACTTGTCTGTATTAATTTAATAAAAACTCACTTAAACTATTAAGGACATCTGTTTCTTAATGATTTTCTTCCAGAATGTGGAAGGTCAGAACTTCATAAATGTCACATGTCCCTCACATTTTTTTTTGCTGTACGCAAGCCTCTCACGGTTGTGGCCTCTCCTGTTGCAGAGCACAGGCTCCGCGGCCATGGCTCACGGGCCCAGCTGCTCCGCAGCATGTGAGATCTTCCCGGACCGGGGCACAAACCCATGTCCCCTGCATCGGTAGGCAAACTCTCAACCACTGCGCCACCAGGGAAGCCCTTGAGTTCCTTTTTAACTAGAGTTGACCCTTAATAGAAGTGAATTTCCAAAATCACATCTTTTACCAAAGTGTTATTTTTCTTTCCTTTTGGGAATGTAATTAGCACAGACTTAAGTTTATGTAACATCATATATATGTTACTATTTGTCAGAAGTCACATTTTAAAAACTTTAACAGTGTAAAACATATATTACTTTCTATTTTAATTTGTTACTGATTCTGAAATATAATATACTTTAAATAAAATATTTGAAGAAGACGGTATTGAGTGGCAACCATGCATTGCAGGTAGCCTCTAACCAAGTAGTCACTTGAAATATAAATAAACAAATCAGCAAGAAGGAACTTTCTGACAATACTCTGGCAAATCTATCTATCTATTTTATGTATGGAGTATATATATACACATTATATATACACATTAACTATATACTATGTTGAATATAATATATATATTTATAATCATAATATTAATGATTATTAAATTTAATTAATATTAATCATAATATTAATGATATAATTATCCGTATATAAATTTGTCAAGTGGACAGGTTGAAGCAATCATGTGGGGAGCTTTAATCAATACAAACAATGAGAATTAATCCCTTTGATTTATTTTGTTGAGATATAATTAAAATGCAAACATTTAAAAAATATTTCTTCCTAACTCAATTAAGCAGGAAATGAAGTATAAGATAAAAGCAATTTTATAGATAACAATAAAAAAGAAAAAATAATAAATCAAAACATGATTATTTAGAAGAAGTTTCAATTGCTTTTATTTACTATCAGTATATTTAACCTGCACAAGAAATTGAACAATGTAATCCATATTTCATGTTGTACTAAGCTTTTGCAGAGTCAAAAATGTTAAACTGGCATTGAGAAACTCTGAGAAAAGTGCATATAATTGGGCAGACAGTATCCCCAAAATGGAGACACACACATTATTCATCATTGAATTCATAGCACAGCGCCTTGAACAAAGAACCCTAATGAATATTGGGTACAGGACTATCTGTAAATGCGTGTCAACTTCTAAACTGTAGGGAAAGATAATGTGGTTTATATATAATAACAAGTTGCAAGACAGATCAAAGTTTATGGGTAAAAGACCTAGAATTACTTGTCATCTGCTTGGTAAAAGCCTGCCTCAAAGTGCTATTGCATATAAAGCAGGAAACATTTCTTTTTCATTATGATTAGGTTAATACCCAAAGGAAAAAATGTCCTTTACTCAAACCATGGTGGCTTTGCACTTAAAAAGTAAGCAGTTTCTTATCACTTTTGTGGAGGAATTTCAGGAAAACAAAAATACTCATGTAATTAAGAATACATTGAAGTGATCATCAAAGACTAACCTAGAATAATTATGAATCACTTTGGATGAAATACTGGGAGATAACTGTACTTAGTCCATGAGAAGAGTCATTAAGATCCACGAGTATTCTCTGAGAGTGAAAGTTACAGTGTAATTAATACTAATTTTCAGACAATAAAAGTGACACTTAAGGTTTCAGGGATTTAATGCTGCAGAAACTTGGTATAATATTAAAATCATTTATTGAGCCCTGCTCAATTTTATTGATGAAAATCAAGATATCTATTTTCAAAACAGGGCTAGAATAAACTCAGGTGTATGGAAAACTTTTAAATATTTCCTGTCCTTCCCTCCATCAATTCTTCTCCTGAGCAAAATTATTCTATACTTATAATTTCTTTCCTTTTGATCCAGTTTTTGTGATGAGTATTTTCTTTAGAATAGTCTTGCTATATACATACACTAGTCCCTAATCTCCCACTAATTTTCACACCAAATATAAATTTTATTGAGTGTTCCTTTGGGTAAGACAAACATGCAGATGTAGACTGTCCATGGAAATGTAGGAGAACAATTAAAGGAGGCTAGAGAATATATAATAGTATTGAAAACTGTAAAGTCTTTGATACTTTTCCTTCTCTGAGTCAAACTTGAGAAACATTCATGATATGATAAACACTGAAATTAATAAAATGTCATTTTTCTGTGATTCAGAGCATCTCTGTGTTTTGCAAGTGACTCCATGAATTTAAGGAGCCAAGGATATATGCTAGTCTATGAATAGAAATCTATAACAATATTAGAAAAGCATCCAATCTAATCAAGATAGCTAGTTCCAGGGAGGCATCGACTATTAATATGTAATTAGTATGGCTAAGCGTGTTAACCTAAGCAATTGATAATGAAACATGTTCACATGAGTCTGGAATAGAAAACCCAAGCTATATTAATTTGATAGTGACTGTCTCGTACTGGTTAATAGGAAGAGACTCAGGGAGTCTAGCTAATTAAAGAAGTAGGCATTATTGTGAAACTTCTTCAATTATTTATTTATTTATTTATTTATTTATTTATTTATTTATTTATTTATTTTTGGTGCACGGGCCTCTCACTGTTGTGGCCTCTCCCATTGTGGAGCACAGGCTCCGGACACGCAGGCTCAGCGGCCATGGCTCATGGGCCCAGCCGCTCCGCAGCATGTGGGATCTTCCCGGATTGGGGCACGAACCCGTGTCCCCTGCATTGACAGGCGGACTCTCAACCACTGTGCCACCAGGGAAGCTCCAGCTTTGTTCTTTATTCTCAAGATATCTTTGGCAATTCGGAGTCTAGTGTGGTTCCATACAAACATTAGAATTATTTGTTCTAATTTTTTGAAGAATGCCATGGGTATTTTGAAAGGTATTGCATTAAATCTATAGATTGCTTTGGGTAGCATAGATATTTTAACAGTATTAAATCTTCCAATCCAATAACACAGGATATTTTTCCATATGTTTGTATTATTTTAAAATTCCCTCAACAATGTTTTACAGTTTTCAGAGTTTAGATCTTTCTTCTCCTTGGTTAAATTTATTAGGTAATTTAATCTTTTTGATGTGGTTATAAATGGGAGTGTTACTTTAATATCTCTTTCTGATAATTCATTATTAGTGAATAGAAAAGCAAAAGATTTCTGTATATTAATCTTGTATCCTCCAACTTTACTGAATTCATTTATTAGTCTAATAGATTTTAGGTGGAGACTTTAGGTTTTTTATGTATAGTATCATGTCACCTGCAAATAGTGAGAGTTTTCATATTTCCCTTCTGATTTGCATGGCTTTTATTTCCTTTTCTTGTCTGATTGCTGTGCTAGTATTTCCAATACTATGTTAAATAGAAATGGCAAGAGTGAGCATCCTTGCTTGTTTAAGATTTTAAAGGAAAAGCTTTCAGCTTGTCACTGCTGAGTATGATGTTAGCTACAGATTTGTCATAAAAACCTTTATTATTTTGAGATATGTCACCCCTATACCCACTTTGATGAGTGTTTCAATCATGAGTGAATGCTGAATTTTGTCAAAATCTTTTTCTGTACCATTTGAGTTGATATGTAATTTTTATCCTTCCTTTTGTTAATGTGCTTTATCATATTGATAGATTTGTGAATAGTGAACCATCCTCTCATACCTCAAATAAAACCCACTGATCATGGTGTATTTTTTTTTTATATATTATTGAATTTAATTTGTTAATATTTTGTTGAGGATTTTTTGCATGTATTTCCATCAGAGATATTGGCCTGCAATTTTCTTTTCTTTTCTTTTTTTGGTAGTGTCTTTGCTTTTGGTATCAGGGTAATGGTGGCAGAGAGCCAAGTAGAATTAATTTGGGACAGTTTCATTCTCTTCAATTTTTTGGAATAATTTGAGAAGGATAGCTATTAGCTCTTTATATGTTTGGTAGAATTCTCCTGTGAAGCTGTCCAGTCCTGGACTTGTGTTTGCATGGAAGTTTTTAATTACAAATTCAATTTCACTACTAGTGTTTGGTCTGTTCAGATTGTCTGTTTCTTCCTGATTCAGTCTTGGCAGGCTGTATGTTTCCAGAAATTTGTCCATTTCATCGAGGTTGTCCAGTTTTTAACATGCAACTGTTCATAGTATTCTCTTCTGATTTTTTTTGTATCTCTGTGGTACTGGTTGTTATTTCTCCTCTTTCATTTCTTCTTTTGTTGATTTGGGTCCTCTCTCTTTTCTTCTTGATGAGCATGACTAAAGGTTTATCAATTTTCTTTATCTTTTCAAAGGGACAATACGTGGTTTCCTTGATCTTTTTATTGTTTATTTTGGCCTCCGTTTCATTTATTTTCTCTCTGATCTTTATTTCCTTCTGTCTGCTGACTTTGAGCTTTGTTTGTTCTTCTTTTTCAAATTCCTTTAAATGATGTTACATTTTCAATTTGAGATTTTTCTTTTTCTTGAGGTAGGTCTTTCTCACTATAAATTTTCCTCTTAGAACTGCTTTTGCTGTGTCCCATGGATTTTGGAAAGTTGTATTTTGTCAAGTTGTTTCCTGAATTTCCCTTTGATTTCTTCATTGACTCACTAGTATTTTTTAGTAGCATGTTATTTGGTGTCCACATGTTTGTGCTTTTCCCAGATTTTCTTCCTGTAATTGATTTCTAGTTGCATATGGTTGTGGTTGGAAAAAAACGTTTGATGTAATTTCTATCCTCTTAAATTTGTTGAGGCTTGTGTTGTGGCCTAGCATGTGATCTGTACTGGAGAACATCCATTTTCAATTGAAAAGAATGCATATTCTGCTATTTTTTGATGGAATGTCCTGTAGGTATCTATTTAGTCCAACTTGTCTGTTGTGCCATTTGAGACCACAGTTGCCTTATTGATTTTCTGTCTAGATGATCTACCCATTGATAAAAATGGGTGACAATGTCCCCTATTATGACCATATTATTGTCAATTTCTCCCTATGTTTGTTAATATCTGCTTTATAGATTTACTTATCCCTGTATTGGGTTCATTTATGTTAAGGAGTGTAATATTCTCTTCTTTTATTGATCCCTTTATCATAATATAAAGAAGACATACAGATGGCCGACAAACACATGAAAAAATGCTCAACATAACTAATTATTAGAGAGAAATACAAATCAAAACTACAATGAGATATTACTTCAAACCAGTCAGAATGGCCATCATCACAAAATCTACAAACAATAAATGCTGAAGAGGGTATGGAGAAAAGGGAACCCTCTTGCACTGTTGGTGGGAATGTAAATTGATACAGCCACTATGGAGAACAGGATGGAGCTTCCTTAAAAAAAAACTAAAAATAGAACTACCATGTGACCCAGCAATCCCACTACTGGGCATATACCCTGAGACAACCATAATTCAAAAAGACACATGCACCCAAATGTTCATTGAAGCACTATTTACAATAGCCAGGACATGGAAACAACCTAAATGCCCATCAATAGAGGAGTGGGTAAAGAAGATGTGCTACATATATAAAATGAAATATTACTCAGCCATAAAAAGGAACAAAATTGGGTCATTGTAGAGACATGGATGGACCTAGAGACTCATACAGAGTGAAGTAAGTCAGAAAGAGAAAAACAAATATCATATATTAACACATATATGTCGAATCTGAAAAAGAATTGATATAGATGATCTTATTTACAAAGCAGAAATAGAGACACAGATGTAGAGAACAAATGTATGGATACCAAGGGGGAAAGGGGAGGTGAGATATATTGGGAGACTGAGATTGACATATCTACACTATTGATACTATGTACAAAATAGATAAATAATGAGAACATACTGTATAGCACAGGGAAATCTGCTCAATGCTCTGTGCTGACCTAAATGGGAAGGAAATCCAAAAAAGAGGGGATATATGTATATATATAGCTAATTCTTGTATGGTAGAAACTAACACAACATTGTAAAGCAACTATACTCCGAGAAAAAAATTTAAAATATAACAAAATTATAATGCCCTTCTTTGTGTTTTTCTATAGACTTCATTTTGTCTGATATGAGTATTACTACACCTGTTTTCTTGTCATTTATAGTTGCATAAAATAACTTTTTGCATCCCCTCACTTTCAGTCTGCATGTGTCTTTAGTTCTGAATTGGGTCTCTTGTAAGCAGCACATAGATGGTCTTGTTTTTTAAACCAATGCACTATCCTATATCTTTTGATCAGAAAATTTAGTCCATTGACATTTAAAGTGATTATTAATGTACATACCTATTGCCATTTTATTACTTATTTTTTGTAGTTTTTTGCTATTCTTTTTTTCTTTTTTTTGTTTCTTCTCTTGTGGTTTGATGCTTTTATTTAGTGGTATGCTAGTGTTCTTCTCTTTCTTGTTCTGTGTATCTATGGTAGGTTTTTTATTTTATTTATTTATTTTTTTTCTGTATGTGGGCCTTTCACTGCTGTGGCCTCCCCCACCATGGAGCACAGGCTCTGGACGCACAGGCCCAGCAGCCATGGCTCACGGGCCCAGCCGCTACGTGGCACATGGGATCCTCCCGGACCAGGGCATGAACCCATGTCCCCCGCACCGGCAGGCAGACTCCCAACCACTGTGCCACCAGGGAAGCCCTATGGTAGGTTTTTGATTGTGGTTATCATGGGGTTTATATATGTTGACTTATAACTATATCTATTTGTTTTAAACAGGTAGTCCTTTAAGTTCAAACATATTCTAAAATATCGACATTTTTTACCCCCTTCCCTGACATTTTGTGTGTGTTTTTTTTTTTTTTCTTTTGTGGTACATGGGTCTCTCACTGTTTTGGCCTCTCCCATTGCAGAGCACAGGCTCCAGATGTGCAGGCTCAGTGGCCATGGCTCACGGGCCCAGCTGCTGCGCGGCATGTGGGATCTTCCCAGACCGGGGCATGAACCCATGTCCCCTGCATCATCAGGCAGACTCCCAACCACTGCGCCACCAGGGAAACCCCATTTTGTGTTTTTGATGTCATATTTTACATCTTCATGTTTATCCCTTTACTTATTATTGTAGTTATATCTAATTTTACATTTTTTTGTCTCTTAATCTTTGTACTAGCACAGCCTAGTACAAAGTGGGTGGGTGATGCATAGCCTTTATACATAGTTTAAGTGGGTGATGCACAGCATTTATACATAGTTGTCTTTATATATATTTGTTTACTAGTTGATTTTTCTTTTCCTATAAATACTTTCTTGCCATAGCCTTTTCTTAGCCACTTATTGAAGACCCTTTAACATTTCTTTTGGAGTAGGTTTAGTACTGATGAATGCTTTTAGCTTTTGTCTGAGAAGTTCTTTCTCTCTCCTTCAACTTTAAATGATAATCTTGCAGAGTAAATTGTCATAGTTTTCAGGTTTTTCCTTTTTAGTTTTTTAAATATTGTGCCATTGACTTCTGGCCTGAAAAGTTTCTGTAGAAAAATCAGCTGGCAGTCTTATGGGCTTCTTTGCATATGACTCATTTTTTTTTCTCTTGTTGCCTTTAAAATTCTCTCTTTATATTTAACTTTTGCCATTTTAATTATGATATATCTTTGTGTGGGTGTGTTTGGGTTCCTCTTGTTTCATCCCATTTGTGTTTATACCTTGATATCTGTTTCCTTCTTCAGGTTTGGGAAGTTTACAACCATAATTTTATCAAATACATTTTGGATATCCTTCTCTCCATCTTCTTTTGGGATCCCTATAATGCTAATGTTGGTATGTCTGATGTTATCCCAACAATATCTTTAAAGCTGTCCTCATTTTTTAATTTATTTCTTTATTTTTGCTGTGCTGATTAGTTAATTTCCATTACTCTATCTTCCAGATCACTGATGTGTTCTTTTATATCACCTAATACTCTGTTCATTCTTTCTAGTGTGGTTTTCATTTCAGTTATTGTATTCTTCAGTTCTGACTGGTTCATTTTTATATTTTCTAGTTTCTGGTTAAAATTCTCACTATATTCATCTATTATTTTCCTTAATTCAGTTATTATTTTTATTACTAATGCTTTGAATTCTTAACTGGTAATTATTCATTACTGTTAAATAGCTGCTTTTTCAGTAGTTTTCTCTTGATCTTTCAATTGAGACAATTCTTCTGTCTTCTCATTTTCTTTATCTTTCTCTGTCTATATGAAATTAGGTGAAATGCTTACCAGTGCATTATTGAAGGGGTGTCCTTATGTGAGAGCATCCCTATACAGTCTGCATGAGTTCAGTAGCTGCTAGAAGAGCTATATTTGATGTGAACACTAGTTACATATTTCCTTAGTGTGTGCTGGCAGCTATCATCTTTGTTGGGTGTGGAGCTGGAGATGGAGGGGCTAGGACAGAGCCAGTTATGAGGTGGGGTTCCCTTTTGCTCAGTGGCTGCCACTGCCCTATTTGGGGCATGTTAAGTTCCAAGTTTCTGAAGCAGAAGCTCTAAGGATTGGTTCAGAGCTGGCTCAGTTCTCTTAAGTGTGTGCTCTTCCCCTTCCCAGTATTGTCACTCTCGCCCCAGAGGGGAGCAGTACTGGAATAAGAGTGGCTGATGTGGGTATTTTGAAAGAGTCTGAGGGTGGGCTGTGGTTATCTGTCTGCCATCAGTAATCCAGACTGCTTCTGATGTGTTGCCTGTACAATGAATCACCAGTAATGTTTGCCTTGTACCTCCTCAGATGCTGCTTAGGTTTTGAGCTGCCTCAGCACCTAATGGGTGAGATTTTTCCTAGGTTGTGGAAGCATTTGCTTCATTATGGATCTGTGACATGAGGCAAGCAGTGCAGGAGCATTCACTGGGTTCAGGCTGGGTCACACACTAGGGTGGTCGCAGTAAACCCATGTTGTTTCAAGTCACTTTCTCTGCCCTGCTTTGGGTGTAAGCAAGCATTATGCACTCCTCATGAGAAGAGTCTAGATTTTCTGCAGCTCTCCTAGTAGTCCCATCAGTCCTTCAACCAGTCAAGGGAGCTCATCTTCTCCTTGTTGGATCCCAGACCTGGGTCCCCAAGATGTAACCTGAACCACTCACTCCCCAGGAAGGGTTCCACCCATACAATCTCCCGTTTCCTCTGATTCCCTTCCTGGGGCACAGATCTGAGTCTCTTCCTTTCCTACCCAATTCTGTGTGGATCTCTCTTACAGCCTTGGTTGTACAGGAGTCTGTCTGCTAGTATCCAGTTAATTTTCAGTGAGCATTGTTCCACAGGCAGATGTATTTTATTCTGTTCATGAGAGGTGGTAAGTTCTACATCCTCCTATTCAGCTATTTTGATTCAAGTCCTTTCCTTTCATCTTTTATCTGTGCTATAATGCTCTGCATAACTGCTATTTTACCAAGTTTTCATTTCTATTTCTGATTGATTGTATAGTATAGCAACAGGATACTAGACTGTCTGATTTATAGAATACTAAATAAGAGACAAAGAGAATATTTCTTATTCCAGCTAATCCAACAAAGCAGTGTTAACACAAATGTTCAGACTTGTATTTAGTGTATCTGAGTCTTGTTTTAATATTATGACAGTATCTTGAATAGTTCTATTCTCTGAGTTTTTACATAGTCAATTATACAGGAGGGGAAACTATAAATTTTATAAGCTATTATAATTTTAAATTCAATTTACATTAAGAACTGGGAAATAAAAAGTCCCATGTCATATTTATAGTTACAGCTTCATATAATTCTACCTCTTAAAATTCCATTTTATCTTAATGATTAAGGGAAAATATTTAGTGTCCTTTTCTCATAGCAATACCAAAGAGAGATATATGGTAGATTATAAAAACAAATTAAAAATGCATCATTGTGAGAAGAATGAAAAATAATGAGACAAAGAGAAATTATGCAGGTGCTGTTCTAAATATCTATTTAGTGTTAAGTACTACTAACAATGCCAATATATTACTTGTTACTATTTTAGAAATATAAGGGATCCAGATAATCAAGACAATATGAAATTTAATGGGTCAGTAATACGTGTGAAAAAGTCAAACAAAAATTGTCAGAGTATAGGACATGATAATAGAAAATTTTATTTGGTCTGCTGTCCTAACATGTCTTCTAGAATGGCTGAAAATGACAACAGTGTTCTAAATTCAAAGAGAAATTTACTATTTATAATGTAATTTCATTGTCATTTTTAAATTTATTTTTGTCTCTGTTATCAATCTAAATTTAATAACCTTTTGGACTAAAGAAGATGCTGTGGTAAGAACAAACCAGTCTGAGGAGATCAGTGATAGTATCTAATTAGCTTAATTTTACTTACTTTTTTGGTAAATGACCTACAGTTGAACTTTTTTATCATTCAGCACCATCGGATACCACCAGGTTATAATTTTGGTCACAAAAATTCTTTAAATAAAAAACACTAGAGGTTTGGCATAAAATTTTTCTTGTGTATCCATAATATAATGACAAATAAATATTAAATCATACATAGATGTGTGCATGGAACAAAATAAAGCTACACACAAACTGTATTTCTGTAATTCAATATATTCAAGTATCTTACAGATGACTAGTTCCCAGATCAGTATGTGCACTTATGCATTTACAGCAGTCTTCTTTAAAGGTCCTGTAAAATACCATTGCACTTTTTTATTCAAAATATTTATTGGGCCAATATTATTATTGGTTGGGGAATACTATACTATGAAACAAAAAGAGGAATAAAATGAAAGTCTTTTCAATAAACTTATAATCTATTACATATGCACACACACATAATTAAATTTATTCAAACATGAGATCATGTGTCAGCATTTACCAGAATAGAAAAGACATTTAAAATCCAGAAGATGGAGTATTGTTTTGGAAGGTTGGTTAATTTCATAAAGAACATATAATTTGGAGGACCTTCAAGATGGCAGAGGAGTAAGACATGAAGATCACCTTCCTCCCCAAAAATACATCAAAAAAAAAAATGTACATGTGGAAAAAACTCCTACAGAACACTTACTGCATGTGGCAGAAGACCTCAGACTTCCCAAAAGGCAAGTAACTCCCCATATACCTGGGTAGGGCCAAAGAAAAAAGAAACAGAGGCAAAAGAATAGGGATGGGACCTGCACCTCAGGGAGGGAGCTGTGAAGGAGGAAAAGTTTCCACACACTAAGAAGCCCTTTCACCAGTGGAAACGGGGGATGGGTGGGGGGAAGCTTTGGAGCTATGGAGGAGAGCACAGCAACAGGTGTGCAGAAGACATAGCGGAGAGGTTCCTGCACAGAGGATCAGTGCCGACCAGCACTCACCAGCCTGAGAGGCTTGTCTGCTCACCCTCCAGGGAAGTCGGGAGTTGGGAGCTGAGGCTTGGATTTGGAGTTCAGATCCCAGGGAGAGTACTGCAGTTTGCTGCATGAACACAGCCTGAAGGGGGCTATTGCACCAAAGCTAACTGAGAGGGAATCCAGGAAAAAGTCTAGAACTGCCAAAGACTCAAGAGACCTTTGTTTCAGGGTGCATGAGGAGAGGATACTCAGAACACCACCTAAACGAGCTTCAGAGACAGGCATGAGCTGCAGTTATCAGCATGGACACCAGAGATGGGCATGAAATGCTAAGGCTGCTGCTGCAGCCACCAAGAAGCCTGTGTGCAAGCACAGGTCACTATCTACACGTCCCCTCCTGGGAGCCTGTGCAGCCTGCCACTGCCTGGGTCCCGTGATCCAGGGACAACTTCCCAAGGAGGACTCACGGTGCACCTCAGGCTGTTGCAACGTCATGTCGGCCTCTGCCACCGCAAGCTCACCCCACATTCTGTACTCCTCGCTCCCCCTGACCTGAGTGAGCCAGAGCCCCCTAATTAGTCACTCCTTGAACCCCATCTTATCTGGGTGAAGAACAGATGGTAGAAGGTGACCCATATGCAGAGGTGGGGCCAGATCCAAAGCTGAACCCCAGAAACTGTCCAAACAAAGAAGAGAATGGGAAATTTTGCCAGGCAGCCTCAGGAGTTGTGGGTTAAATCTCCACAATCAACTTGATGTAGCCTGCATCTCTGGAACACCTGAAGAGACAACAAATCATCCCCAAATTGAGTCATTGGATTTTGGGAACAACGGGAGAATTGGGGTTTGCTGTCTGAGACTGACTAGTTTCTGATTTTTATGTTTTTCTTCGTATAGTTTCTAATGCTTGTTATCATTGGGGGATTTGTTTATTGGATTGGATTGGCTGCTCTCTTCTTTTTTTATAATTACTTTCTTTTTTTTATTTTAATAATATTTTTATTTTTTTATTTTAATAACTATTTTATTATTTTTTTCATGCTCTCTTTTTCTTCTCCCTTTTCTTCTGAGTTATGTGACTGACAGGGTCTTGGTGCTCTGATTAAGTGGCAGGCCTGAGCCTCTGAAGTGGGCAAGCTGAGTTCAGGACAGTGGACCACCAGGGACCTCCTGACCCCTTTTAACATCAATTAGCGAGAGTTCTCCCAGAGATCTCCAACTCAATGCTAAGACAAAGCTCTACTCAATGACCAGCAAGCTCTGGTGCTGGACACCCCATGCCTAACAACTAGCAAGACAGGAACACACCCCCACCCATTAGCAGAGAGGCTGCCTAAAAATATAATAATCTCAGAGACACCTCAAAACACACACCAGATGTGGTATTGTCCGCTAGAAAGACAAGACCCAGCCTCATCCATCAGAACACAGGCACCAGTCCCCTACACAAGGAAGCCTACACAAGCCACTGAATAAATCTTACCCACTGGGGGCAGACACTAAAAACAATGGGAACTACAAACCTGCAAGCTGTGAAAAGGAAACCCCAAACACAGTAAATTAAGCAAAATGAGAAGACAGAGAAATACACAGCAAATGAAGCAGCAAAGTAAAAACCCACAAGGCCAAACAAATGAAGAGGAAATAGGCAGTTAACCTGAAAAATAATTCAGATAAATGATAGTAAAGATGATCCAAATTCATGGAAATAGAATGGAGAAAATAAAAGACATATTTAACAAAGAACTAGAAGAACTAAAGAGCAAAGAAACAATGATAAACTACACAATAAATGAAATTTAAAAATCTCTAGAAGGAATTGATGGCAGAATAACTGAGGCAGAAGAATGGATAAGTGGCCTGGAAGATAAAATAGTGGAAATGACTACCACAGGTCAGAATAAAGAAAAAAGAATGAAAAGAATTGAGGATAGTCTCAGAGACCTTTGGGAGAACATTAAATGCACCAACATTTGAATTATAGGGGTCCCAGAAAAAGAAGAGAAAAAGGGACTGAGAAAATAGTTGAAGAGACTAGAGTTGAAAACTTTCCTAATATGAGAAAGGAAAGAGCCCTACAAGTCCAGTAGGCACAGAGAACCCCTTACAGGATAAATAAAAGGAGAAACACGCCAAGACACCTATTAATCAAACTATCAAAACTTAAAAACAAAGAAAAACATATTAAAAACATCAAGGGAATAGCAACAAATAACAAACAAGGGAATCCTCATAAGCTTAACAGCTGGCCTTTCAGCAGAAACTCTGCAAGCCAGAAGGGAGTGGCAGGACATATTTAAATTGATGAAAGGGAAAAAGACTACAACCAAAATTACTCTACTCAGCAAGGATCTCATTCACATTCAATGGAGAAATTAAAATCTTTACAGACAAGAAAAAGCTAAGAGAATTCAGCACCACCAAACCAGCTTTACAATAAATTCTAAGGGAACTTCTCTAGGCAGGAACCACAAGAAGGGGAAAAGACCTACAAAAACAAACCCAAAACAATTAGAAAATTGTAATAGGAACATACATATCAATCATTACCTTAAATATAAATGGATTAAATGCTCTAACCAAAAGACATATGCTGGCTGAATGGATATAAAAACAAGACCTGAATTTATGCTGTCTACAAAAGACCCACTTCAGACCTAGGGACACATACAGACTGAAAGTGAGGGGATGGAAAAAGATATTCCATGCAAATGGAAATCAAAAGAAAGCTGGATTAGCAATTCTCATATCAGACAAAATAGACTTTAAAATAAAGACTATTACAAGAGACAAAGGAGGACACTACAGAATGATCAAAGGATCAATCCAAGAAGAAGATAAAACAATTGTAAATATTTATGCACCCAACGTAGGAGCACCTCAATACATAAGGCAAATGCTAACCACAATAAAAGGGGAAATTGACAGTAACACAGTAATAGTTGGGGATTTTAACACCCCACTTTCAGCAATGGACAGATCATCCAGAATGAAAATACATAAGGAAACACAAGCTTTAAATGATACATTAAACAAGATGGTCTTAATTGATATTTATAGGATACTCCATCCAAACAACAGAATACACTTTCTTCTCAAGTGCTTATGGAACACTCTCCAGAACAAACAATATCTTGGGTCACAAATCTAGCCTTGGTAAATTTAAGAAAATTGAAATTGTATCAAGTATCTTTTCTGACCACAATACTACGAGACTAGATATCAATTCCAGGAAAAAAAAATAAACTGTAAAGAATACAAAGACATGGAAGTTAAACAATACTAAATAACCAAGAGATCACTGAAGAAATCAAAGAAGAAGTAAAAAATATACCCAGAAACAAATGACAATGAAAACACAAGAACCCAAAACCTGTGGGATGCAGCAAAAGCAGTTCTAAGGGGGAAGTTTATAGAAATAAAATCCTACCTCAAGAAAGAAGAAACATCTCAAATAAACATCCAAACCATACACCTAAAGCAATTAGAGAATGAAGAACAAAAAAACTCAAAGTTAGCAGAAGGAAAGAAATCATAAAGTTCAGATCAGAAATGAATGAATAAGAAATGAATGAAATTATAGCAAATATCAATGAAACTAAAAGCTGGTTCTTTGAGAAGATAAACAAAACTGATAAACCATTAGCCAGGCTCATCAAAAATAAAAGAAGAAGACTCCAATCAACAGATTTAGAAATGAAAAAGGAGAAGTAACAACTGACACTGCAGAAATACAATGGATCATGAGAAATTACTACAAGCAACTATATGCCAAAAAAATGGACAACCTGGAAGAAATGGACACATTCTTAGAAAAGCACAACCTTCCAAGACTGAACGAGGAAGAAATACAAAATATAAACAGACCAATCACAAGCACTGAAATTGAAACTGTGATTAAATATATTACAACAAACAAAAGCCCAGGACTAGATGGCTTCACAGGTGAATTCTACCAAACATTTTGATACAAAACCAGACAAAGATGTCACAGAAAAAGAAAAGTACAGGCCAATATCACTGATGAACATAGATGCAAAAATCCTCAACAAAATACTAGCAAACAGAATCCAAGAGCACATTAAAAGGATTATATACCATGATCAAGTGGGGTTTATCCCAGAAATGTAAGGATTCTTCAATATACACAAATCAATTAATGTGATACACCATATTAACCAACTGAAAGATTAAAAACCATATGATAATTTCAAAAGAGGAAGAAAAAGTTTTTGACAAAATTCAACACCAATTTATGATACATATCTGCCAGAAAGTAGGAATAGAGGGTACTTACCTCAACATAATAAAAACCATATATGAAAAACCCACAGCCAACATCATTCTCAGTGGTGAGAAAACTGAAAGTATTTCAACTAGGATCAGGAACAAGACAAGGTTACCCACTCTCACTACTATTATTGAACATAGTTTTGGCAATTTTAGCCACAGTAATCAGAGAAGAAAAAGAAATAAAAGGAATCCAAATTGGAAAAAAAAAGGTAAAACTGTCACTGTATGCAGATGATATGATAGTATACAGAGAAAATACTAAAGATGACACCAGAAAACTACTGGAGCTAATCAATAAATTAAAATTAAGGAAACACTCCCATTTACCATTGCAACAAAAAGAATAAAATACCTAGGAATAAACCTATATAAGGAGACAAAAGACCTGTATGTAGAAAGCTATAGGACACGGATGAAAGAAATTAAAGATGATACAAACAAATGGATACATTTACCATATTCTTGGATTGGAACAATCAACATTGTGAAAATGACTATATTACCCAAAGCAATCTACAGATAAAATATAATCCCTACCAAACTACCAATGGCATTTTTCACAGAACTAGAACAAAAAATTTCAAAATTTGTATGGAAACACAAAAGACTCCAAATCATCAAAGCAATCTTGAGAAAGAGAAAAGGAAGCTGGACGAATCAGGCTTCCAGACTTCAGACTGTGCTACAAAGCTACAGTAATCAAGACAGTATGGTTCTAGCACAAAAACAGAAATATAGATAAATGGAACAGGATAGAAAGACCAGAGATAAACCCATGCACATATGGTCACTTTATCTTTGATAAAGGAGACAAGAATAAACAATGGAGAAAAGAAGCCTATTCAGTAAGTTGTTCTGGGCAAACTGGACAGCTACATGTAAAAGAATGAAATTAGAAAACTCCCTAACACCATACACAAAAAGGAACTCAAAATGGATTAAAGACCAAAATGTAAGGTCAGACACTATAAACTCTTAGAGGAAACCATAGACAGAACACTCTTTCACATAAATCATAGGAAAATCCTTTTTGACTCATGTTCTAGAGAAATGGAAATAAAAACAAAAATAAATAAATGAGGCCTAATATAACTTAAAAGCTTTTCCACAGCAAAGGAAACCACAAACAAGATGAAAAGACAACCCTCAGAATGGGAGAAAATATTTGCAAATGAAGCTACTGATAAAGGATTAATTTCCAAAATATACAAGAAGTTCATGCAGCTTTATATCAGAAAAACAGACAACCCAATCCAAAAATGGGCAGAAGACCTAAATAGACATTTCTCCAAAGAAGGTATACAGATTGCCAACAAATACATGAAAGAATGCTTAACATCACTAATTATTAGAGAAATGCAAATCAAAACTACAATGACGTATCACCTCAAACCAGTTAGAATGGGCATCATGAGAAAATCTACAGACAACAAATGCTGGAGAGGATGTGGAGAAAAGGGAACCTTCTTGCACTGTTGGTGGAAATGTAAATTGATACAGCCACTATGGAGAACAGTATGGAGGTTCCTTAAAAAACTAAAATAGAACTACCATACAACCCAGCAATCCCACTATTGGGCATATACCCTGAGAAAACCATGATTTGAAAATAATTATGTACCCCAATGTTCATTGCAGCACTATTTACAAGAGCCAGGACATGGAAGCAACCTAAGTGTCCATCGACAGATGAATGGATAAAGAAGATGTGGCAGACATATACAATGGAATATTACTGAGCCATAAAAAGAAACAAAATTGACTTATTTGTAGTGAGGTGCATGGACCTAGAGTCTGTCATACAGAGTGAAGTAAGTCAGAAAGAGAAAAACAAATACTGTATGCTAATACATATATATGGGGGAAAAAAATGGTTATGAAGAACCTAAGGGCAGGACAGGCATAAAGATGTAGATGTAGAGACTGGACTTGAGGACATGGGGAGGGGGAAGTGTAAGCTGGGACGAAGTTAGAGAGTGGCACGGACATATATACACTACCAAATATAAAAATAGATAGCTAGTGGGAAGCAGCTGCATAGGACAGGGAAATCAGCTCAGTACTTTGTGATCACCTAGAGGGGTGGGATAAGGACAGTGGGAGGGAGACACAAGAAGGAGGGGGCATGGGCATATATGTATACGTATAGCTGATTCACTTTGTTATAGAGCAGTAACTAACCCCACGTTTTAAAGCAATTATACTCCAATAAAGATGTTAAAAAAATATAAATCAATCTAAGTCTTGTTAGTTTAGTAGTGATTTTGTATGTAAAATGCAGAGGACATTTCAGTAGGGGAAAGAAGCTAAAGAAAGACAAAAGGCAATAATAGCAAGATGGGATATTTGGGTATTGGTTAGAAATGGCAATCCCTCCTTTTCAAGTTTTCAAATTCAACATAATCTACTTCATGTGTACTGAGAATATAAGACAGGGTTTAAGTATATGGGATTTTGATAAAATTGTCTGGGTTGAAATCCATCTTAACGAACCCCTAACTGTTGTATATATTTGAGCAAGTTATTTAACTTCTCTGTCCCACAGTTCCTTAGATGTAAATGTCACCAATGCTAATATTTATATCACAATTTATTGTGAAGATTAATTCAGTTAATATATGTAAATCATTTGAGATAATGCCTGGCACAAAGTAAATGCTATATGTGTGATGCTGTTGTTATTAGTATATTGTTACTATTGTTCTGATAGAGAAACTATACACATAGACATCTGCAAGTCAAATTCATAAACATACATTATTATGGGGAAATATTCAGAAAATAAATATGAGTTAAAGTTATAAATAAGCTTCTCCACACATATAAAACATTAAAAGCTAAAACCTGAGCTTATACAATAAAACAATTTGTGTTTTACTAATTAATTGAACAAAAATTTATTTCCTTTCTCAGCAGCTTTGTTCTATTTGCAACATTTATACCCCTATCAGTGTCTGAATGAGTATTGTGTGGTTAGTGCTGTGGTACTTTGTTTGTTCCCTTAACAGAGTTCTACAAGAAACGAAGGTTCTTCTCAGTTCTATGAAGATGTGTGAAAACAAATTCCATTAATATATAATTATTTTTAAATAAAATTTAAAGTTTTTAGCATTTGTAGTGTTATCAAAATTATTTTTGGCAATTTTATTTTATAACAGTTCTTTGTGTATTAAATGGATCACATAGAAACCTACTTATTTTAGTAGGTGTTTTATAAGTTAGAACTAATTATAGTAGATGAAGAATTAGATTGGATGCTCCCTAGATGGCAGAATGTAGGGACACAATTTTGTAGTATTTTTAATATATAGCTTTCAACAGTAAGTTATGGGCAGATTAGTATATGCCTTTCATTATAATCATATTTTTCTTATACATTACTCAAATTTTTAGTTTAAAAAAATTATTTTTTGAATCCTTGTTGGTATGTAATTCACATACCATACAATTCACTCATTAAAGTATTTTTTAATACGTTTAATTCAATGATTTTTAGTATTTTCACAGAATTATGCAACTATTGCCACAATTTTAGAACATTTCATAACTCTGAAAATAACTCTATGTCCATTAACAATCATGCCTCATTTCCCTCAAAGAAAAAGATTTTCAAATATTTAATTTGTGTTGTTCACTGAGTGTTTTGACAAAGAATTATGTTGGTTCGATCCACACCCCTGAACTCTCATCTCTTCTCATTGCTAGCTCATGAAAGTAAAATAATTATTCCAGTTTTTCTCCTTTTTCTTTTCTTATTTCATTTCTCTCTTAGGGAAAAGTATCAATCATGAGGCAAAATCACATGTAAGAAAGCAGATGCAAAAAGCATGGTGATTTTAAAGGATCAGCAAGAAAACATGAAAGGTAATATTGGCTAGTACAAAAAGAAGTGTGACTTATTAAAAGACTGGTGAACAAAGACCAAAAGATTAAAAAGAAAAAACAAAGAGAGTATAAGGGTACAAGGTGAAAGCAGTGAGTATCGTGTCATGGTGGAAAACATACTACAATCTTATTGAAAGTGAAAAATGTGATTACTAATTTTCTGAAAGATCAGACATTCCCACAACAAAGAATAATTAATAAATACATCAACAACAGTATAAACTTCCCATGATATATCCATACATTCCTTTCTAGGTAATTTTTTGGCAAACGCTTACCCACTCCTATACATGATGCAAATTTGTAACAAATTCATCTCTTTTTTTTGTAATTTATTTTTATAATGGGGTATAGCTGATTTTCTTTTCTTTTAATTTAATTTATTTTTTTTATACAGCAGGTTCTTATTAGTCATCCATTTTATACACATCAGTGAATACATGTCAATCCCAATCTCCCAATTCATCACACCACCACTCCCACAACAAATTCATCTTGAGCCACTTATTTCCTTCAACATCTTGTTCTTTCTTCCATACAAACATTTGATCACATTATGCCTTGAACATATATTTCTTACATAAACACTTCACCTATTTTATTTATATTTGTCCTCAAATACTATTTGATATTTTGATATTATTTGCTGCAGGAAGGCTCCACATCTTTCATTCCAGAATATGTTAGTCCTGCTACAGGCTCTATTAACCCTGCTACTTTACCTATTGTTAAATTTATCCCATGTTGCCATAATTTCTCACTTAATTATTTGTCATCCTGATAGACGTTTTGATGAAAGAAGTGATTATTTTTGTTCAGGTTTGATATAATTACAGTGCTTACTATTTGGTTAAAGTGAGAATTTTACTAACGGTATGTAACTTTTGGTTGTGTGTAAAAATGCAAGTGTGTTTATTTCTAAGGGATACTGGGTAGATAAACGATGCTTTAATCAAGCTATTGTTTGCTAAAGACTGTTGCTACTTAGGTTAGAAATTGCTCTATGATCTTCTTGCAAATTCTCATTTTATCTCATCTGAGACCTATACTATCTGTTGCTGGTTCAATAACTCCAAAAGCCCACAAAAGGATGTATAGAGAATTTGCATATGAAAGTTGACCAAGTGATCTACAGATATCTAAAGTGTTGTTTTAATCAAATAAACATTTTAAATATTCTAGTAATTATAAGACATGGATTTTGTTAAAGGAAGTATGGAGCATAGTCAATAAATATTTGTTTGGCTTACACAGAAGATCTAGAACAGTGTTAGTTGCTGTAGAGAAATTAAAGGAGTAAAAGTCTTACATCCAAAAATGTTCAATTATTTGATAAAAAGTCTGTATAGTACACTCATGAATGTGTTCTTATTGTGATGATGTGAAATACAAAGGTATAGTATTCAAAAAGAAAATATAGAAAGAGACTCCATATAAGCTTCAAATTATCATATTCAATTAAATTTCAAAAATACTTGACGTGGACTTAACCTCTTTTATTAGCTTTCTATGATAACGACACCTTTTAAAAGTGGATTATCAAACAGCTCATAAAATGAGATTGCAAGATGATCTCAATTTGGTAACCTTAACTCTGTCTCAGGATGAAAATAAAAGAATTCTATTTATTCTCAGTTATTAAAAATTCTTGGTTTAATGAAATAGAGAATTTGAAGTTTTATTGAACATCATAAAACAAAAGTAATTTTATTTCTTTGGTGCTATATTCCAAACATCATTGTGAATGCCATTACTTGAACATTATTATTAGGAAAATAACATTTATCATTTTCACCTTTTAAATATTTAATGGTTTTTAATAACTTGTTTTACATTTACCACTTTATATAAGTTGTTGATGCTCTGTGCAGTTCAACACTGAATAACTTAAATTATTGTCCAACTTAATGGCATTTAGAAAGAAAAAAAATCAAGTGACATAATTATATTACCGAAGGTAGAAAGAGAAAAAACATTATACATAGAAGTACTGATACTTTGATAGCTAGTCACCCAAGCTTTTCAGAAGGGAACATACCTAGATATAAAGTAATCCTACTATTATGCAGTAGGAAGATATAAAAAAGCTAAAAGAAGAAATGAAGTATTCTTGTTGTCTGAGCCCACGATTTTTCATATTACATTTCAAGGACAAGTTTTGAACATAAAACAAGGAAATGTAAATTTAATAATAAATCTCTACATAATTGATTATTTCATATGCCAGGATAGAGATGTTGCTTTTCTGATAACTGTCTTCAAATGGGTAAGGAGACAATTAGGGATTAACTTCCTCATCAGTCTAATCACTAACTAACAGAATAGGTATTTGAAGGGACTGGGTATTTCATTTGAGAACAGAAAGAAATAAGCCTTAATTAAGTTTTAGTAAATTAATTATAGAACTTCCAGGTAAATATAGTACTTTGAAAATAGTCATTGAATCCCTCTCTCCTTCTGAATTCCTGGGACTAAGTTAATATACAAACAGAGAAAATAATCAAGCAACCTATTGTGATATTTATTCACATAGGTTACCTTAAAATCACAGTGTGGTGTAAGGAGCCTGGACCATGCAGTGAGACCAACCTTGATTGGGGTCTGGATTTCTTACTTAATGAAAGTATAACTGTAGTTAGGTTACATAATAAATCTGCTTCTGAACCTCTGCATCAGTAAAATGCAGATATATGACTTGCAGACTAACTCAGGGTTTTAAATGAGTTCGTATATGCATAGTATATAGTACAAGGTCTGACACATAGCAGGCATTTAATAAATGAATTTCCTGTACTAGTATTAAAATAATCCACTGGAATTTGAGTGCTACAAATACATGAATGCAAAAATGACATTTGACTCAAATGTTAGACCATGAATAACAAAATAAGCTAAATAAACATAAAACAGCAAGAAAAATACTCTACACTAAAATGCTGAAACCTCTCAACTGTTTTAGGAAAGAAATAACATCAATGTTACAAAAATACTTCAGAAAATACGTGAGAAGGAAACAACATATCTATCCCAGAATTTTCTATGAGATTGATATAACCCTGACACCAAATCTAACAGATATTATAAGAAGGGAAATCATGAAAAATTTTGAAGAAATATTTCATAAAATTAAGCAAATCAAATCTAGTAACATATAAAAACTAAATATATAATAATTGAATTGGTTTTATCCTAGGAAAATCATTTGGCTTAAATTTTGAAAATTAGTGAATATAATCACTATATCAAATTTTAAACAAAAAAAGTTAAGGTAATATCAATTAATGAAGAAAAGGTATTCAACATCTTTATATCCCATTTCAGATAAAACTCACAGAAAAGCAAAAATAAGAAAGACTTCCTGGACCTAAAACCTATAGCTAGCCAACAACCAAACTATAGCTAGCACAAATTTTAATGGGAAAATACTGGACACTTTCCTCATGAAATCACAAAGAGAGTAAGACTGTCCACTCTCACTATTTCTATTAAATGTTGTCCTAGGAATCTTCGTGAAATAAAAGAATTTTTATAAAAGCACAATTTGAAAAAAGAAGTAAAACTCTTTGTATATGCAGATATTTTTAATACCAAAACTTTACAAAATCTTTATTAAAATAGACAAGAACTAATAAGTGAATTTAGCAACATACAAGATCAAGTATGAAAATCAATTATTTCCATATATTAATTATATAAAATTAGAAATATATCAATTTAAACTAGTTCTAATTTCTTTAATTGGAAAAATTCTTAAAAGGATCATCTTAAGGGAACCTAAAAAATAATGTCAAGAGAAATCAAAGAGGCCTAAATAAATGAAAGCTATACTATTTTCTTTGATGGAAATCTAACTATTGTTAAAATATCAATTCTCACCAAATTGATCAATAAATTCATCATTATTTTAATCAATTTTGGCAGCCTTCTTAAAAAAATAGAAATCATCAAGCTGACTCTAAAATTGATGTTATGTCAGTTAACTAAAAATGTCTTGAGAAAGAACAACGAAGTTGGATGTCATAACTACCCGACTTCAACATGTACTACAAAGATATCATAATCCAAATAGTACAGTATTGGTACAGTAATAGGCAAATACATAAATGGAACAGAATACAATTCACAAATAGACCCATGTTCATATGACAAACTGATTTTATTGGAGCTAAAATAATTCAATGAATAAATGAAAATATTTGAAGCAAATAGTGTCAAAACAAATAAATATTTGTACAGATAAAAAATAAACCTCGGCAACTACCTCATAAGATACAGAAAAAATAATTTAAGATAAATCAGAGGCCTATACATAATGTATAAAAGATATTTTATAAGATTATAAAAATCCTTAGACATTATACAGAAAAAAACATGAGAAAATAGCAATTAAATCGAATTCATCAAAAATTTTAAAATATTATTAGAACAAAACTTTTACTCATAAAAACAGCTTAAGTAAAGTTGTTATACAAACCATTGTAAGAAAATATACATGTAATGAACATTTGACTAAGTTCTTGAATCCAAAACTTATTTTAAAAAATTCCACAACTCCATAATAAAACACAAACAACACATTAAAATGGGCAATATCTTGAAACAAATACTTCATAAAACATATGAAGCGTTAGTAAACATAGCAAGAATTTTTCAATATCATTATTCATCAGGAAAATGCTAATTAAAACAAAAATTAGAAAATACTATCTCATGTTCTCATAAATATGGAACAACTGGAACTGTCATATATTGTTGTTGTGAATGTAAATAGCAATACCATTAGAAGAAAATTTAGGAAATTTTATCATAAAGTTATATAACACTTCTGGTTTTTATCCATGAGAAATTAAAATATACTTCCACAAAACTTGTATAAGAATGCTGATTTCAGCTTTAATAACAGTCAAAAATGAAACAACACAAATATCTGTTAACAGTAAAATTGATAACCAAATTGTATCTCATCCATAAAATGTAATACCACTCAGAAATAAAAAGGAAATGGACTGCAGATTTATGCAACAAATTTGATAAACGATATGGATAGTGCTGAGCAAAAAAATAATCCCATTTATAATATGATACAGAACTAAAGAAACATGACAGAATTTGCCTGGAAAGTAATATGAAAGAGCTATTTAAAAGTGATGTTATATTCTATATCTTACATTGGTATTTAATTGTCAAAACACCAGATTTCATATTAACATTTGTGCTTTTCATTATGTAGAAAAATTGCATGAAAAAATAAACTGTAAATAAATATTGAAATGAAATATGCTAACACATTATTTCACTTATAAATGTTGTATTGATGAATTGATGCTAACTTTCCCACTAAAAAAGTGGGAAAACATCAACTAAATTATAGCTATGTTCAGTTTCTGTTGTTCTTGCATCAGGCACTATAGTAGCAAGAACTATATGAACTGATATTACAAGAAGAGAAAAAAATTTCTAAATTTATTTAAAGGTTGATAAGAAGAGAAAAAGATCATCTTTATTCTCTGTGAAGTAATGATGAAATTAGGGAATACAAATGCACCTGGAAATGTGATTGCAAATTCCTAATGGGGACCCAGACTCTCCTCCCAAAAAAAGGATAAACAGAAGGTATTTTATTTTTTTAGAATAAATATACTTGATTTTCATGTTTTGAGCTATATCATTTATAGCAAACTATTTTTGTTTTTCTATGTTTTTATTTCTCTTTTAAATTAAAACAACTCGATAGAACTAAGGAATGAAAACATCACCAGTGGAAACACAGTGAATGCAGGCAAATGACATAGAACTTATTAATAACTTCTCACCATGTCCCTGTAGCACAAGTCTTCCTGGGGAGCTAAGGCAGAGTACAGCATACTTTGGCCAGTGATTCTCAGCCCTGGTTGCATACTGGATTTACCCAGGAACTTCTAAAAAAAATTCTTATGTTATACCTCACCGCATACCAAGTAATTAGGAATTTCTAACTGTGAGACCACAAATGATTTTAATATTCAGCCAGTGTTGAGAACTACTCTCTTAAACTCTTGTCCTTCTTCATGTTCCCAGGTGCTCAATCTCTCAGCTTTAAACATGCTCTTTCAATATGCATACAATCAAAAGAGGTCAACAATACCTTGAGGAGATAGATAAATGAGTAGTTCAAGTTGAACGACATGCCTGCTGGTCATGCAAATTCTATGAGACCACCGTGTCTTATTTCTCTTATAATATTCCATTGTGGGTGTATACTACATTCTTTGTTTTATTTTTTTAAAATGAGGTACAATAGTATAGACAGTTATATAAGTTTCAGGTGGACAACATTATAATTTGACATCTGTACCCATTACAAAGTGGTCATCCCTAAAGGTCTAATTACCAACCATCACTGTACATTTGACCGCCTTCACCTTTTTCACTCTCCCCTCAATAACTAGCAATCTCTTCACTGTATCTTAGTTTGTTTCTGCTTTTGTTTTGTTTGTTTAGATTCCACATATGAGTGAAGTCACGTATTATTTGTTGTTCTCTGTCAGATTTATTTCCCTTAGAATAATACCCTCAAAGTCCACCCATGTTGTCACAAATGGCAAGATTTCATTATTTTTATGACTGAGTAGTATTCAAGTATATATATCTATATATCTATATCTATCTATCTCTCTCTCTATATATATAAAGATTTCCAAGTCCTTTCACGTAACTTTAAAAAAATTTGATCCTCACAAAAATCCCATGAGGTAGAAGGGAATTTTTATCATTATTTTATAGTTAAGGAAACTGTGTCTAAGCATTTCCGCAACAGGCTTAGAGCCCTACAATTGATAACAAAAAAGCAAGGACTTGAACCTGCCCTCCTCTAGTTCTGTCAGTCTATCACACTTTCCATAATAGCTCACAGTTCTGTGAGTACTTGCTGATAACATTTGAAAGAGACATTTAGAGCAATTCATATCAGTATCCTATTGCTAGTCTGTAAGAATCCAAACAAATATCTACCTTTATTGCTACTTACCTAGTATAAATTTACTGTGGTGTCTTTTCCTTCTTGTGATTATGCATTATTTTCTCCTAGGAATTGAAACACTTTGCAGACATCATCCAATTAAACCTCACAAATTTTCCTTTGAGGTGATATGAAGTAACAATCATTTTTCTCTTCTATATTTATATTTTTATTAAGAGCTATAGAAGGCCTAGTGAACTAATAGTTTATAATTAGCCTTCTTGAATTTAAAAGGGAAAAAATTCTCATACCACTAGGGCAACCTCCATTAAATTTATATAATAGCAATAGAAAGGGAGAAGATTGGAAATGACATAACAATACAAAAGATGAGTTTGGGCTTCTACTGTAAGCTCTAACATGTGGAGAAAATTTCACTGTTATTGATGGCTATCATAGAAGGCTTATACTTTTTATACCATATTTTTCTTTTAATGCAGATTTACAAATACAAAAAACTTACAGGCAGTTTCTTCAAGTGTAGTGGGTACTATGGAATGTTCTGACACTTGAAAAATTGTAGCATGATTTTTCTAATACTACAAATAAAGCATTATTTTATAACATTTCATATTGAACCATCCTATGTCCTATTTTATAAATATGAAATGACCGCATACTTATTTTGGGAATATTATGATAAAAAAAGAACTAGTTATTTAACTACCAAACTTTTAAATATTCAGTTTAGCATTTGATATCTTGACTATGTCTCTATATTTTTTGGTTTGCTTGTTGTTTTTTGTCCTAAAGCAGATACTATTCCCAGAAATCTATACTACCACCACTTCATCACCTTCTCTACTCTTCCCTTTTCTAATCTATCCTCTATTCTCTGTTAACTAATGATGTAAATTTTCTTCAAGGACATTTTATATGTTAAATCTGAATGTATCTGTCAATATATAAGATTTCAAGCTATTAACTGTATATTGGAATACTTAATCATGAACTTATAGGAAATTATTTTGTTGCAAACAAATAAGATTCAACTCATCATTTATGAGAGTATTATCCTTCTTCAGTTTTTCCACTTTGACAATCCACAGTATCTTGGGATTTGTCTCTACTTAATAGCAGAGTAAATCCAAAACCATAAGTTTAAAGTACCAGGCCCACTTCAGACCTGAAAAAACAAGGAAGAGTACAGTTCCTGAAACCTGGACAAAATAGGTGTTTGAAGAGGGCTGTGAAATTCTGTACCTAGATGCAACAAACCTGTGATAAACTACCAGGGATGGAAACAGAGTTAATGTCCCATCCCCTTTCCTCCCCACCAAACCGACCCCTGCTGTTGCCTTGCATTGATAAGTTCCAGCAAAATCATATGGTAAACAAGCTTATCGATATATCCCAAGTGAGTCATTCCTCAGGGGGATATAGCATGATGTGGAAAGGTGGAGTGCTAATATGGAGTAGCAAACAAGAAATATACAAGGGATTTTAATGTATCTTTATTATGTCTTCTGCTGTCATGCCTGAGCTACTACATATGAAACACATCTTATCTTTTGATTTACTTTTCTATTATTTCTCTTTTATGCTTCTTATGGCTTCATAGTGATTTTTTTTAATATGTGGATATAAGTAGGTTTTATAATCTATGAAATACTTTAACAAGATGTAAAGAGAGTGTCACAAATTAATGAGGCAGGTAAGATAAGAACTACATTTTGCAGGGTGTTATTAAAGCTACTTTGTATAAATAATTTCAGAACCTCAAGTTGAGAATTTTTTCACTGGCTTTCAAAGATTTGAATAATCTAGACCACAACTGATAAGACTTTGCTCTAGTCATATGATCTTCCTATCCTTCAGGGTATACACCATTATCTTTTTTTTTGACTTAACTCCATGGAGCATTTCTTCTTCCTCTAGATTTGAATTCTGTTTTGTTTTGCTCTGTTCTTGAGATTGATTTCCTCTAGAATAAATATCTTGAGTCTCTCAGACTATTGATCCTTTATTCTTCTGAATCTTTATTTACAGCTGTATTATTTTACTCCCCCTGTACCAGATAATTTCTACCTCTGCCAGCCATGGTGTCTAAACAATTAGAAATGACATTTCAGTCAACTCAGATACTGTAATAGATTTCTCATTTATTTTCAATTCTCACAATAATAATTGAGGCATTGTACATTGTCTGTTTGTTATTTGTCTTTGACTCTGATCTCTATATCTTCCTTTACATGTTTCCCTAGTCATCGCCTGAGTCTAGAAACATGAAAACTACATTTCTCATACTTTCTTGCCAGTTAATGGGAGTCACTGAAGAAAGATTTGGAGGTGAGAGAAAGAGAGAAAGAATTATGCTTTTATTTTCTGGTTCTGTTGATATGTCCTGTAACAGCAACAGCAGCTTCCTGCTTGGGTAGTGTGCTATCAATAGAGCAGCTGAAGGACCTCCCAGAAGACTCAGCCAATAGCAGAGTTCCCATGGACTCAGTTCAAACAGTGGCAGGAACAACAGTGAGCACAGGAATCTCTGAGCAGAGTACCCATTGGCTGGCTTATGCAGTAACAATATCAGTAAAAGCTTTGGGCAATTTGAGAAAAGAAGGCCTGATCAGTATAGTGAATTGGAGACTTCTGGCTCCTGCAAAGCTTTAACAGTGGGATTCCAACAGCCACAACATCCATAGATGCTCCAGAACCCTATGTGGCAGGAATCCTTCATTGTGGCCAGCATTCCTATTACTTTTCCTTCCCTGAGGGAAGGTAGTTTTCCCTACAGCTTTTCATCCTTACTTTTTACACTTACATCTTTTCCAAATCTTTTATACCTAATTTTATACATTAAGATCTTTCTATATGCTTAGAATGATATCTGCTTTCCTCATGGTATATTGACAAATATATCTTTCTTTAATTCTCCCTTTATTTGACTATTTTAACTGTATTTAAAATAAATTTTCATTACATAATGTTTGTTATATAATTTTAACAGAATTTAGTCTCTCTAGCATTATCTTCCCTAAAGAACTTGAAACAACTGTCTTCTCTTTGCTAACATTTGATCAAAGCACCTTTTTATTTTCTCTCATCTGTGAATTCAACAATTTCCCTACTTATCCTGGCCTCTTGCAAATAATTTATAATGTATTTTAATGTATTGTTTTATTTTCCATAACTCCCCAAATTAGGAGTTTCTTTCTCTCAAAATTTCTGGGAATAAATTTATATTGAAATTATTGTATCATAATCCTAGATCATTTATCAATGAAGATGTTATTAATTATTAACAGTATTGGTAAATAACAAAAATTAGTCTCTCTTCTTTAATAAGTATTCACACAGGCAAATTTGCAAAATTTCTCTGACTTTCATCCACTGTAATTGTGGCATTCCTCCAATTCAATGTTCTCTGAAATTGTTTTAAATATCCATACACTCTAGCCTGGGTAAAAACTTACTGCAGACTCAAATGCACTTGAGAGTACCAAGGGTAAATATATTTGGAGATGAATTATGTCTAGAAAAAATAATCAGTGTGAATTCTCTCACTCTTATTTTTACTACAGGCTTTGTTAATGTAAGTTTCTCTCACCTGCCACTACCACACTTGTCTCACACATATTATAGGTATTTTAACGTGCTTTATAGAATTTTATTATTCATAGAAAATCACCACATCTATGTTCGAACTCATATGGGACAGAAACAACAGGCTCAGCCAAATCTTCCTTTGTAATTTGTATACATCATAAAAGTTTTATTACAGTTAGAAAACTAAACTTACAGATTTTGAAACATTGGTTTATATCCAAACTCTTCCCTATAAATACTTCTTTCATTTTCTAACCCTCATTGAGTTTCTATGGATTCTATTCAATTTCCTAATTCCTCACAAAATCAATCTTAAGCTCCATCTTATTTTATTGGTGTATTATTTCAAAACCTTTCATGGATAAAATAATAAATTTCTACTCTTAGTAATGTCTGGTATTCTATATCTCAGTCATTTTTCTCCTGCATTATATAACTACAAATGGCACAATTTTGCCACAGTAAAAACTGTTAACTTACAGCTGAATGCACTGCCATCAACATACAGGAAACATTCTGTGATATAATTTATGCAAATAGAAAATCTAAGAGAATATTTCATTGCTTCCCTTCCCCATCCAATGATGTCACTCCTTCTATTTGTTATTGTTATATACAAATGGGCATCTATTACTGTGTGTGTTCTTCTGTTATTTTAGTATAACACTCCTTTGACAGCATAGTTTTTCTAAGACAAGCCACATTTTATGCATATAGTGCAGTACTATACTTTGCCCATAGAATTTTATGTTTCTTTAACATTTAAAAATTTTATATTAACATTTTACTTTCACTAAAGGATTCAGTAGCCTCTAGAGGTTTGCTGAAAGTTAGGCAAAGATGATTTCACTTTATGATGTATATTTTCAATTCAGTTGACAATATAGCTACACAGTGTAGACAATGAGCTTGCTTTATCGGCCACAGGGTAAATGCCTCAAACTTATCTGTAGGTCAGTAGTGTCACCAAATACTGACTTTTCCATTTTACTTTTACAAGAAATAAGGTTAAAAGGAAAATAAAAGCAGTGTGGTGCATATGAAAAAAAACTTTTTCAGAAAATATTTTATCATGTTAATACAAAATATAAAGAGAAAAATAGAATTATATCAAACATATAAAGGTAAAAAATTAATATTTCCAAACAACCCTTGGATGTGAAGTTGTCCTACTATTGAAAATATACTCAAAGACTATGCAAAGATGTTTATTTCAGTAACATAAGGGGTATAATATAACAATTAGAAACAGCTTCTATCTACCATTCATTATTAAATTTTTATTATTTATCCATCTGTATTGATTTTCTTCTTTAATTCTTATATTAGTTACAATAGGTTGATTTCCTGGTATAATACCTTCAAATAGAATTCGATTTTTGTGAATTTTTCAAGTCTTCAAACTCTGGTGGTAGCTTTAACACTACAAAATTATGGGTGTGTTATCTAAAAGAGTGAATCTCTCATTCTTTCTGAATGCTCAGAGACTTAGTTTTTCTCCCAAATACCATCATTCTCTAAGATCTAGACATAAAGGTATTTCTCGGCTTCCTTCAAATAAGCATACAGGTCTTTCCTACCTTAAAAATATTTTTGGTCTTGCATGTTTTTGGAACAAATATTTTAGGTCACTGCAACATAGAGGTCAGACCACCAGGTTTAAACCTAAGTCCTTCTAATACATGCTATCACAGGCAATTTATTATTCTCTCTAAACCTAATATTCTCATCTGTGCAATGGGGATAATAACAGATCTACCTTTGGATTTGTTATTAGAATTGGATTAGGTAATGTATGTAAAGTGTTTATCAGAGTACATTTATTACATATTAGCTCTAAGTAGTCTTAAGTTTATATTACTCTCTGATCCACATAACATTTTACTTTTTCTTATGCATACTCCAAAATTTGATGAATTTTAAGCTCATTGATAATAGTAGTTTATTCTTTATTCAACTTTTTAATTTTCATTATGCCTAAAATTGTTTTATGAGTATTATTTTTATTAAACAAATATAATTACTCTTTACGTGTGCAGTGTACCATAATGAGAACACACTACCAAAAATGTGAGGCTTTAGTTTTATATGTAAACATAATCAACACTTAAATATCTCAGTAGAGAAAAGCTATTTTATGCAACTGGTTATGGATCATTTAAAAAAGTGTAATATTTGGTCTCTTCAGGTTTATCTTGACTACTTCTTTTTAGTGATTTGTATGTAATTTAGCAGAGCTTAAGCAACTAAATTTAGAAATATCACTGTAGAATCAAAGTGTTTTCACTTATTTGGTGATGTGGCTTACATGCTTAATTATCACCTGTAGAAATATATTGATTCTATCTGTGGTTCAACTGAATAAATGTGATATGTGACAGATGTTTTCACGGATTTCATCCTGGTAGAAAATACTTTTTGTTGAGCTCTCTTTAGTAAATATCATAACTAAGTATGCAAACTTTTAAAGTGTTCATTTTGCAAGGGCTCCATTATTTCACTGGGTTCAAATATTTCTGACATCCAGATTTTGAAGTCATTAATTTTATTTCTACCTGATTTTAAGGGCTTATAATTTTATATTCACAACCCAATTGCTTTTGGAGCTTACTCCTTTATAGTGTATGTGTGTGTGTGTATATATCCCGGTAATGTCCAAATTATTGGGATGTGTAATTTATCACACTATGACATATTTCTAGTGCTCTTTCCTGTAGTATTCTTTTCACTATGTCTGGCTGCTCTAATCTATGACACTAAGATAATAAAATATTATTACATGATAAGAAAATGATGGCCAAACTATCCAGGTAGTATGTTTTCATAGACATTTGGAAGATAATGCTTAAATGCAAGTGCTTGGCTACACTGGCCAGTATATTAGGTGCTATGAACAAGATATCTACAGGGAAGGAAGCATACTATAAAGAGAAAAGTCTACTTTGCATATGCCTTCAGCAAGCTCTTCATTTATGTATTGAACTCATATTCATTGAGTGTCTGATATATACCAGTCACTGTTTTAGACACCAGGAAAAAAAGCAATAGGGTGATGAAAATCTCTGCTCTCATCAGACTGAACTTCCAATGGGTAAATGCCAACAATAAAAATAAGCATAATGCCAGGAGTTCCCTGGTGGCCTAGTGGTTGGGATTCTGGGCTTTCACTGCTGTGGCCCAGGTTCAATCCCTGGTCGGAGAACTGAGATCCTGCAAGCCACATCGTGGGTCCAAAAAAAAATAAATAAAATAAGCTTTATGTTTAAAAGTGGTCTGTAAGAAGGGAGTGAGTGATGCTATGGGGGGAAAGTGCAGAGAAAAGGGGATCAGAACAGAGAAAGGAGGCTTAGAGTATTGTCAGGATAGCTTAATTGAGAAGCTGACATTTATGCAGAAGCTTGAAGGAAGTGAAAATGTTAACCACGTGAGACAAGAACATTTCAAGCAAAGGGAACACATTTCTATGCCTGATATGTTTCAAAAACAATAGAGAGGACAGGTTAGTCAAAGGGAATGTTGAAGGACATAAGATCAGAGCACTAAGAAAAAGCAAGTTATTCAGAGCTTTGCTGGCCATTTTAATTTTTTGTTTGTTTTTATTCTCAGGAACATGGGAAGCCATTGGAGATTTCTGAGGAGAGAAATGATAGTCACTGATAGAGATTTTAGAAGGATCCCTCTGACAAATGTGTTGGGTATATATTGTAGGAAAGTAAAAGTGGATGATGGAAAGCTAAATTGTCTTTTGCAATATTCCAAAGGAAAGATTATGGTGCTTGGATGGCTGGTATTGCTGGAGATATTTAAGAAATTACATAATTTGTAATTTATTTTGAAGGTAGGGCTAAGAGAAAGTCTTAATTGATTGAAGAAGAGATGTGAATTGAAGATGAAAAGTCAGGAGGATGCCAAGCCTTTTGGTCTAGGAACTGTAAGGTGGGAGTTGCAATCAGCTGTAACTGGGAATTCTACAGGTGGAGCACATTGGGGGAGTAGTTGAAAAAATTCAGGTTAGTGCTGCAAATATAAATTTTGGAAGTTTGTGGCATTCAGCTGGCATTTGCAGTTGACAATATCACAAAGAGAATGGAAATAAATAATAAAGGCAAGAGATCCAAGTAGTGAGCTCTTGGAATTTCATCAAGAGGTAAAGAAAAAGAGGAGGATCCAGTAAAGCTAAAACTACCCTGAAGAGTTCCAGATTTAAAGGGATTGAGTGGGATTTACTTATCTATAGTCCCTATCTCTAAATTATTCATAACCAATAGTTGAGTCCAATCAATATAGACATTCTTAAGGCTTAATGTGTATGTATATCAGCACATTTTATTTCAGCAAATTCATGTTCAGATAAAATGATAGTAATTATCAAATATCTGTTTCATAAGATTAATATTATTGCTTTCTTGGGGAAAGGAAGAGAGTGAGCACTGAACAAAAAGGTTGTTTCTAAGTACTATAGTAAAATATGAGAGCAGAAATTGATAAAGAAAATTACTTGCAGGTTCTCTATTTTCTGTCATCTCAAGAACAAGTAACAGACCTTCTGTACCAACATGAGCTTTTTGAGTCCTCTTTAGAAAATTTTTAATTGGCACAAGGTGGTTACTTTCAGTTATAACTTACATCTTCAAGGTTGTCTTTTCTTTGACCTCACCAGTCTTTCAGAGGATACTCATCACTAACTTTCATCTAATTATTTAGTTTGGGAAACTGAATATTGACTTAGGGAGAGAAATAGTTTTAAACTAAGGATGGATGCCCAAAGGCAGCATCATTATGAAATCCAGCTTTTAATTTTTCTCTCAAAAATTTTTTTTTCTCAGCTTGAAGACACATTTTGTCCACTTTTTCTCATATTTTATTTGCATTTAGTCACCAAATCCTAATGTGTCTATCTATAAAATATTTTTCAAACCTGTTCAGACATTTACATTTTAATCAAATCATCTTAAAATTTACTAAAGATCATTTTTCAAAATTTGTGTATCTCTAATTGTCTTTGCGCTCTTTGAAATTGGGGACTTTCTTTTCTTTTGATTTTATTTATTAATTTTTATTGGAGTATAGTTGATTTATAATGTGTTAGTTGCTGCTGTACAACAAAGTGAATCAGTTATACATATACATATATCCACTCTTTTTTAGATTCTGTTCCCATATAGGTCATTACAGAATATTGAGTAGAGTTCCCTGTGCTATACAGTAGGTTCTTATTAGTTACTTATTTTATATATAGTAGTGTGTGTATGTCAATACCAATCTCCCAATTTATTCCTTTCCCCCTTTCCCCCTTGGTAACCATAAGTTTGTTTTCTACATCTGTGACTCTATTTCTGTTTTGTAAATAGGTTCCTTTGTACCATTTTTTTAGATTCCACATATAAATGATATAATATGATATTTGTCTTTCTCTTTGTGACCTACTTCACTCAGTATGACAATCTCTAGGTCCATCCATGTCAGTGCAAGTGACATTATTTCCTTCCTCTTTATGGCTGAGTAATATTCCATTGTATATATATATATATATATATATATACCACATCTTCTTTATCCATTCTTCTGTTGATGGACATTTAGGTTGCTTCCATGTCCCAACTATTGTAAGTAGTGATGCAATAAACACCGAAGTACATGTATCTTTTTGAATTACGGCTTTCTCCAGATATATGCCCAAGAGTGGGATTGCTGGATCATATGGTAGTTTTTTTAAGGAATCTCCATACTGTTCTCCAAAGGGACTGTACCAATTTACATTCCTACCAACAGTGTAGGAGGGTTCCATTTTCTCCACACCTTCTCCAGTATTTATTGTTTGTAGATTTTTTGATGATGGCCATTCTGACTGATGTGAGGTGAAACCTCATTGTAGTTTTGATTTGCATTTCTCTGATAATTAGTGATGTTGAGGATCTTTTCATGTGCCTCTTGGCCATCTGTATGTATTCTTTGGAGAAATGTCTATTTAAATCTTCTGCCCATTTTTTGATTGAGTTGCTGTTTCTGATTGTTCTTTGTGATGCAACTTCCAGTGAATGTCTTCGCATCTAGTAGATGTTTAGGGAAATTTTTGTTTAATGAATTATCGTTCTGACCCTTACCATCAAAAGCGGGATTGTTGAGATATCTCTCTAACATGCTGTCCAATCATGTGTTTTACTAGAATTGTCTTAAGCTCCACCACACATTCTACTGGCTCACTTTTCACACCAGAGATTGAGCCACAGACAGATTTTTTTTTTTTTTTTCTGTACACGGGCCTCTCACTGTTGTGGTTTCTCCCGTTGTGGAGCACAGGCTCCAGACGCGCAGGCTCAGCGGCCATGGCTCACGGGCCCAGCTGCTCTGTGGCATGTGGGATCCTCCTGGACCAGGGCACGAACCCGTGTCCACTGCATTGGCAGCCGGACTCTCAACCACTGTGCCACCAGGGAAGCCCCCACAGACAGCTTTTAAAAGGTACAACCTGACAAAATTTCTCATCAGTTAAAGGCACTTGTCTCATATTCCTCACTAGTGCTTCTCTGAGTCATTGTGTGGGATGTCACTAAGAACTAACTTCATGGCACTCATCCAAATGCATCTTAGAAGCATGGAAAATGTGTCATGGCTCAGTGATCACACAATGATGAAACAGGTGAATGTATGTTCCCACCTTCTGTTGCTCAGATAGGAAGTACTAAAACAAATTATGCATATTACTTCGTAAGATTTTGGTGGAATCTGGCTCAGTGACCCTTTGTGGTGATCAAATTTGGGAGTATAAACTTGCATCATTTTTCCTTCTTCCTTGTCTTTCTCTCTCCAGACTTCACTTATGCTCCATGGGATCACGTCACAAAATGAACTAGGGGATTTATGCAGTCTCTTGTTAGAGGGTTTCCTTTCTGAGGGGAATATAAACTAAGACATGTGAGCTCTACTTGTATACACATGGTCCATTGTATTTGTACTGCCGGATCACACTTCAGAAAATGCAACATTCACTAGGTCTTTTTTCAGCCTAGAAAATGGTTGGGCTCTCCTCCTCCATCAGAATTGATACCATGCCTTCATGTGTACACAGGTATTAAAACAAATTTTAATATGTATGACTAGTTATGTCAAGCTTGCAAATGTTATTTAAGTATTTTTAAATTAAGGTTAGATTTTCTCTCTAAGGTGATAATTTCCTTAAATGCAAGAAACTAATTCATTGATTAAAAAATATCTTTGTCTTAGTGCTTAGCAAAGTGCTGTCATATATTAGACACCAAATAGTTCTTGATGTGCTGAATTAAATGTCAACCTTTGGAAGACTCCTACAAATTTCTAAATCATACTGAAAACCTGTTGTTTTGTGAAAAACAGCCTTGAAAAAAGATAATAACATTGTAAATGCCACCTCATAACTCCAGGACATTTTAAGCTCTTTCATTTGAACTTACATTTATTCTCATAGGTACATAATAATTAGAAGCATCACGTCAAATATAGGAGATTGCAATAGAAATGTCATTGTTTTTGGAGCCATATGATGTGCATTTACATTTTGTTTGTGATTTGCTGAATCATCTCTTTTAAATCCTCATTTCTCCATTCCTGTAATGGGGAATTAAAAACTGTCTTTTCTACTAGACAGGGTTCTATTAATTTCAAAGGCAAAAATGTTTGTAAAATAATTCTGTGATCTGTAAATATGTAAATTGTACATAAAAGATTTCCTCAAGATTTATGTTTGAGAATTTGTTTACTATTAGTTAACAATTAATCTTTAAGATGCCTGACCATCTCTAGGTATTGCACAAAAAAAGAAAGAAACACAATTTTTAAAATTATCTTTTCTCTATTTAAAAATCAAAAGGTCCACTATCAAAACTTTTGAATTTAACACATGGACACTGCAGGAAACAAAATAACTTCAACTTATTTTTAATATAAATATTTTAATTCAAGAATGTATTCCCATAATAACTGAAAAATAGAAAAATAAATAACAAATTAAAAAAAATTATATTTGGATATGATGCTGCCAGAATTAGTTGGATATAGTTTACAAACCATACAGAGCCTGTGAGCACAAATAATTGTAATATTTGTAAAGAGGAAAAAATAAATTCAACAAAAAATTGTACATGGATATTTTTATATTAATTTTTAAACTGTCTTAATTTCTCTTTGGGAGCACGTAGTATACAAATATGTAATAATAATAATAGCAGTATGACAATAATTAGTTGTTTGCTGTTGGATTTTTATGGAGTTTAATTTAACATTATATATTTTCTTGCCTTAAATTCATTGTGTTAGTTGTCATTATTGTTTTTCCTTTTTATAACTCATAGCTCTATTTTTATAACTCATAGCTCTATTTTTAAATACCAATGAAAGGAGAAATGAACCTTTTCCAACAGAATAAACTAAGTTCTGAGATTTCATGTTAACCACAAACTCATTTGATACTTTGTACATTTTTGATATTTCTTCAATGGGGACCTGGGACATGAGTGAGTCAGTGGACAAAAGAAATATTGAGCAAGCCTGAGCTGCCTGCCTGACCATAGGGAGATAACTGCAGTTAATGAATATGTTTAATCATGAGACAGAAGGTAATGAAATCTACTAAAGAATAAACAAAACAATAAGCTTTTTCTCAATTGAATCTTCTAAAATATTGATTTATTCAGTCCTTCTTTCAGTCAGACTCAAATATAAGACAATAAAAAAAATCCATCATGTCTCATGAAATGGAAATGTCCAAATCACTAAAGTACTTGAAGAAAATGCTCCAAAAATAGATAGAAAGGAAAACTGTGCAACTAAAAATATCAGGGTGTTTGCAAACAAGGCTATCTTCACATTCCAGGCACCGTAGTTCAGTAAAGTTTGAAATAAACTTATACACATTTTAAAAAGTTAAAAAGTGAAGAGTATAAATGTCCTCAAACATGGAAACATGATAAAATGTGAAAATTCTGGATATATGCATGTGCATAAATCTTCACAGCAAGAAATGCCATCTTTTACATTGTAAAATTTGCTAAAAAGCCAATTACAACAATGTGGCAGAGAAGTTAGTTTTAGATTCTCTGTCAGTTGGAAATATGATGTTTTAAAAGGAAATTGTTAAGTAGAATGGGCTGAAACACAGAATTTTTCAGTCAAAGGAAAATAGAAAAACCTAAAATCCTTAAAAAATATGAACTTTTTATTCCCATCTTTACTACTGAAACACCTCAGTGCTTTAAATTATGTTACAAAAAGGTGATACAAAACAGATTTCTTCCTTTTGTATATCACAGATTCTGTGATGAGAATATGACCTGGTTATTCAACAATCCATATTCAAAATATTTTTTTTTAACTACAACTGTTCAACAAATATATAGTGTGTGCCTATGATATTCTTAGTACTGGTTTGGTCCCTAGTTGTCATATGAGCAAAACAGAAATGATCACTGTGCTAACAGTACTTATAGTCCAATGGAGAGATAGTCATTAATTGAACACTCAGACAAAAAATTTAATACAGGAAAGTACCACGGGAGGATTTAATACAGGAAAGAATCAGGACTATCTGACGCCAAAGCCTAGGCCTGTAACTGGTATGTCTTTGAATCCTGGAACTATACTCCAGGGTCTGAATTTCAATTCGATTAAGATTTCTGAACTGATTCACTCACTTAAAGGAAGTGCCTTGATTAGAAACAAGTCTTTTTTTTTTTTTTTCATTCTGATATACTAACTTCTTATTGCTAGGCTTTATAGGCTCCTATATATCTATTTAAGATAAGATTAGATGATATTTTGTTATTTTGTTTTTAATACCTAGGTGTATGGACAATGATCAAAACATATTCTCTTAACAAAGAAGGTATTTCATCAGATATCTTGACATTTCAAGGAATAAATACAGAAAGAAAATGAATTGGATGATTTATAGAATGCTTACAGTTGTACTGGTCTATAAGAATTTGTGTATATATATAAATAAATAAATATGTACATATATATATTTTTACAAAGTATAGCAGCAGTCCCCAACCTTTTTGGCACCAGAGACTGGTTTCATGGAAAACAATTTTTCCATGGACTGGGGAGGTGGGGGGATGGTTCAGGTGGTAATGCAAGTGATAGGGAGTGAGGGGGAGCAGCAGATGCAGCTTTGTTCGCTAACAGGTCACAAGACCTGTAAGGTTGGGGGCCCCTGAAGTATAGCTTCGTTTTTTTTAAGGAAAATATCCCAGAGATACGTATTTATTAGGCACTATAATTTTTTAAATCTTCATTTTTACTCTAGTATATTTTTGTGATTGAATAAAATATTAAAGTAGAGGGATTTTGAAATTTGTCCTGAGTCCAAAACAATTTTGAGTAAATATTTTATAAAACATGGACTCTACTAGAGAAGAACTCAGCATTGACAGTGACATGTACAAAATAGTTTAACATCAGAAAATACACATTTGGAAGTTTGAAAAATTAAAATACAGATATATCATTAAGTAAAGTGCATGGAATGTGCATAGTACATTTTGTTTCCTTCCTTGAATGATTAGTCTCTGTATTTCTGTGAATGGTTTTTGTTTCTGTTTCATTTTAGTTTAAATAAATTGAATTTTAAAAACCTACGGTTAAGCAAAAATGGCCTCTGGGCTAAATTAAACCCCAAGTGACAAGGTTCTTACCAGGTTCTCAGCCCATGTGTGGCCCAGGGAAAAGAGTACAGTTACAAATAGTGTGATATCTTCATTAATATTAAAATATATTTTTTTAAAATTTTCAGATTCAGATTTAAGGAATATTCAGTTAATACTTACTATGCTCCAGGCACCAGATGAGGCCCTCCCACATATATTTCATGTGCATATGATAGGGAAGGAAAAAGTATTAATTTCTGTAGAAAAACATTTAATATACAGCATTATGTGTTTATTACAACTTTGAAAACTACTGAGCTTTCAGCAGAATATATGTTGTTTGTTTCTTTGAATCTCAGTCTTATTTAAGCCTTCAGAAGATTATGTAAATGTCTAACAATTCTGATCAGAAGTTTAGACGTTCTCCTCTTCTAAGAAGAGAGGTAATGATGTTTGAAAAGCTTGGTATTAACAATAAAAAGACACTATATTCTGAAAAAAGGGACAGCACCTCTCCTTTCATCTCTTTCAAGAAACAAACAAACAAGCAAACTATTGAACATGACTGCAATCAAATTGAGTTCATAAAACATTTCAGCAATCCAAAACAATTTGCTCTTCCTGAGTTTTGCCCATTATAATAGGTAGGAGTGAAGGAGAACATTTTTGAACCAAACATAAAATATGTATTTAATTCACTGAGTTTTTTTACTTAAATGCAGATATTGTATAAACCACTACTGCTTAACACATAAGAAATAATTTATGATGAACTTTCAGTTCATCATTTTTTTTCTTTATGGCAAAAAGTGTTTATATTGGAATGAATAAAGGGCATACTTAACTACATTGAAATACATAAAGGATAGGGCATAATGCATGAATTTAAGCACACACATACATGCACACACACACACACAGCCATTCTTCCTGAATTAAAAAATCATTATCAGTGAAACTGCTGTATTTGTATCTATACATTATGTCCATTATATATAAGTATTTATTAGTTTTCAATAAAACAATCTCCCATCTGCATTTGTCTCTCCTTTTGCATTGATGCATCAGATATTCATATTTACTTAGTTTAGTAATGCCTCAATAAAAAGCAAATATATATTTATCTTTGTATATCTTTATCATATGTGTTAATAGAAAAAAAAACAACACTGCATTATTTAGTTGTCACGGCTTCTGATTTTTGCTTATTTTAAAACCATGTTACCTCTGGTATCATGACACCAAATCATCTTTTTCTTCAAAGACCCATTACCTTACACATCTTCTGCCCTAAATTGTTTATCAGAATGGCATTGTCATGTCTTGAGTATATCCTTAGCAAATTTGGTTAAATTCTATATCATTCTCATTAAGTTCACTCTTCAAAAATTTCTGACATATTAGAAAGATGACCAATAAGAAAAGGAAATAAATAAGTAATTTATTGAACTATGTAAGATTTTTTTAAACGGATGAAGAATAATGATGACATGTTCATTTGAGAGAGAGTATAGTTTAGAGGATCAGAAAGTGGGTTATAGAAACAGACTGCTTAGTTTCAAAGACTGAATGTTTTACTTAATAGCTACATAAGTCACTGCACCTTAGTTTTCTCCCTGTAAAATTGTTATCATATCCCATTTCATATAGGTTTGTGGGGATTCAATGAATTTGTATACCTAAAGCACTTAGTAAAGCACCTGGTACATTGTAAGAACTCAAATACTACTGAAAGTTTTCATTACTTTTTTCCCAGCTTTATTAAGATGTAATTGACAGATAAAATGGTATATATTTTAGATGTACAACGTGATGATTTGATACATTATGAAATCATTATCATAATACAGTTAATTAACACATCTGTCACCTCAGATATTTACCATTTTTCAGTACACTTAAGATCTACTCTCAGCATCTTTCAAGTATAAAATATTATTAATTATAGTCACCATGCTGTTTAATTGATTCCCCAGAACTTATTCATCTTATAACTAAAAAGTGGTACTCTTTGACCAACATCTCCCCATTTCCCCCACTCTTAGCTCCTGGCAATCACCTTCTACTCTGTTTCTACGAGACAGACATTTTTAGATTCCACATATAAGTGAGATCATAAAGTATGTGTCTTCCTGTGTCTGGCTTATTTCACTTAGTAAAATTCCCTCAAGGTTCATCCATACTGTTGCAAATGGCACGATTCATCTTTTTATGTTTGAATTATATATGTATATGTGTATGTATGTATATATATATGCATATATATATATGTATACATAGGTATACTTATACATATATATATATATATATATATATATATATCATCCATAGGTGAAAACTTAGTTTATTTCCATATTTTTGCTATTGCAAATAATGTTGCAATGAACATGGGGATGCATATATCTTTTCAAGATTGTATTTTAGTTTTCTTAGGAAAAATATCCAGAAGTAAGATTGTTGGATCATATGGCAACTGAATTTTTAATATTTTGAGAAACCTCCAAACTGGCTGCACCAGTTTACATTCCTATCACACAAGGGTTCCCTTTTATTCACACCCTCACCAACACTTGTAATTTTTGCCTTTTTAATAATAGAAATGTTAAGAAATATGAGGTAATACTTCATTGCAGTTTTGACTCATTTTCCTGATGATTAATGATGTAGAACATCTTTTCATGTAACTGTAAGTCATCTGTATGACTTCTTTGGGAAATTCATATCTTCTGCCTATATTAACCCAATCCCTTATCAGATATGGGATTTGAAAATATTTTCTCCTAGTCTGTAGGTTGTCTTTTCATTTTGTTAATGGTTTTCTTTGCTACGCAGAAGCTTTCTAGTTTAATGTGGTCCCACTTGTTTATTTTTACTTTTATTGTCAAGTCCAAAAATCATTGCTAAGATCAATATCAAGGAGATTTGCTCCTGTGTTTTCTCCTAGGACCTTTATGATTTCAGAGCTCAGATTCAAGTCTTTAATTCATTTTAAGTTAATATTTTTTGGTGATATAACGTCGTGATCCAGTTTCATGCTTTTCCAGGTGTCTGTCCAATTTTCCCAAAACCATTTATTAAAGGGACTATCCTTTCCTTGTTGTATAATCTTGACTCTTTTGTCATAAATTTATTGACCATAGATGTGTGGGTTTATTTCTGGGTTATTTTTTATGCTCCTTTGTTCTATGTGTCTTTTTAAATTATTATAGCTTTGTTATAGAGTTTGAGATCAGGGAGCATAATACCTTGAGCTTTGTTCTTCTTTCTCAAGATTGTTTTGGCTATGCAGTGTCTTTGTGGATCCATACAAATTTTAGGATTGTTTGTTCTATTTATGTGAAAAATAGAATTGGAATTTTGATAGTGATTGCACTGAATCTGTATGTTGTTTTTTTTTTCAGTTTGATGTAGCATATTTTTCTTACAGAGAATTGTACCATAGTAGTTCATAATTAATTTTTTATTGTTTGAAGAAACAAAGTTAAATATACTTAGTTCTTACTCCCAGTAATAAACAGTTGGAGAATAAATAGATTAAAAAACAAACACATATGCTTATATTTTTAAGTTCTATGATAAGGATATATTCAGGATGATGATAAGAAAGATCAGAGTAGGAGACCTAACCCAGGCTTAGGAGTTAGAACCTGGGTCTGCTAACAGTTCCCAAAAGGCTATCCTTGAAGAGATTTCTTACTTGTATCCTTTCATCCCACCTTAGTCATTTTTTTTTCTTTTATGCAGGACCCATAATATCAATACTTCTATGTAAATCTGAATGCTCTTTTAACCATTTTTTTCACATTCAGATTATAAAATTCCATGAAACAAAATATGTTTTGGGGGTTTATATTTGTCTGTTGTTTTTATATCTTTTGTGTCAAGAGCAAATAATATAGACGTTGGCAAGTGTTAAAGTCTCAGCAAGTGGATGGTGAATGAAAGAGATAATTACATAAGTGCTAATGGTCAGTAGAAATTATCAGGGCAAAAAGTGAGATATAAATATTCATATATTCAGTGAATGTGTGAAGACATGGAGGTATGAGAAGAAAATAATGTGAATGATATATAAAAAATATCTCATTGTAACTAAGGTATAGGGATGAAGTGGGAAGGAGTATGTAAAGACAAGATCAAAGACAGGTGAAGCAGTCAGGTATTAAATCGAGTTCATGTATTTGCCCATATTCAGGATTACAAGGAATGGAACTGTGCAATATAATTATTAGAGGATATTCTCATTATTAGAGCAATAGCAAATGCTCACAGAATCAAGGGGAAACTGAAGAATCAAACTTGGAAAACAGACAGAAACTAAAACTGCTATTTAAGGCCAAAATGAAGGAAGAATAACCTATTCATTTTAAATAGAAGAGTTTGAGAAGGATAGGTGTTAGCTCTTCTCTAAATGTTTGATATAATTCTCCTGTGAAGCCATCTGGTCCTGGGCTTTTGGTTGTTGGAAGATTTTTAATCACAGTTCCAATTTCAGTGTTTGTGATTGGTCTGTTCATATTTTCTATTTCTTCCTGATTCAGTCTTGGCAGGTTGTGCATTTCTAAGAATTTGTCCATTTCTTCCACGTTGTCCATTTTATTGGCATAGAGTTGCTTGTAGTAATCTCTCATGATCTTTTGTATTTCTGCAGTGTCAGTTGTTACTTCTTCTTTTACATTTCTAATTCTATTAAGTAGAAAAATTCTATTTAGTGTACTGTCAATGCTGTAGGACATATAGAACACACTACCATTGATAGACAGTGCTGCCTATTTCTCGGGAGATTTAAACAATTATTTAACCCCCTGTTCCTTGCTTTAAATTTAAAGTCACAGGTGTGACTGGTTATTTAATAGAGTCTAGTTCTCATAACTGGGTACTAGTGACCAGATGTTGAAGAAAGAAAATAGCCCTACTTTAACTGTTGTAGTGGTAGATAGAGCATTTTAACTCATCAATATTTCAAACAAATGTGGATTCTTCACAAAATCATGGTAACTAGAGAGTCAAATTTGTAGAAAAATTAATTAAAGACTTTCTAAGGAGTTCATACTTTATACCAAAAAAAAGTCACTGGAGTATTTTAAGTGTGAGAGTAACGTGATTATGTTTATGATCTAAAATGACTATATGAATATACCATGGATAATATACTGAAGGGAAGCAAAAAAAGGAACTGTAAAAACAAATAAATTAAGAGACTCTTGAAGTAATCCAAGTAAGAAAAGACATGAAATAAGTTAAGACTGAGGTGAAAGTAGTAGACATGAGAAAATATGTTATTGACATGGAATAAACAGAATGTTAGAGATTAGGGCAATGGATAGGATTTCAAGATTTCAAGTATGGCTTCCAGATTTCTGATTTGAGAAGAAACATAAGGTTGGTTTAACATCCAAAACCCAATTAATATAATACGCTATAACAGTTACTACCACACTAAATGATGAAAGGCTGAATTTTTCCTGCTCAGATGAGGAATTAGATTAGGATGCCCATTCTCAACACTTATAGTAAATGTTAGACTAGATGCTCTAGTCAGTGGAGGCCAGAATATAGAATGGAGCAAAGACAGTCTCTTCAATAAGTGGTGCTGGGAAAACCAGACAGCTACATGTAAAAGAATGAAGTTAGAACACTCCCTAACATTATACACAAAAATAAACTCAAAATGGAATAAAGACCCAAATGTAAGGCCAGACACTATACAATTATTAGAGAAAAACATAGGCAGAACACTCTTTGACATAAATCGCAGCAAGATCTTTTTTGACCCACCTTCTAGAGTAATAAGAATAAAAACAAAAATTAAAAAACAGGATCTAATTAAATTTAAAAGCTTTTGCACAGCACAGGAAAACATAAATAAGATGAAAAGACAATCCTCAGAATGGGAGAAAATATTTGCAAATGAAGCAACTGACAAAGAATTAATCTCCAAGATATACAAGCAGCTCATATGGCTCAATATCAAAAAAACAAACAACCCAATAAAAAAATGGACATTTTTTTAAATAGACATTTCTCCAAAGAAGACATACAGATGGCCAACAAACACATGAAAAAATGCACAACATCACTAATTATTAGAGAAATGTAAATCAAAGCTACAATGAGATATCACCTCACACCAGTCAGTATGGCCATCATCCCAAAATCTACAAATAATAAATGCTGGAGTGAGTGTGGAGAAAAGGGAACCCTACTACACTGTTGGTGAGAATGTAAATTGGTGCAGCCAACTATGGAGAACAGTATAGGGGTTCCTTAAAAAAACTAAAAATAGAACTACCATGTGAACCAGCAATCCCACTACTGGGCATATACTCAGAGAAAATAATTCAAAAAGACACACGCACCCCAGTGGTCATTGCAACACTACTTACAATAGCCAGGTCATGGAAGCAACCTAAGTGCCCATCAACAGATGAATGGATAAAGAAGATGTGATACATATATACAATGGAATATTACTCAGTCATAAAAAGGAATGAAATTGCATCATTTGTAGAGATGTGGATGGACCTAGAGACTGTCAGAAATAGAAAAACAAATACAAGTAGTATTCTTGAAGCCTCCTTATTTTGTCTTTAGCCTGATATAGACAAAGTGGGGAAGAAAGAGGCAGAGTACTCACATTTGGGACCACAGCTCAAGATTCTTTTAAAGGCTTTTGTTTGAGTAATGTTTGGGATTATCAGACTGTGTACAATCACCTTTTAATGAGGATTATGGGAGGTGCCTGTAACCAACGTATTGTAGCTTTTATTGTATCTCTATAAAAGGAGATTTTTAAGATCTCATTTCATTTTTTTTCAGGTTTAGTCTACAATTGACAATAGTAGGACAAGAAAAATAATCTCTCCATACAATATCTTACATATGTATTCGAATGGTGATGTGTAAGAATATTATTTATTTATTTTTTTGTGGTACGCGGGCCTCTCACTGTTGTGGCCTCTCCCGTTGCAGAGCACAGGCTCCAGATGCACAGGCCCAGTGGCCATGGCTCACGGGTCCAGCTGCTCTGTGGCATGTGGGATCCTCCCGGACCGGGGCATGAAGCCGTGTCCCCTGCATTGGCAGGAGGACTCTCAACCACTGCGCCACCAGGGAAGCCCTGTAAGATTATTTTTAAGTGATACAGATGAGTATTTTTAAATTTGTAATGTTGCTATATCCATTTTAATGCAAATTATAGTAAATATAACTGGCATAGAAAACTCATGATTTCAAAGACACTATAGCTTAGAATGAACCTAACTTTTAAAAGAATAGTTGACTTAATTTCAATTTTTAAAAAATGTTAATAAAATGTTAACAGAGGTAGTAATTAAATGTTACAAAAATTATAATGTTGGCATATGAAAAAATGAAGGCCAATATCCCACAAGTCTCTTTTAAAGTAAATCCAAAAACAAGACTTTATCTTTTCCACTGGGGAAATAAGCCACTTGAGATACCACATTTTTAATCAGACAAACCATAAACATATTATCTGTTAATCGAGGTTGTAAATGCATCCTCATTTTTTAATGAGAATAGAGTAACAGTTTATGGTAATTCATATGATTTAATATCTCAAGATTAACCACAAATTTTCTCTTGCAAATCAATTATAACAGAGATAAAGTATAAAATGTTATTTTTATGTTACAGTTTTTCAATTAAAACTATTCAATAATTTTTATAGGTTATGACCAGTAACTCAAAAATTAGTAATGTGGTATCATCTTAATTTTTACAAAGATTCAAGTACACTTATAATTGTTTCTTAAACAGGCATTTGTGGGTTATCTCTGATATGCAAATCATAACTCTTGACACTCTGAAAATACAAACATAAATGACACAGGGCTTTTGCCATCAAAGGTGTTTATAATCTTACAGGAAAAGAGACAAGATTAATAAAATAGTATAAATGAAAGAAATGTCAGATTACAGTGGGCTTATTGAAACTAAAGTGGACAAATGGAGCACTAATACTATTATAAGTTTTGTATTTATATTCCATTCCAAGAAAGTGATTGACATGTGATACAGCTGTCTTTTGTGTAAACACACGTAGTGTAAAATAATCTAAAAGGCCATGGTGAAAATAAACTGAGTTGAGCTTGAGAATGGCTTAAAATGAAGGTATGTAGCTTAGAATGACACAGAGGATTATGAGATCACTGGCTTCAGGAATTCACACAGATGTCACACAGAAAGAAAATATCAGATTGTTCTTTCTGTATCAGAACCAGTGGGTGGGTATGAGAAGTTCATGAGCATTTTTAATAATACTAGATCTGTCCTGAAACATAATATTCTGTTTTGGGAAAGTAATGAATTCTTTATCAAAAGTAGATTCAAATGGAAAACAAATGACCACAGAAGCATGGGCACAATGTTGCTGGGGTGATATAAGCATTAGATAAGAGTGTGGTCTTAATGGCCTCTAAAACTCTATTCATATTTTTGGTATTATGATATTCCATTAGTACAGCAGATAAAATAAAGTAAAATATTTGCATAAAGAGTTCTTGTATGTATTTTTCTCTGGAATGTAGATTTGTATTAATATCACAGCTTAATGGTATCAAAATAAGTGCTTTTGAATGCAAATAATCAAGATTTAAGTGCTTTAGACAAAATAACATAGAATGGATGTGGAGGTTTAATTTTATAGAGGAATATATACCTATGTATATACACATATATATGCGTGTATATATGTGTATTATGTGTATGAATATATACACTCATGCATACATATTCCTCAGGATCAGGAAAATAATGTCTTGTGAAGCAATCTCTGGGCTATTTGGACACACATGTAGATATGAATATTCATGACAATTTAGTAATAACCCTTGATAAATCTAAGTCTGAGTTCAAAAAAATTTTTAAATTCCATGAAGAATAAAAAATTGTAGTAAAATGTGTGACATTTTTTGTTGAAAGATCATAAAGAAAAATTATGTTAAAAGCCATTTTGCGAGCTTTATAAACCAGAGGAAGGAAACCTTTCTGCCAAAGGCATCTGACCTCAATGAATCTTAAATGTAATTTTAAAATAAATTTACTGCAGCCCAAAGAGAACAAGATGCATGCCAGAAAACAAACTCTGTGATGTATGGTGAGTAAGGAATAAAGATGCCAGATTATTCTGAAGTATTAAAATAAGAATTTTATGTGAACAACTCTCATGAGAAAGTAAAATTAGATTAATACTTTGGGAATAAATAGAAGTGGATCAAGGATACTGGTTTAGCATTTGGATTAGGACTACAGTGAAGACAGAGACATGTTCGTAATGTCATAAATTAACTCCCTAAACTCTGATTTGTTAAAAAGTGTTAGAAGACAATGATTAAAATTAATTTTGTACATAAGTACAATGGACTTAACCTTTTGTGGAAGGATGTTAGAGAAATAAAAGGAATTTAAACAAAAATTTTACCTTTGTGTCAAATAAATCTTACTGAGTTAAAGACTAAGGGATTTGTTCATATGATTTTAATTAATTTCCCCTCTTTTTGTTATACAATTTAAATCTATTTGGAAATTTACTTAAGTTATTACCATACACAGAGTAGACACTTAACAAATATTTATTATAAAAATAATTGGATGAGTGAATTAATGAATCATTAAATAACAACCTTTTTTTTTAAATGGGAGATATTGATGTCCTGTATTTTGACTTATATCCTTGGAAATATCTCAAGTTGTTATTTTATTTTTATTTAATTTTAATTTTATTTAATTTTATTTATTCTATTTTGAATTAGTATAGTTCACATTAGTAAAATTTAGAATAGAGTCATAAACCAGTGAAATCTTTTGAAACTATAATTTATTACTATCATTTATACACTTTACATAAAAGCATAAAGAATAGTCTTTCAAATATATTTACTAAAATATTCCACAGTAATGTATTTCTGTAATAAGTATTATTAAACATTTCATTTACTGCAAGATGCTGTAGCATGAACTATAGAGGTTATGAGAGATCAAGACAAACTTCCAGCCTTTACATAGGGTATAAAGATTTTATAACACAAAAAATGTTATGAATAAGGTAATATGTTTTTAAGTCCCTATTATGTATATTGTGCAAAAGTGTCTACCTGCGTTTTGAAAATTCTGACAGCTTGATGTCTGTGCGACAGTCCCCTGACTGATCCCCCATTGCTTTCTGCCCATCTAGAATTTTCCAGTGCTTGTTATCACTACATTCTATTCTAAACAGGTAATTTAGCACCCTCTTTTTTTTTTTTTTTTTTTTACTAAATGACTTATTTATCTTCATGGAAACTTGGCTTTGTCCTCAAAACTACTTTACATACTTTTCTCCTCCAGATGCTGCTAGAAATTAGGTATTATTTTTATTCCAAACTATTATTGCTTCATCTTTCTAAAACAGAATAAAGAAAAGGTAAAGAAGGATGGAAATGCGGTAAAGAGAAACTGAGACATAGAGACAAAACAACTAGTGAATTAATTCTATTATCATTTGTGATGACTTCTAAATCTCCCAGATAATTCATCTTGTCTCCTAGGAGAATTTGTCTCTAATATACTCAACTTCTTTTCATCCACACACATCCAAGCCCACAAACATGGCCTTCTTATCACCAGTACAGAACAATACCACCATTGTTATTCCACTATAGGAAAAAAACAACTTATAGCTGCCATAAATCCAACCATTATAATCATTTCTTCAAATGCTCTGCTGGAGGGAATATATAACCTCGGGCAACTGAAGCCAATATAAGTCTTCTTGATAGTCTTTACTTTTTTCTATTTTAAAATATTTTAAGACTTACAAATAGAAGTGAAGAATGACAATGAGCATCCATAATGCTAATAACTAAATTAAAAATTAACATATAACCAAAATCTTTGGATGCTCTTGTGTGGTCTTTCCCTACCAAACCTCAACACTTACCCTCTGCCAGAGTAAACATTATCTACAACAGAGTTTTATTGTTTTCATGGATTTATGAGTACTTTAATTCAATTTATATATATCCTAAGCATTATGCATGTTTCTAAATGCCATCTAAATATTGTAATGTATATAGTTTTGAAATTACTTGCCATTCATTTTATTTATACTGATCTTTTCTCCAGCTTTATTAAGGTATAATTAACAAAAATTGTTTGTATTTAAGGTGTACAATGTGATAATTTGATATGCAGATACATTGTGAAATGACTGCTGCAGTCAAGCTAATTATCACATCCAACATCTCACATAGTCACCTTATTTTTCCCGTGATGTGAACTCTTAAAGTCTACTCTCAGCAACATTCACGTATACCATACATTATTATTAACTACAGTCACCATGCTGTACATTATATTTCCATAATTTATTCATCTTATAATTGAAAGTTTATATTCTTTGACTAATATCTCTCCACTTCCCCCACTCGCAGCCCCTGGCAAACAACATTCTACTTTGCTTCACTGAGCTTGAATTTTCTATATTCTACATATAAGTGATACCATACAGTATTTGTCTTTCTGTGTATGGCTTATCTCACTTAGCATAATGTCCTCTGGGTTTGTCCATAGTGTCACAAATGGCAGCATTTCTTTTTATACTGGCTAAATAATATCCCATTTTATGTATAAAAAGTGTAATACATAAGCATATAATTATAGTTATATATATAATAAAACCTACTATAAATATTATATTATACATAAATTATATATAAAAACATTATCTTCATTCATCCATTGACACTAAGGTGGCTTCCATGTCTTGACTATTGTGAATAATGCTGCAATGAACATGGGGGTGCATATATCTCTTCAATATACTGATTTTATTCCCTTGAAATACATACTCAGAAGTGGGACTGCTGGATTAAATGGTAGTTTTGTTTTTAAAATGTTTTGAGGAATCTCCATATTGTTTTCTACAGTGGCTAAACCAATTTATATACCTATTGACAACACAAAAGGATTTCCTTTCCTTGATACCCTCACCAACACTTGTTATATATGTATATCTAGTTGTTTTGTTTATTAGTGCTTATGGTATTGCATTTATAAATATTTTACATCTTATTGATTAAATTCCTTGTTGACATACTTTTATGTTATTTCTATTTTTGATACAAACACGTTTTAATGTATCATCGTGTATATATGTAAGAGATTATTTAAAACATATCCCAAGGAATAGAATGGCTGTTGCATTTAATATGAGCATGTTCAACTTTATTAAATATAGCCAACTTTTCCTCAGAAAAATGTTTATGAAATGTACAACATTTGTTTTGTTTTAGTGCTATATTCTCAACTCCTGAAGCAGTGCCTGACACATGGTAGGGATTAAATCAACATTTGCTGAATGAATAAATTAACATTGATCATAAATGGTGATTGTCAGATCTACCCTGACCACTTCCTGAGACTAGGGCAGGAGTATACATAAAGACTCACATTCCATATGTCTAAATATTTAAAAGTTATAATTAAGTTATTGAATCGTTAAATAAAACAAGTTCTAAACTTCTATCTTGACAAATATATTTTTCAATTGGCCTGAGTGGCCAGATGGTCCTTAGGAACATGGCTCTCTAGAAAAACACATCTCTTCCCCCTAACTCCAGGCCAGTGTCTTGTCCTAATTCCTTTACCAACTTGAGTTGTATATTGCAACTCTCTCACACATACATGGACACCCTAGCCTAGGGTGAGCTTTCTTAACAGTCTCTGAAACACCTACCATTTAATCACTTTCAGCGAGAATAACGGATGCACAAATCAGGGTGTGATTTTCCCTTGTGATGTCAGACCTAGGAAGGTGGTTAGCAGAGGACCTGGAAGTGGTCTGAGAACTTTTTGGTTGGGAAGTCAACAGTCCCAGTTTCCAGGAGGCTTTTTTATCAGAGGACAGCGTGGGTTTCCGGTGGGCACATCCTTGCTTCTTTTTCTTCTGAGAAAGGCTTTGGCAAGAGGAGGGACAGAGGAGGTGCCCTCTTAGGCACTTTTTAAACATCTGTTGTGTTCAACCAATTTTAAAAACATTTTTCGAAGCTGTTTTATTTTGAAAGTAACAAAATTATTTGCTTAAAAAGTGAGTTGCAGGGCTTCCCTGGTGGCACAGTGATTGAGAGTCCGCCTGCCGATGCAGGGGACACGGGCTCGTGCCCTGGTCCGGGAGGGTACCACATGCCGCGGAGCGGCTGGGTCCGTGAGCCATGACCGCTGAGCCTGCGCGTCCGGAGCCTGTGTTCCGCAACAGGAGAGGCCATAACAGTGAGAGGCCCGCGTACCGGAAAAAAAAAAAAAAAATGAGTTGCAAAGCAAAAATGTTACAGATCACAAGCAGAAGTTCTTAAAAATTATAAGATCCTACATACAAGAAATTACATTTCAATAAATATAATCAGAACAATGTAACAGAAAACTGTAAATGCTGTTCATTGATAGAGCACGAGCACACATAGACAGTTAACACATAGTTAACACAGTTAACAGGGAGTCACTATTATACTTGAAACATTTTGTCATTCTGCAATTATAATTAAACAGTAATTATCACTGAGACAATGATTCCCCATATTAAGTGGATAGACATGCTTTGAACAAACACTATGTCAATATTTAAAGTAGTTTAGTGTAACAATGAGCTTGTTTCTTGCTCATTAATTTATCTAATCTTAGATTGATGATAATGGTATTCACAAGGGATAATGGATATCTAAATTGTTTCTATGTTTTGTTTCAATAACATTCAATGAGGAAATATTCTCACACATGTATGTTGAGATTGGAAGAAGAGATTTAATATAATCTATTCACAATGAAGAAAATAATGGTATATTTAAAAAAAATTAATCATTTGTCAGTAGCCAATTCCAACTACTTCTTTTGTAATTTATATTTAAATGTATACCTTTCAATGAAAAAAAATGGATCTTGGGTCCATACATTTTGTATGTTTTCTTTTAATACGTAGAAAATTTAAATTCAAAATTTTAATAAATTTTATTATTAATGGAAAATACAATTTTAAACATTGTATCAAATTTGTAAAGTTTTCATTGATAACTTTCATAGATCATCACCTTCTTTGATAATGATTGTTAAAAATTATGAGGCACATGGTAATAATCTAGAGAAATTCTACTTTTCTAACTTGTGTTTTTATCTTTGGATCTTATCTCTCATTAAAAAACATGTGTCCCTTACTCTCATGGAGGTATTAGAATTATTGAAAAATACAAAGTACAGGCAATGCAGCAAATATGGATGTCTAGCTCATGTCATTGAAACATTAAGAACAGTCTGGTTACTTACTTTTTGTAAACACAATTTCATAACATTTTGCAGTTCAAAATTCTCAGCATAAGTTATCTACTAAATAACTACTGTGACACTCCATGTACAAGTATGGATGATTAGCTTTCACATAATAAAGGAAAAATCGCAGTGTGTTAGCTGTAAATAGTTCACAAGTTTTATTGTGTTACTAAACAGTGTTTTGTTGCTTTGTGTTTTTTGTTTTTTTTTTTGAGGAGGGTGCAGAATCAGTGAGCAACATTTTCTCCATGAAAAAAAGCAGTGTATTGATTTGTATACAGGCTGCTGCACCATTAGTAAATATTTCTACAGAAAACCTAAACTCCAAAGAGATTTTACACACAAAGAGACTACAGTTGATAACTTTAAAATATTAAACATTGTAGAATGGTCCTACTATGATTGGCTAATTAGCAGCTGACAGATGCTCCTCACTATATTATTTCAACAAAACCTAATTTTATACTATATTTTATACTCAGGATGCCACAGCAATGCCAAATTGCTATAAATTTTTTAAACACTTGTTCTCAATGTTTAGATTACTAAATTGCAAAAGACATAGGATAGTCCTAGCCTTTACATTTATGAATCTTGATATGTATTTTCATTTTTTAATGATAAATAACTTTCATATGCTAAATGTCACCTTTTCATGTGTGCCTTTTGATGTCCTTTAATATACAGATCTTCCTCAACGTATAATGGTGTTATGAATGTGTATTGCTTTCACATCACTATAAAGTCAAAAATTTATAAGTCAAACCATCATATGTTGGGGACTGCCTGTATGTGAACAATGTAAATTTTTGTATAGTGCTGACTAGTTGCATTGGTCATCATTAAAATTGAAAAAAAGAATGTGTAACTCTTAAGAGTTTCCATGGAAAGGATACCTGTGCATTATTGAGTAGCAATGAAAAATACTTTGCTTATTTATTTATTTTTTTCAGTGAGTTGATCTGCCATATTGCTGGCTGGTTTTTGAATACATTAAGACATAGTACCACTGGAAACTTTCTTCTTTGCCACCTTTCTCCCAATAATACCATGAAAACATTTCTGATACGGTCTTAGACTAATGTTGGCAATTTAATTATATAGATATTAATATAAAGATTTAATATCAGCATTGGAAGTAATACTTTTAAGAAACCACAAACTGCTAGTATTTTATGTAAAATATTAAACATCTGACGAGTGTTTTAAAAACAGATTTATTGAGATAAAATTCAAACACCTTAAAATTACTTTTAAAATGTATAGTAAAAAAATTTTAGTATATTCAAAGTTGTGTAACGTTCACATTATAATTTTTGAAAATTGCTATCACTCCAACAGAAGTCCTATTTCCTTTATCAGTCTTATTAATATTCTTTCTCCATCCACTGTGACAAAAGTTAAAATTAATCTACTTTACGTCTTCATGGATGTACCTATTCTGGGCCTTTCATATAAATTGAATCATAAAATATATGGTATATTATGACTGGCTTATTTTGCTTAGCATATTTTCAAGGCATCCATGTTTAGCATTCATAATTTTTATGACTATATCAATAACTATATCATATTCTCTTTACCCAGTCATCAGTTGAGGGACATTTGGTTTGTTTCATCTTTTTGCTATTGTGAATAATCTTACTATGAACATTTGTGTACAAGTGTTTGCATAGACATTTGGTATTATTTCTCATGAGTATATACCTAGCAGTAGATTTCTGAGGTTTTATATATGTCAAATTTATGTTTAATATTTTAAGGAATGTTTTCTAAAATGTCTATACCATTTTATGTCCCTATTAGCAATTGCATGAACGTCCCAAATTGCCCATGTCACCACAAACACCAATTATCATCTTTATTTGTAGCCATACTAGTGGATGTGTTGGGGTGTCTCATTGTAGTTTTGATTTGCATTATTCTAATCAGTACTGGAGTTGAGAATATTTTCATGAATTTATTAGCCATTCATATATTTTCTCTGGAGAAATATCTATTTGTATCATTTGCCCATTTTTTAATTGGGCTCTTTGTATACTATTCAATTGTCAGAGTTCTTTATATATTGTAGATATAAGTTCCTTATCAGATATATTATTTGCAAATGTTTTCTTTCTTTCTTTTGGTTGTCTTTTCAGTAAATGGTATTCTTCATAACAGACATTTAATTTTGATGAAGTCCACTTTGTCTCTTTTATATTTTGTTGCCATGCTTTTAGTGTCATAAATATAACAATCCTTAGTCTATCCAATGTCATAAAGATTTACCCCTATTTTTCCTTCTACCAGTTTTTGCTCTTACATTTAGGCCTATAATCCATTTTGTGTTAATTTTCTATATGGTACAAGATAGAAATCCAAATCATTATTTTACTTGTGGATACTATTTGTCCCAACACTATTTATTGAATAGTCTCATTTAACTGATTTGTCACCCTTGTCCAAAACAATTTAATCACTTTTTTCTGGATCTCAAGTCTGTTCCATTTATCTACATATCTATCCTTATGCCAGAGAGATTCTATAGAGGTACAGATCTGATCATATTATGTTAAAAAAATCTTCAATGGAGTCAAAATGTAAAAATTCAAACTTGTGCTTAATTTAAAGAATGATTTAGCCTGATAGTAATTCTAAGATTATGTTGGCAAAAGTAAGTAATAAAAAACGATATTTGTAACATTATAGTAATAATATTAAACATAGAAACTAAGATATTTTAACTATTTATTAAATTCTCATCATTGAGTGTTACACAGTTAATGGCTGAATGATTCCTTACAACAACTTGATGAGCTAATTGATATTTATCATTATGCTCATTTATAGATAAGGAGAATAAACACAAAGAAGTTAAGATCCTAGGTCAATTTATGCTCAATTTGTCTGATATAAAAACCTTTTTTTTAAAAAGTGCTGAGTTATAATAACAAAAATTGCAGTGAAAAGTTGCAGTTTGCATTACCCCATTTGGTTCTCAAAATCATTGTAAAATAATGTGTAACTGCGGCTCAGAAAATCTAAGTGACATGTTCAAGGTCTATAGAAAATGCTAAATAAGTTAGTGATATGGAAAATTAATTTTTGGAAGCAAAATGGGATTTAGTATTTTGGAGGGGAGCATATGATATTGAGATTAAGAGCATAGGATTTGCTATAAGAAAGGCTGTATCACCTTGGATAAAATACTCAATCCCCCTTTTCTAATATGTAAAATGAATGTAAAAATATGACCTGGTACTGCTGTTGTGGGAGATTCAATGAGATAATATATGCTAAAATTCAGCACAGTTGCTGACATAACATAGACTAATCAGATGATAAATTTTAATAATGGTTAAATAATACATTAAGATGGGGTGATAGTAAAGTATTAGTATTACCATGTATTTAACTCATTCAACAAACACATATTGAGTGCCTCTTACTTGTTTGCAATAATGTCCAAACTGGGAAGATAAAACGAAAAAACTTTACTTATCCTTTGCAGATTTCATAGTAAAACAAACAAAACACAAGAATATTCATAACCACAATACTTTGTGTTATAAGTTAATATATAAACAAGAGCTGTGACTGACATGACAAATTATGAAGAAGATAAGGTTGATTTCAAATAAAATGATGGCATCCAAGATACGTCCAAGGTACAAAGAGTTTATCATGCTTTACATGAGAAACTATACATTCTAAGTTGAATAGTGAATGAAGGGTCACATATAATCAGGGCATAATTGTAGAATGGCTAAAGTGAAGGAATCAAAACAGGAAATGTCAGCATAAACTTGGAAGCCAATCATATATGTTCTTAAATACTTTTCTTAGGAGCTAAAAGTTGAGCTGTTGGCAAAGGAGAAACAGCAAAATCATGCAGTAAGTAAATGTATATTTCACAAAGATAAATTTTGTGGAAATGTGAATGAAGTAAAGTTAAGAGACACTGGTGAAAGGGAAATCAACTAAATGTTTATTTAAATAGTTCAGAAAATAGAAGATGAGAATAGGAATTGTGATAGTAACAATGAATTTATAAAGAGATAGTAAATCTGACAGATACTGAGGATTTATCCTTAACTAGATTTAATGTTTTATTGGATTTGGTGGCTGACCATAGTGAACATTTGGCTATCATCAGGGTTTCTTGTTCAGAAAGCAAAATGACTGATGATGCCATTTGATTGCATTTTAAGGGGTATTTATTTGGAGGCAAACAGATTAATGAGTTGCTTTACCTATGTGGAGATAATCACTAAAGATGTCCAATGAGCATTTGGAGATGCAATAATGAAACTTAGAAGGAGCCCTGGAGTTGCAAATACAAATTTGACAGATGTTAATGTTGTAGTTGTAGCATGGAAATGAATAATACTGTTTAGGCATGATGCTTAGGAAGTCATGACAGAATCTAACATGGAAGCTACAAGAAATTTATCAACGCTTTGTTCTTATCTTCCCAGTTATTCCTATAATGTATAACTTGTGATAGAGGATTGATCTTAGCTTACACAATTGGACTCAACTATCCTAAAGAATAGAAAAATTTTCACTCTCTTTTATTCTGTCCAATACTTTGCAAGGTATTTTCCTTACTATTCATGTTTATATATATATATATATATATATATACTGAAGTATAAACTATACTAGTCATAACAGTACAGTATAAGTACCATCATTGGTTTCCCAGATTGATCTCTGGTGGCCTTGGCTTGCAGTGGCTTGAAGAAGGGTTTCAGTTCCCAGCCAGAGAATGAAGTTGTGTCTCAGCGGTGAGAGCACCAAATCCTAGCCACTAGACCAGTGGTCAGTGATAAGGCCTTGGCCCTACAGCTTTGCAGGAAAAGAATTCCCACAAAGACAGAAAATAGTGAAACAAAAAAAGTATTCATTAGGGAAAGAAGTACAGTACGTGTGGATAGACACATGGACAGGCTCAGAGAGAGAGTTGCGCCCTCATGGCAGTTTGAATCACTTTTATGGGGCATTTCTTCCAGGTTTCTTTTGGCCAATCATTTTGATTTGCCTGCTTCAAAGTCCTTATTTGGTATACCTCAGGATTTTCCCATGTGTACATATGCATCTCTTAGCTAAGATGTATTCTACCAAAGAGGCCTATGGGTAGTGAGCATCAGTTGGCATCAGTTAGCATCACTCCCCTTTAGACCTCCAAGGAGCCTTTCTGCACATGTGTAGTCTGGGAGGTCTCCTGACTTTGAGAAAGAGGAGTATGTGGTCTCTTATCTTCTCTCTGGGAAGGGCTCAGTCTCCTCACTCAATTGTCCTGTTATTCCCGTCTCAGAGTACAGGTCCACATGGAATGAACTCCCACCATTTGCCCTGAGAGCCCATCTATCTCTTGCCTCAAGATGAATATTTTAAAATGCCCACATTCCAAGCATTTGTATTTCCTAATCCAGTAAAAAAAATACTCTCTCTCTCTCTCTCTCTCTCTCTCTCTCTCTCTCTCTCACACACACACACACACACACACACACACACACACACATTCACACAAACACTTCTGGGACAGCCATCAAATTGGCAATTAAATTTTGCCAAGTAAGAGCACTAAAGGAAAAAAAGGAAGCATGACATAAACTAAAAACCTGACATGAAATTTAATTATTTTGCAAAAGATATTTTAATATTCTAAAAAGAAAAAAGGTATAATCTCAAGATTAGAAGAGTTCTTCTCAGGAAAGGGCAATTAGAAATCACAAATCAACAAATCCTTTGTCCTTGCTTTACTCATCTTATAGTTTTATCTCCTTTCCAAGGGTAAGATTTTAGTGTTTTTCTGTGAGGAAGACTCCATAGTGCTTTTGCCTTTTTCTCCTTGATGATAGCTTCTCCAAAACTAAAAATGTATTTATGTGTAAATATCCAATCTAGATAAAACTAATGAGTTCACCATTGTTTCAAGTTTTTGTTGCTGTTATTGTTGTTTGCATTTCTTAGGACATGTATTATGGCCTTTAATCTGATGAAATAATTTTACTGGCATTTCTTCATAGTCACAGTCATTTTGCATATTTTAACCTCTTGTTTGTGTATAATTATTTCTCTAAATAATAAATTTCTTGAAGAGGTATGTATGATTCACTTTGTATTCTCTTGAGTGCCCACAACAATACATCTAAATTGAAGGAGAATAATTTATTTCTCAGAAAAACAAACTGAGGATAGTCATTGCTTGCAAACATATTCTAAAAGAAATATTAAAGGAAATTCTTCAGGCATAAGGAATATGATATAGGTCAAAATCTCACATCTTAATAAAGAAATAAAGTGTTGGAAATGGAGGAAAAATAAAAACATTTTTATTTTATTCTAATTGCTTTTAAAAATAACTAGCTCTTTAAATATAGTAGTTGTGTGTTTATATCATATGAAAAATGAAATTTATGGCAACAATAGCACAATAAGTTGGAGACAGAAATAGGTAATATACCATTATAAGGTCCTTACCCAACATACGTGGCATTAAAATGCCATTTAAAGGTAGATAACAATTATATTAAAATGTATATATTACAAGTACTTTAAACATTAAATAATAAGAAAAACAAGCAACCTAACTTGAAAACAAAAGCAAAATATTTTAGCAGAAATTTTATAAAAGAATGTATGGAGAGGGCAAATAAACATGTGAACATTATCAACAGCATTTAGTCATTAGGGAAATGCAAATTAAAACTGTTTTGAGCAATTCTGCATTGCTAGTAGAAATGTAAATTGGTGCTATTTTACTAGTGAAGAACAGTTTGACAGTTTCTTAAAAAGTTAAATATAAATTTACCATGTGAGAAGAACTTCCATAATGATGGAGTAAGGACCTCCCAATATAGACACCTCCATAATGAAATGAGAAATTTGGTCCAAAGAGTTAAAATGAAATATTTTTTCAGAACTTTGGCAATTAACCAAAGACTTGCATTAACCCATGAAGCATTTATTTAAGAAAATGTTAGAATCTTGGGGTGAACAGTGAGGTTTTTGGCATTTTATCCTTTCTCCATCTCAAGAAGTCCTATGCCTACCTCCAAGGTAACTTTGAAACCTGGTAGTTAGAAATGTAGTCTCTCTGGAAATAAGCAGCCTAGTATCCAGTGGAGGAAACAGAATGAGTTTGGAACTCCCCACAAGAGAGAAAAACTCTAGAGAATAATTAATATTTGACTTGCCTGGCAGCTTCCTGGAAAATCGTTATTCTCAGGGTTTTTCTTTTTCACCCTGACTCAGAACTTGCTCAGTGAGCAAAGTCCTCTCCCCAAAGGCTTTTGTTTAAAAATCTCAATGGCAATTGTCTAACATTGTAGCTCTCTGGGGCTGTGATACCAGTTGGAAAAAATAAGAGGGAGAAAGAAAAACTTATCTAAAAGAGATGCACAGGAAAACCTGAGAGGGCTCCAAGTTTTCATTTCTTTTTGAGCTTGAGGTCCCTGGACAAGCAGTAAGTGAAGGTCAAAAGAGTGTTATGTAAGCTACTTGTTCATTTAAGGCACGTCTCTCAAAACACACAGAGCACTAGAGCAAAGGGTCCAAGACTTATTGCTTCAGGACGTTTAAGAAATCTCTGTTCATTAGATGGCCAGTATGCTAACCATGCAGAGACTTCACTGACCATAAACAATAAAGAAAACAGACATTACAGAAGTAGCTCAGGGAATTCATTAAACAAACAATCAACAACAACAATATACAAAGACCAACACCAAACTGGAAACAACCCAAATGTTTATCAACTGGTGAAGAGATCTACAAAAAGTAATATAGCCATACAACGGAATACTATTAGCAATAAAAAGGAATGAAGTATTGATGGCATACCATAATATGGATGAAACTCAAAAATATTACATTAACTGAAAGAAGCCAGACAAAGAAGATCACATGTTGTATGATTCCATTTAATGAAATGCCCATAATAGGAAAATCTAGAAATACAGAAAGTAGATTATCATTTGTTTAGGGAAGGAGGTGGTAACAGGGAATGACTGGAAAAGTGCACAGGGGATTTTGGGGGTGGTTATAGAAATGCTCTAAAATTGGTGATGGTTGTATAACTTTGTAAACTTAATAAAATTCACCCTTGTGTATATGTAATGTACTGTGTAGTCTGTAAATTATATCTCAATATAATTCTCAACAACAAAACAAACATACACATGCACACACATATTGAGATACCATTACAACTATTAGAACAGCTAAATTTAAAAAGAGAATTATAACCAAGCATTGGTGAATATATGGAGAAACTGGGACTCTCACACACTTCTGGAGAAATGTAAATATTACAACCCCTTTAGAAAATAAATTTGTTTTTAAGTTAAACATACAGTGATTATATGATCCAGTCATTTAAGTCCTAGCTATTTATCCAAAAGAAACAATATCATATGTCCATACAACAACTCTTATGTGAATATTGATAGAAGCTTTATTTGTAATTGCTCCAAAAGGGAAACAGCCAAATGATCATCAATGCAAAATGGATAAACATTTGAAGGTATGTTTATACAATTGAATACTATTCAACAATAAAAAAGAATGAGCTAATGATACATGCTCAACATAAATGAATCTCAAAATAATTATACTGAGTGAAAGAAGCTAGACAAAAACCAGTACATACTTGTAATTACATTTCTATAAAATTCAAACCAATCTATACTGACAAAATACAGCTTGATTGTTGCCTGAGAAATGTAGGAGTGATGGGGAAAAGTAAAAGATAGGAATACAAATGGGCACAAAGAAACCTGGAGTAATTAACATATTTACCATTGTCTGTAATGGTGATTACACGAGGGTATACATTAGTCAAAACTTCTTAAAGAAAGAAACACTTACATTCCCAAAAGTTCCAACGAATTATTAAAAGTACCTCCAAAAACGTCTCCAGAATCCTTCAAAAATAATGTTTCTTTCTCCATTTATTTTGGGCGACTGTTCATTAAACAGTAATTTATATTTTAAGCCTGATCTTCAAAGTTGTATTATTTTCAACTACTACAGCTGTTCTTTCATCTGTTAATTGCCCTAGTTCTTTACCTTAATGAGAATTCAGTACCCATTTATCCAATGTATTTAATTAGCACTTTATAATTTTAAGTTTTTTCAGATATAGTGTGGTATTTGATCCTCACAGGTTTTTAATTATAAAGAACATTAACATACTTAGATTCTATTTTTGATCAGTAGATAAAATTTCCAAATTAACTGTTATTAGTGTTTTATAAACTCAACTTATTCACATTATTATTGTTTTTTCAGTCTTTTTTTCATTTTATTATTCTATGATTTTATTCTCCATTAAAGATTTGAAAATAGTGCCTAATGTACTTAGTATTCTTACTGCTTTCCTGGCTATTGCTAAGAACTTTATGTTTATTGATATTATAATATCTAGCATTTATGATGCTATTCTAAAATAGGCATCATATCCCCCTTTTATAAATGAGGAAATTGAGGCTCACTATAGATGAATAATGTTCTTCAGTTGATATGCAGTGTACATATTAAATTTGGCTTGATGTGAAGGTCAATGCTTCGAAATTCTAAGGTATTATTATGTCATTTTAACTCTCTCATGCAGTGTTATACTGTATTTCTACTCTCCAAAGCATTCTCTTTCTTGTCAGAGTGCGAACTATTTTTTTTAACTTTTTATTTTCTATTGGACTGCAGTTGATTAACAATGTTGTGTCAGTTTCAGTAAAGTGATTCAATTATACATATACATGTATTTATTCTTTTTCATATTCTTTAGGTTGTTACATAATATTGAGCAGATTTCGCTGTGCTATACAGTACATCCTTGTTGGTTATCCAGTTTAAACATAGCAGTGTGTATATGTCAGTTCCAAACTGCCTATCCCTCCCCACCACCCTTCCCACCTGGTAACCATATGTTCGTTCTTTAAGTCTGTGAGTCTATTTCTGTTTTGTAAATAAGTTAACTTGTATCCTGTTTTTTGTTAGATTCTGCATATACATGATATCATATGATATTTTTCTTTCTCTGTCTGACTTACTTCACAGTATGACAATCTCTAGGTCCATCCATGTTGCTACAAATGGCATTATTTCATTCTTTTTTATGAAGTTTTTAAATAGGTTTCCTTCTACTAAGATTTCTTTTCATTTTTTTTAACCATAATCTTTGCCAGATGATCTCCAAAGTATTTTCCTATTTCACATTCAGTCACTATCAATAAGTTCTCCTTACCTCCTCACCTAAACCCCCCTTTTCAATGGCTTCCTCTACCAGATTTTTCTTTCATACTTCTGAAAATTATACTGCTTATTCTAATGTGTTCAGTATGTAAGAGTTTGATTTTTTCTGAAAGTCTCTAAGCTTCTGAATGATCTAGTGACCTATTTAACTTTACATATTATTGGATTGGCTCTTTACCTGCTGCTTTCTGCTTTTCCTTTTAAATTATCAACTTTTATGGTTTACTCTGCCTTTTACTTCAATTTATCAGTACCATACTTTCCTTAATTAATGATGAAAATACTAAAATGAAACATATACAATAACTGTTATGAGCCAGTCACTGTCTTAAGAGCTTTATTTTATTTAATTCAAAACTACAGTGAGCCTACAAAATAGGTAGTACAACCAGCCCCAACTTTATAAATAAGAAAAATATAGGAAATTATGCATATTGCCCCCAAATTACCCTACCAGTAAATGGTGATGTTGGGGTTTGAGTCCAAGCTGTCTGCCTCCAGATTTTATGCTACTAATATCTTTGTTATACTCCTACTTATTAATTGAAAAATGCATTTCTTACTATGTGTTTTCAATTTTTTTTTATTTTCAAAAAATTATCAGAGCATTTTGTCTATTTTTGTCATAGGGAGGCAGAATTTTAAAGACTGTTCTCAATTTTTTCTGAGTTCTAAAAAAAAGTGATATTAAAATGTAACCTCATCCACACAGACTGAAAACTGTTCCCATCATATACACAAACACATTGATTTATAAGGAAATATCCAAATCTCTTCCCCTTATGTTATTTTCCTTTTGACTGTGTCCTTGTAATTTCTAAAAATTTTACCAGATTAATCCTTCTTTTTTTCTTTTATTTACTGGAAACACACATGTATAGAATTCCAGAATACTAATGCCAGAAAATACATATCCTGCTTACCCTAATGGTGATTTCCCAAGCCCTTGTCTGTAAACCATCTTCCAAAATTTAAAATTTTCTAGTTTAGCAAGCTGTGTGCAAAAGTATCTCACATTTTTTTCTTCCGTTTTTTATTCTTAATACTCTTTTATCGTCTCCACTGTTATAGCTTTGTAGTTTGTTTTGATAACTCTTGTCTATTAAAATGACATTCCTTTTTAATGTTATTTTTCTTCTATTATATTGTACATTAAAAACAATGACCAAGTTCTTCCAAAAAAATTTTTTTCAGATAATTCTCAGACATCTATATAGTTCAACATTGAGTCCTGTCAGATAAATGCTTCTTTTCACTGACAATCACACTGTCACATCAATTATTAAACATTCAAAAGATTTTATTAAAAGAACAGAGAGAACAACAAAAAGATAGATACATAGGAATTACAAAGTATCAAAATATCCAGTTCACACCATGCAGACTCAGCCTGAGACTTGTAGATGCCTTCCTGCAGTCTCCCCAAACTGATTGCATTACAGATTTTTATTAGCTGGGATACATTTTTCCTGGAAAGGCATGCATAAGTACACAGTCTCCTTGTCTGACTAACTTAACTAGTTCCTAAACTATCTTCAAGAGGTAATAATAGTTAACATTCATATTTCAGCTTATACTTCCCAGGCAAGTTAACATTTCAATGTCAGGAACAAGCCCATTCTCCAGGCCAGCAGACACATTTCATCTTATTCTCAAATTTGGACCTGTGAGATACACAACTCTTCAAGGTAATCATCACTCTAAATGAGTTATACTTTAAAAATTTAGAAGTGGGTGTACTCTTGAGTGACATACAATGTAATATTTATTTCTAACACAAAATGTTTTATTTTTGAATTATAAATGAAATTCATCTATAAAGTTATAAGGGGTAACAATGAGGTTATGTTCTAATAATTTTATTTCAAGTCAAATTAACATCCATGTTAATTTGGGTGTTAACATGTATAATATGGCTTACAACCACTCAAAAAAATGAGCTCAAGAATAAGGAACTCATGGTTTAGACAAATTTATAAATATATTGCTGTACACCTGAAACTAACACATTGTTAATCAACTATAATATAAAATAAAAAGTTAAAAAAATAAATATACACGAGTAAATATAGAGTTAAAGCTAAATAGAATGATGATCTTTTGCTCCCATCTTTTTAATAACTCTCCTCTGCAAGCATGCTTCTTGTTTTGATTGACTAGAATGTCAAGTCAATGATCTTGGGAATTATTTAGAATTCTTAATCTGTTACTGTTTTTACTAGAAAACTCTTAGTGTTTAATATTGTGTGATGTGAAATAGAAAATATTTATCACTTAAATAAATGATCTTTTTTAATATCTTTATTGAGTATAATTGCTTTACAATGTGTTGTGTTTCTGCTGTAGAACAAAGTGAAACAGTTATATGTATACATATATCCCCATATCCTCTCCCTCTTGAGCCTCCCTCCCACCCTCCCTTTCCCTCCCCTCTAGGTGATCACAAAGTATCGAGCTATTCTCCCTGTGCTATTTAGCCCCTTCCCACTAGCCATCAATTTTACATTTGGTAGTGTATATATGTCAATGCCACTCTCTCACTTTCTCCCAGCTTCCCCTTCCCCCCTCTGTGTCCTCAAGTCCATTCTCTATGTCTTCATCTTTATTCCTGCCCTGACACTAGGTTCATCAGTACCTTTTCTTAAGATTCCACAAATGTGTGTTAGCAAATGGTATTCATTTTTCTCTTTCTGACTTACTTTACTCAGTATGACAGACTCTAGATCCATCCACCCCATTACAAAAAACTCAATTTCATTTCTTTTTATGGCTGAGTAATATTCCATTCTATATATGTTCCACATCTTCTTTATCCATTCAAGTGTCAATGGACATTTAGGTTGCTTCCATGTCCTGGCTATTGTAAATTGTTCTGCAATGAACATTGTGGTACATGACTCTTTTTGAATTATGGTTTTCTCAGGGTATATGCCCAGTAGTGGGATTGCTGGGTCGTATGGTAGTTCTATATTTAGTTTTTTCTAAGGAACCTCTGTACTGTTCTCCATAGTGTCTATATCAATTTACATTCTCACCAACAGTGCAAGAGGGTTCCCTTTCCTCCACACCCTCTCCAGCATTTATTGTTTGCAGATTTTTTGATGATGGCCATTCTGATTAGTGTGAAGTGATACCTCATTGTGGTTTTGATTTGCATTTCTCTAATGAGTAGTGGTGTTGAGCATCTTTTCATGTGTTTGTTGGCAATCTGTATGTCTTTGGAGAAATGTCTATTTAGGTCTTCCACCCATTTTTGGATTGGTTTGTTTGCTTTTTTTGATATAGAGCTGCATGAGCTGTTTGTATATTTTGGAGATAAATCCTTTGTCAGTTTCTTCATTTACAATTTTTTTTCTCCCACTAACAGGGTTGTCTTTTTATCTTGTTTATAGTTTCCTTTGTAATGCAAAATCTTTTAAGTTTCATTAGGTCCCATTTGTTTATTTTTGTCTTTATTTCCATTTCTCTAGGAGGTGGGTCAAAAGGATCTTGCTGTGATTTATGTCATAGAGTGTTCTACCTATGTTTTCCTCTAAGAATTTATAATGTCTGACCTTACATTTAGGTCTTTAATCCATTTTGAGTTCATTTTTGTGTATGGTGTTTGGAAGTGTTCTGATTTCATTGTTTTACATGTAGCTGTCCAGTTTTCCCAGCACCACTTATTGAAGAGGCTATCTTTTCTCCATTGTATATCCATGCCTCCTTTGTCATACATTAGTTGACCATAGTGCATGGGTTTATCTCTGGGCTTTCTATCCTGTTCCACTGATCTATATTTCTGTGTTTGTGCCAGTTCCATACTGTCTTGATTACTGTAGCTTTGTAGTATAGTCTGAAGTCAGGGAACCTGATTCCTCCACCTCCATTTTTCTTTCTCAAGATTGCTATGGGTGGCTGGAGCAGGACCTGGGAGGCAGCGGCGGGGATACACCAGAAATACATCTACATGTGGAACAACTCCAACAAAACACCTACTGAACGCTGGCAGAAGACCTCAGACCTCCCATAAGGCAAGAAACCCCCCACGTACCTGGGTAGGGCAAAAGAAAAAAGAATAAACAGAGACAAAAGGATAGGGACAGGACCTGCACCAGTGGGAGGGAACTGTGAAGGAGGAAAGGTTTCCACACACTAGGAAGCCCCTTCGTGGGCAGAGACTGCGGGTGGCGGAGGGGGAAAGCTTCGTAGCCATGGAGGAGAGCACAGCAACAGGGGTGCAGGGGGCAAAGCGGAGAGACTCCCACACAGAGGATCAGTGCCGACAGGCACTCACCAGCCTGGGAGACTTGTCTGCTCACCCGATGGGGTGGGCGGATCTGGGAGCTGAGTCTCGGGCTTCAGTCGGAGCGCAGGGAGAGGACTGGGGTTGGTGGCGTGAACACAGCCTGCAGGGGGTTAGTGAGCCACGGCTGGCCAGGAGAGAGTCTGGGGAAAAGTCTGGACCTGCTGAAGAGGCAAGAGACTTTTTCTTCCCTCTTTGTTTCCTGGTGCGCGAGGAGAGGGGATTAAGAGTGCTGCTTAAAGGAGCTCCAGAGACGGGATCGAGCCACGGCTAAAAGCGCAGATGCCAGAGACAGGCATGAGATGCTAAGGCTGCTGCTGCCGCCACCAAGAAGACTGTGTGCGAGCACAGGTCACTCTCCACACCCTGCTTCCGGGAAGGCTGTGCAGCCCGCCACTGCCAGGGTCCCGGGATCCAGGGACAACTTCCCCGGGAGAACGCATGGCGTGCCTCAGGCTGGTGCAACGTCACGCCGGCCTCTACCACTGCAGGCTCACCCGCACTCCGTGCCGCTCGTTCCCCCCGGCCTCAGTGAGCCAGAGCCCCCGAATCAGCGGCTTCTTTAACCCCCTCCTGTCTGAGTGAAGAACAGACGCCCTATGGCGACCTACAAGCAGAGGTGGGGCCAAATCCAAAGGTGAGAACCTGGGAGCTGTGAGAACAAAGAAGAGAAAGGGAAATCTCTCCCAGCAGCCTCAGAAGCAGTGGATTAAAGCTCCACAATCAACTTGATGTACCCTGCATCTGTGGAATACCTGAATAGACAACGAATCTTCCCAAATTAAGGAGATGGATTTTGAGAGCAAGATTTATGATTTTTTCCCCTTTTCCTCTTTTTGTGAGTGTGTATGTGTATGCTTCTGTGTGAGATTTTGTCTGTATAGCTTTGTTTCCACCATTTGTCCTAGGGTTCTATTCGTCCGATTTTTAATTTTTTTTTCTCTTAATAATTATTTTTTTTTATCTTAATAACTGTATATTTTATCTTACTTTATTTTATTTTGCTTTATCTTCATTCTTTTTTCTTTCCTTCCCTCCTTTCTTCCTTCCTTCCTTCCTTCCTCCCTCCCTCCCTCCTTTCTTTCTTTCTTTCTTTCTTTCTTTCTTTCTTTCTTTCTTTCTTTCTTTCTTTCTTTCTTTC